>NC_083343.1:112296359-112643143 GCF_019175385.1 Lycium barbarum | reverse complement strand
GGCAGAGAGTCAGAGACCTCTTCCATATATTTCTTATTTAAAATAGAAATATAGTAAAGCTGAGAATCCTTTCTCCTTCAGATTCTTAAATGTTTTTACAACCTACATTAAATCCAAAACAAATTAAAATGTCAGTTTTGTCTAGCATATATCAAGAACTTTAACATCATAGCCAGTGTATCTTCAGGTATCCAAGAGAAGGAATGTATTTACTAGGGCATAGTTCGCGATGTTTTTGAATCAATCAGCTCCCACCACGTGAGGCACGATAAACATCTTCCTCTAGTGTACAAGCTCAATGGCACTGTTCCTTCTTATAGTAACAATTTGCTGAACAGCCTTCTTACGTAATTGAAAAGAAATGATATGTTTTGATGACATGACAAACCCTAAGGAACCAGATAGAATTAGGTTCACTTGTCTGAACTTGGTTAATCGTATGATATTTTATATGCTGCTATTCTAACAGATGCCTGTAGGATTTGATCATATAGGAGAGACCAAATATGTTGATTCAGAAGGACCAGATGGGATCAGGTCTCCAGCGTGCTCAGCCAACGGCGCAGCTGTATAGCTACTGCCAGTGTAGCCAGTACTTACAACTTGTTCGAAAAACAGATGAGGGACCAAGTTCCTCCAGATAAAGTTCTGGTCACTGAAGCGTTGAAAGTCCAAATTCACAGGTATAAAGTATGCTGCTGAAAAGTACAATGCAATTGTACGGCAGCACCTCAGCAAGGATGATTGGTTAACGGTCCAGATTTCATGAGTGGTCACCTCTGCTCTCTCTCTCCCTTTGCATATAAAGACATCATCTTCCAAGGAGAAGATCACTCTTGCACAAAAATGTAGATCTCAAGTGCAAGTCTCCACTCTCCAAAAGGTGTACAAGAACAAGGCGTTAGCAGATTTAAGGACATGTTCTATACAACTGAACATGTGTTAGTTCTATGTTTGTTAGGTCTTTGTTCTTTTGTGCTTCAAATGTAAACCTACTCTTCTTTAAAAAGAAGTTGATTGTAAGTGTCTTGAAGTCTCAAAAGTTGCTTGTTGAAAATGTGTTTCCTCAAGCCTTTGAGAGGTATACTAGGCTAGAGTTAGCTTAGCTGTATTAGTGTATTGGTGGCTAGTGTTAGTCACTTTGGTGAATTCTCAAGGCGTGCCCTTGAGTGGTACGCTAGGCTAGAGTGAGTCTAGGCGTATTAGTTGAATTCTCAAAGGTTGCTTGTTGGAAGATTGTCTTTACAAGAACTTTGAGGGGTACACTAGGTTAGAGTTAGTCTACGTGTATAGTGTGCTTGGTTAGGAGTAGTCAAGTGTGAGGGTTGTATAAGCGTTATTGTAAGGGTGAGGGGTTATGAGAGTTAACTTCTAGCTTGCAATAAAGTTATAACCTGAGTTTGCTCGGTTAGTGGAGTTAAAATCCTACTGGGGTAGGTCGTGGTTTTTAATCCCTTGAGCAAAGAGTTTTTCACGTAACAATCTTGTGTTGATTCTTATACTGCATTGCATAAGTGAACTGGTACACAACCAGGTCCCTCCATATACTGTGTTTGGTGGACACATAGCTTGCAACAATTGGTATTAGGGCAGGTTCTTTCTAAAAGGTTAACGTTAGCCTAGAAAAATCTCCATCACTGTTATTTCACCAAATCTGGAGAAAAGAGAATCTGTCACAAGACACCAAGATCCAACAAAGAATATCATGGATGGAAGGGGAGAAGGCATAACTTTTCATGGCTGAGGATCTAAGTTGTTGGACATCATTTGTGATGGACCTTATGATCTTATGAAAAGTTGCGGGGCTAGATCTCGGACTAGTCAAAAGACTGAGAAGAAGCCAAGAGTTGACTGATCCAGTTTTCAAAAAAGGAAGAAGGTGATACCTGCATGGACAAAAAGAAATTTAAACTCACCTGTTCCATCATTGTATGAGACCCAAGATACCTTGGGTTCCAGGATCAAATAAGTGAATTTGGTTGCAGGTTTGAGTGAGAAGAGGCAGTCAAAAAAGTTACATGAAAGGAGACTGCTCAAAGCATTTAACTGAGAGAATGGATGATTCCCTTCATTCAAGGACCTTCAAGTGGGATTGTGTTCTTTTGAAATGACGCTGAACAGGAAGCACTTTGGAAGATAGGGGATGGGTTTGAACGAGCTCAACCTGTTGCCTTTCCTCAAATTTCCTCATGCTTGGCTATGTTAAGAGGAAAGGTACAATGTTAAAAGGTAATTTTCTGTGGCATCTAACTAACTCTTGTACCTTTATAGGTACAATGCGTGGCAGGGTTAGGAAAGCACAAGCATAAGTGACATTGCACATCTCAAAGCTCTTGTCTCGTCCTCAAAATTGTCAAGAGACTTGACCCCTATGATTCAGGTTAGTAGTCTCTTCAGTGCTTAATATGTCTCAAAATGTCTACAATTCCATGTCATTAAGACTCTTCCACTTCCTATTCCAAATTAAGCCCTTTAAATGACTGTCCATTCTGAACCTCTTTGGACTTCAAAAGAAAACCCTTCCTTCTTCAGCTCTTGCCGGAAAAAGAAAATCCTCAATCTGAGTCGTCCTTCCTCACTGGCCAGAATCTAAACCTCACCTTATCACTACCAGATCCCATAAATAGTCTGACTCTGGTAAGCCCCACTTCCATCGATCATTCTAGAACAGACAAAGTACTCTATGAGCCCTGTGTAGACCTCCTCCTTGATGACTCTAAAGAAGGGGGAGAGAAACAGATCTAATATCATGGAAAGTGGAACTAAAATTGTTAAGGGGTTTGTAGGGGCCTTAAAGGCAAAAGAAAGTGGTGAAGGAACTCAGAAGGATTTGATGACTAAACTGATGAAGGGGGATGAACCTATAAGGGAAGAAATGGATACAATCCGCAAGGCATGCAATCCATTGGAAGAAGGGTATCTGTCACGAGTAACCCTTGTGGTAGTACAGAAAAGACATCTTACACATCTGTTCCATGCAAATCACAATGATCCTAACATGACAAACAAGGATAGAAACACTGTGCCAGGTACTGTGATAGATAACAAGATGTGCCACCTTATGGAGCCTGATGTTTACTGGTATAGCCGCGCTAAAATTCGAGGTACTAGTCGTCTAGCTCATTACCATGCACTGGTTGATAAGAACTTTTCCGGCACAACTACGAACTGGCTATGCTACATATGCAAGGTGCACACGTTCAGTCTCCATGGTTACACCTGCCTATTATGCACATTTGGTTGCCCGTTGTGCATGATATTGCATTGAGGATGATGTGGTAATCATGGAGAAATGAAAATGCTGGAGAAGGCAAGAAGATCAGGTCTCAGTAGCGTTGCAAAGGAAGCCGACTCTTAGCTAAAGACTGAAAAATAGAGATAGCAGAATCCTTTATCTAGCCCCACTTTTTTTTAGTTCTTGAGCCCCTCCGAGTCCTCTTGAATATATGTCCCTTTGTATTCCATCACTTAATGACTATGACACTCATGGAAGTTTAAGCATCATATTTTGTACTAACTAATATTCCTATGTTTTGGATATACTTAATCTAATCTGGGTAATTACTCTGATATGTGCAATGATCGTAAAACCTATTGTTACTGTTTTGTTGCCCTAGTGGCCATGATTTAATGCTACTGAACTTCTTTTAAGCCTATGATATTGTTATTACTCTTTTTAATGATGCCAAAAGAGGGGGGGGGGGGGGGGGGGGGGGGGGGGGAACAAAGGTGTGGGAAAGGGAGACTATAGAAAGGGATGAAGAAAAGGGGGAGTAGTATATAAATAGAGTCTCTAAGTTTGTCATCATCAAAAAGGGGGAAAATGACTATATGTTTTGATGATTGTTAAACTTGGTGAAACCTGATAGAGAAATTCGGTCCTCAATATAGCCACTCCATACATCTCACAGTCTCAAGAAACTAATCGATATATGTGTGAGAGACATATACGAAAGATAGAGGAACAGTGAAAAAAGGAAAGAGGACTGCACGTAAGGTCTGATTCGTAGAGGGAACAAGTGGGAATCTAGTTCTCAAGGGGAACTTTGTCTAGGAGTTGATCATCATCAAAAAGGGAGAAATTGATATGTCATGACATGTTTTGATGATTTGACAAACCTTACTCAAAGAACCAGAATACTACAATGTATCTTGAGGTCTAAGTCTCAAGGGAACAAATAAGGTATCTGGGTAAGGGATCTGATCCTTAGGGGGAATACAAAGGATGTCGCTTTGTCATCATCAAAAAGGCAAAAATTGATAAGAAGTGATATATTTTGATGACATGACAAACCCTAAGGTACCAGATACAATTAGGTTCACCTGTCGGAACTTGGTTAACCTTATTATATTCCATATGCTGATATTCTAACATATGCTAACAAGATTTGATCATATATGAGAGACTAGATATGTTGATTCAGAAGGACCAGATGGGATCAGGTCTTCAGCCTGCTCAGCCAACGGCACAGCTATAGAGCTACTGACAGTGTAGCTAGTACTTACAACTTGTTCGAAGAACAGATGAGGGACCAGGTTCCTCCAGATAAAGGTCCTGGTCACTGAAGCGTTGAAAGTCCAAATCCACAGCTGTAAAGTATGCTACTGAAAAGTACAATGCAGCTATACAACAGCACCCCAGCAAGGACGATTGATTAATGGATATATATATATATATATGTGTGTGTGTGTGTGTGTGTGTGTGTGTGTGTGTGTAGCAAGGACGATTGATTAATGGTCCAGATTTCATGAGTGGTCACCTTTGCTCTCTCTCTCTCTCTCTCTCTCTCTATATATATATATATATATATATATATATATCTCCTTGCATATAAAGACATCATCTTCCAAGGAGAAAATCACTCTTGCAAAAAAATGTAGATTTCAAATGCAAGTCTCCACTCTCCAAAGGGTGTACAAGAACAAGATGTTAGCAGATCCAAGGACCTGTTCTCTACAATTGAAGATGTGTTGAGTTCTAGGTTTTTTAGGTCTTTTTTCTTTTGTGCTTAAACTGTAAACCTACTCTTCCTTAAAAAGACGTTGATAGTAGGTGTCTTGAAGTCTCAAAAGTTGCTTATTGGAAGTGTGTTTCCTCAAGCCTTTGAGTGGTACACTAGGCTAGAGTTAGCTTAGTTTTATTAGTGTATGGGTGGCTAGTATTAGTCACTTTGGTGAATTCTCAAGGGGTGCCCTTGAGTGGTGCGCTAGACTAGAGTGAGTCTAGGCGTATAAGTTGAATTCTCAAAGGTTGTGTTACACCTCGGAAAATTCTCCGTTTATGCACCGTGAATAGACTAACGAAGGACACGAAGTATACGATATTTCAATAAGTAAGAAATAGCATTTGATGACCCTAATTGAGATTTCAAAGACATTCAAGGTAAGAGAAGAAAGTTTGCCAAGAGAAGGCAAGGCATATGTTATGTATCGGAAAGGATTTACAAGTAACAAGTTAATGATGACTTAATGATGTTCTAGAGAAGAGTTATAACGTCCCTTAAATTGTTAATGAGGTGTCAAACAAGTGTTAAGAAGGTTCCATAAGGATTGGAGATCAAACGAGTCGACGAGAACGAGTTCGGAAGAACTGGGCATTATACGGCCCAACATTCTGGCAGTATAAAATATACTGGCCGTATGTCAGGACGTATATTCAGCCCAGATGGCCAGCCTCACTGGACCAAATCTACGGCCATACATACGGTCAGTGAAATTTATACAGACCGAATATTGGTCCGTAGAAATTGGTCGGGACAGATGGAGGATTATTAATAAGGGGACCAAGTTTATTTCATTTCACTTCCTCTTCACTCCCCTTCTCTCTAAAACTCTCTAGAATATTTCTCCACACTTCTCCTACAAAAATTCAAGAGATATTAATGATCAACTTCATCAAACCAAGAGAATCAAGTGTAAGAAACTCATTAAAGTTCATCCAAGACAAGAAATCCAAGTGGGAGTGGAACTAGGGTTTTGCTCAATTGAAGTGTTTCCACTCAAGGTTCATTCCTACACTATCTAAGGTAAGTTTTATGGTCTTTCCATGTTGTTTAAGGTATTGAGAGGTTGAAAGACTTGGATTGTAGAAGGAAATAGAAAATGGGTCATGAATGTAGGAATAGTGTCATTTTTGAGTAATAGCTTGGATTGAGTCATGATTCTTGATATGTTGTGATTATGATTATGTTATAAATGACATTAAGAACATGGGATAAACATTGTATATGAGTGAACGTATTAGTGTGCTATGACCATGGATATGGATGATTTGAAGTGAATTGAGAAATATGGATAATGTAGGTGAATAAAGACTATTGTTATGATGTTGTGAATGTTATTATTGATGTTTGGGAGTTGATATATGATATGGAGGAAGTCGTATAAATAAAGGAGATGCTGCCCAATTTTCTCTAGCCTTAGTCAAGTATGCTAAGCTATCGATTTTCGAATGTTAGTATAACTCTAATGAAGGTAGAAACGTGAGCATTGAAGGAGAACGTTCAAGCGGTAGAATAGTTGAACGAAAAGGTATGTAAGGCTAACCCTTCTTTCAATAAGGCATGGTTCTTTGGCCATATATCTATTCTTTCATGAGCCTATGATGTCCTCCGAATGATCCATCTCTAAAGCTACTAAAGCTCACGATTCTTGTTGTATTACGATTCTATGAAATTCCTTACATAATGAGTGATCCTCTAAGAATAGATGTAATAAAACGATGATAGTAATAATGTCAAAGATGCTTATGAGCTCTTATATATATATGTTTATGTATGACTATTATGTAACCTCGAGCTTATATGGCTGGGTATGATATGTATCGCGCACGCACCACTGCAGATGGGTACGGATAACCCTGAGCCTTGGTAGGGCCAGGTATGAAAAATCACCGAGCCTTTTCATGGCCGGGTATGTGAAACACCGATCTTTCATGGTCGGGTATGCTATGAATATGAATATGAATATGGAATGTAAATGAGTACGGATACGAATACGTATATGAATATGGATGTATGTACACAATCACACATTAGAAATGGAAGGTCCCTATGAAAAGCAAGTAAGTGTTTATGACGATGGTTCTACTACCTCCCATCTTATGCTATCTCTTATGTTGTTTACTATGCTTCTATAATGATGTTGATCATGCTTTACATACTCAGTACATTCTTCGTACTGATGTCCTTTTGTTTGTGGACGCTGCGTCATGCCCGCAGGTGGCCAGGGAGACAGGCTTGATCCATAGCGTTATTACTCAGGGACTACGTAGCGGAGCTCCATTTCATTCGGAGCTACAACTTTTGGTATCTATTCTTTTGTGTACATACTTATGGGCATGGCAGGGTCCTGTCCCGCCTATATGACATGACATACTCTCCTTAGAGGCTCGTAGACATGTGTATATGGTTAGATGTATTTGGCTTTGTTGGCCTATATTTTGGATATCATTTTGTTAGCCTCGTCGGCTTATGTACATTGTTGTGGGCATAGTTGTTGATGGTGATATAAATGTATTGTTGCCCAATGGAAATAGTATGAATGATGGATAGAAAGCATGATTGAGCTATGTGGTTCACCTAGATGTAATTGTGGAGGTCTGATAAGAGGTGCCCGGATGGGTTAGCACCGGGTACCCCTCACGGCCCTCCGATTGGATCGTGACAAGTTGCTTGTTGGAAGAGTGTCTTCACAAGAACTTTGAGAGGTACACTAGGCTAGAGTTAGTCTAAGTGTATTAGTGTGCTTGGATAGGGGTAGTCAAATATGAGGGTTGCATAAGCATTATTATAAAGGTGAGGGGTTATGGGAGTTAACTTCTAACTTGCAATAGAGTTGTAACCTGAGTTTGCTGGTTAGTGGAGTTGAAATCCTACTAGGGTAGGTCGTGAGTTTTAATCCTTTGAGCAAGGAGTTTTTTACGTAAAAATCTTGTATTGATTCTTGTAAGCATTACATAAGGAAATTGGTACACAATCAGGTCCCTCCATATACTTCGTTTTGTGAACGCATAGCCTGCAACAACAATGAAATATTATATGCATACTAAGGCGCGGCGTAATGTCTTAATCCCAAAATGAAATTATCATCCCTTCTAGGGTGCTGAGCACCTATCTCCCGCACATTGACAATCTGCAACAGGAAGCTTGTTATTTCTTCTTGGGATAAGTAAGAGAAAGCTAAAGTAACCATTCATTTTTCCAATCATTTATCACTAAACCATGATCTACTATAGCAAGTCTACTCATTAAAATTCAGTGAGAACTGCTTGGTTAACGACGTCGACAATGATGACAATTGATCAGTCGAAGACTATGGCATGCTTATCCTCTCAGCACCAATGTATATCCTGATGAGGCAAAATAGAAATACCTGTGCAGTCTCTTTTTTATATGTTTATGTCCCTTCAAACAAACCTTGCTTGAATGAAATTTTCGAGATTTTTTTTTAAACGAACGAAATTTTATGAAATATTTCTCGCATTATTTGGGTATGTGGTAAAGTGTCTATCTTCAAAGCTTTTTGCCCCGCATTTAGTGTCAAATCGAATCCAAGATTGTCCGAACCAATATCCATAGACTCGAAATCACTGAGATTATATCAAGAAAAAAATTAATATAACTGATGAATCACCATATACTTTTAAAGAATTAGAATGCTGCTACCTTGCTTATGGATGATTAAGCAAGTTCCCCTGCAATGAGCAGAATTCTAAGATTCATTAAAAAATAATAAGTTGTTGACATCAAATATGATTTACCTGTAAATAGTAGTTATGTGGACTGAAAATTTTACTACTTGGTTGCAACCTGCAAACGCAAGAAAAATTTGTGATAAAAAAGTACGTTTTCGTCATTCCATGTGGAGGGATTTGAATGATAACAATCTTATTCAATCCATCTATTGGAAGAGAGGGAATTTAAATTGGGAATAAAAGTTCGGTAAGACTAAGATAAAGAAGAAAATGAAAAGGTAAGATATAAAATGAATACAACTTTAGCGACAGCACGCAAGGAAAGGAGTAAGATGACAGCATAAATACGTAATGAGCATATTTCATTTACACACTCGAATTACCACACGTTTCAATTGAGCACCTGAACACATGATAAAGTACCCCTATTAGAAACCTCAATTCAAAGTTCAAAATTTTATTTTGCGCATATTCTCAAATGCTCATTATGTATTTACATTAACCACTTAAAATATGTCATCTCCGTTAATTCTATGCATTCACCTCAATAAGACGTAAAAATCCAGGCATTTTCTATTTGAGGTTGATGTGTATAATTAAACGAGATGACATATTTGGTTAAATTAACTACCTAATGGACGCTTGAGAACGTGCGCAAAAGCATTTCAAAATTTGATTCGAAAGTGTCTAATATGAATATTTTATTATATGCTCAAGTGCTCAATTAAAACAAATTGGAATTCAAATGTCTAAATAAAATTTATTGATAAATTTAAGAGTGTCTGATGTATTGCCCTCATTGTGGATGGGTAGTTCACCTTTCATCACTCACCAACAAGTCAACAACCAATCACACAATCAACGTTATTCAAACATCATTCACCATTCATTCAAAACAAATTAAGAAAGCGAAAATCATTAATTGATAAAAACATAAGTTGATAATAAATTTCATGATCGGTTCCTGAACAAATGATTTATTACTCAATAGTATCTGATTTAGATTTTTAACTTAAATATACCTAATCTAACAACAAAAGTACAACTCATTGGAAATATGAATTCCAGCTACTGAATTTCAATTTCCAATTAAAAAAAAAAACGTATACATATTTTTTTTTAATTTTCAATTCACCAAATTACACATTGTGACCTATTTTAATCGAAGATCAAATGAAAGAATAATTCACTAACCAGAAACATAGGTGAGACCAAACTTCTGTTTTGGTCCAAACACTTTCTTTACCTTCTTTGTTAAAGGGCATGTGTAATGTAACGAGAGTCTTCAGATATTTCAAAACAAAAAACAGTTTTGAAATATTATGCCCCCTCTATTTCATTTAGCTGATAATACTTCTCTTTAATTTGTTTAAAAATATTTTCTTTAATATTTGAAAATAAATAAATTTTAAAACTTCTCATTATAACCTTCAAAGTTATGATTTTACTGTCACAAAAATATTGTGACATATTTAAGATCACAAGTTTAAAAATTATTAATTTGTTTTAATATTGATACTGTGCCAACTTTTTGGAAAAAAAAAAACCGAACAAAGTCCAACATTAGTAGCTGAAAAGGTTGTGAAGCTACTTATAAGGTATAGAATCTTTTAATTGTGTGAGACCTTTTTAGGAAAATCGTGCGGATTTGATCCGAAGGGGGATAATATCACGGGTCATTTACTTTTCCCCCAATTTTATGTTAGTATTTAATATTTGCCTCTCAAGACAAACTACTTTTTCACGAGGCATAAATAAAATTTTCACTTCATAACATTCCACAAATTATTCTCTGTGCCTTAAAGAACTTATGCCATGTTAAGCATAAGTTCGATTTTGAAAGATAAAAATTAAAGACCAACCTATTTAAAGGGCAAAAATTAAAGACCGGCCCATTTGAAGGGCAAATCGTGCAATTTCTTTTAATATCACACCATTTTAAAAGTACTTTTAAGTTGATTTAGCACAATAATTGTTATTAGATGATGAGTTTACTTACCCTTACGAGAACGTGGAGACGAAGCCAGATGATGACGTGGAGCTGAGTTTACTTCCCCTTACGAGCTTAGAGGTGCATACATACAAAAGGAAGCGGACTTCAATTACCATAAATACTCAGATGATATAGATGACACATATTATGTTACACCCCGCACCTTCAGAGCATGAGCATGACACATACATCACCGTAGTAATGGAGTATCGGAGACGCCCCATGATGTTTTGGAAGGTACAAGCCATGGCAAGTATGTAACAATGAAGTAAATGATGAATTACGATCTCATAAGTCGTAATCGGGAAGGACTATTTTGAAACACAAGAACATAGCCACTATCATGTATAATAAATGATAAATATCATGTATGGAGAGTTTCGGAAGATTTCGAGATCAAGCAAATTGAAGAAAATAAGTTTGACGAAAATTTGAGAAATGTTGGGCAGAGTTTTTTAGTCAACATTGGGGGGGCATATCTCCTAGTATATTAGGAGTTTTAAGGTGAAACAAAAGCCTAAAATGAAGTTCGTCGAGTCTAGTTTCTAATGCAACAAACCGCTCATCGATAGGACATCGGAGTAGAGAATTATAGACGTTACAAACTGAGCTGACAAAGCAGAAACAGGACTGCTACAGTACTGCCGACCCAACTCACTATAAAAGGGCTAAAACCCCCCTTTTTCATCATCAAAAACTCTCCAAATGTTCCAGAATTTTCAGCAACCAAAAGGGCTCTTAAATCTCACATAGAAGTGAGGATCTTGAGCAAAATTCAAGCTACGGAATACTAATCGAAGTCCGGACAATGTGTAGACGCGATTATCATTTCAATTTGTGTGGAGTTAGCTTGGGAACAAGTAGAGATTGAAGATCTTGCTACCTTAGTAAAAATAAGGTATGAATCATTGAATCTTTTCTTTATCAACATTGATTAAGGAATAATTGTAAGAATAAAAGTTATAGTTGTTGTGTTGGTGTTGTTGGCTTATAGATTGAGATTTGAAGGGAACTTTGGATGAAAATACATATATTTATCTTGTATGATATTGGTATTGTTGTTTTTGATTGGTTGTTGATATTACGATTTCGGGCTAGGCATATAAACCGGGGAGATGCTGCCCGAATTTCGACAGAATCTAAAAGAATTTTAATTAAGGGCTTAAGACGAGCGTATGATGATGATTCTAACAATAGTATGAATGGTTGTATATGTAGATTACGAGGCTACGAATAATCTTAAGTGAATTGCAAGACAGGAAGTAAGTTGGAAGTCGAGAAATTATCTTCCAGGTATGTTAAGGCTAGTCCCCTTCTTTCTAAAGGCATGATCCTTTCGTTATAAATCTTTGTGTCGTACCCATAATATCATTGGTTCCGCAAATGCTAGAAGTCCACAAATTTCATCATCTTTATGATGTTATTGAGCCTCTAAAGGCATGATTCTTTTCCTACCAAACCACACGTGAATTCCATAAAAATTTTCATTTCCAAGAATGTTAGAGATTCAGGACTCTTAAAGTTTTTATGATGGCAATGATGAATAATTTGTTTTATGATAACCATGATGATGATTATGAGGGATTTATTTATCCAAGCTCTAAGGCATACGGATTTCATGTTATTATGAGACGATTTTATTCATAGAGATTTCCATGTACATGAGCTTTATATTATTATGAGGTGATTGAGCTTACTTTGCAATTTCTTAATTTCCTTCCTTGTTGGTAATCTCACCTTATGACCCTTGTTCCTTCAAGGTGGGATAAACGATGATGATTGATCCATAATACAATCGGAGGCTACCGACCTTACGTCACTCCGATATAGTTGTGGCTTTTGATTGGGCTCTTATGCATGCTTTATAGATATATATGTATGTATTTTCTCACACCGTGCCGCGCTATAGTCGGTCGGGCATGGCACGTAGATGTGCACACCACTGCAGTGGGCATGTTATGATATTGCCCCGGACGCGGGCTAATGATGATAACACTGAGCCTTAATGGTCGGGCATGATACTATATATATGACACCGAGCCTTAATGGCCGGGCATGGTACTATGTATATATATAGAAATGTTTTTTTAAAAGGCTAAGCATGCATGACATCCGCCTTATGAGGCATTCAGATGTATAGGTTATCTCTCTTATTCCATGTTACCTTTCATATTTATATTATGGTGTTATTCATGCCTTACATACTTGTCACGACCCAGCTCCGTGGGCCGCGACTGGTGCCCTATTTGGGTACCCCAAACAAACTCACATGCTAACTCGTCATATTCTAATCTGTCTCAGATTTCACATTAATCGTTTTAAACGGATTGGAAGCGAATATTATCTTAAGCGGTCGCACGTGCAACAATATCGCATCAAAGTCAGAAGGGACGGCAGAATACACATCGCCTAATGTATACACATACAAAAACATACAGGCCATTTAGGCCGCATCCAAATCTGATAGATTGACTGAATATACATCGCCAGATACATGCACGTGTACAGACAATTAGGCCGTTTTGGCCATAATAACAAATGGGACCGCATTAGGACGTAGATCATAGACAAATGAGCACACACATGACCCATGACCCACATATATGACTACAGGCCTCTACAAATCATAACGGAATCATATGACGGGATAGGGCCCCGTCGTACCCCAAGTAATCAAATATACAGAAGCATATACATCACAAAAGATATGTACCAATATGTGGGCTCCGGATCAAAAGGAGCACTCTGTAATAGTAGAATGTGTGGCCTACACTGGCAGATCACGAACCTCTATACCTGCGGGCATGAAACGCAGCCCCCGAAGAAAGGGGGTCAGTACGAAAGATGTACTGAGTATGTAAAGCATAAAGTACAGAAATCCAAACCATAACTGAAGTGAAAGGTACAGAGAGAGAATACCGGATCAATATATCAAAACCTGTACTGAAGACATATGTACATAATGCAAACAGAAATCATGCATAAGGCTCAGGAACGTGGTCACCACTCCGACGCTGGTGCCACAACACAGCATACTCCAGAAGGTTTTAAATCTCCGTACACACCCCGAACACAGCATATCATCATAACATATCATATCATCAAAACATATCATAAGCCATATCACAGCATAACTCCATAAACGGAACCCGGCCCTATGGCGAGGTCTCGGGAACCGTAACACAGCATACTGCCGAATATATCATAGTACGCACGATTACAAAACCGGCCCGGGAACCGGCGAACGATATCATAGTAATAGGCACGAGCAGAGTAGTGCGGAAACCATATGCATATACACAATTAAATTCCAAGACTCGACAAATAAGTACATATACACACACACACACACACACACACACACACACATATATATATATATATATATATATTGAGATCAGAAAGCTCAAAGTAAGTATCGAGTCTGTCAGAAATAGTATACAAAAGGTATGAGCCTCAAGTTTACAAAACTTTTGAAAAATACCTCATAGGCCATTTTCTGAAAATTTAGTATCATTCTTAAGGAGCTTTCGAATAACTTATGGAGCAAATCAAACGGAGCCTTAAATTCATAGGCAAAAGTCTCCTTTTTATATCATACCAAAAATAGATCAAATAAGACAAATGAAGGAAGTCTCGGGACTAGTGGGCCCACCTCGGGTCAAGTCGAGGTGACAGACATAAATTACGAACATTAGACTCTATGGAGTCATCCATGAAAGTTTCAAAGCGATTCTATCACGTTTGTGCAAGTTATGGATGTTTGAACAGTTTTCCAACAAAACATAAGGATTATAGTTCAATTACATTGAATGAATAGTACCCAAAATCAGACTCGGATTTCTATGAACAGAATAACCCCCGAGGCTCAAATCCAAACCTAGTATACCTAGGACATGCCAAGAGAAGGAAAGTGATAGCTTTACATACCTTTTTCCGCTTCCTACACGTCTCCAAAATCAAATCTCAAGTTCGCCAAAATCTACAATTTGGTCACAATTACCAAATGTTAATTGTAAGGCTTTAAGATTACAATCTCAACCAATACTTGTTTACAAAAATTTGGGCAGCATCTCCCCTATACATATAACATCCCTGAGATTTAAACTCGGCCAAAATAGCAGCAACCATACCAACAACAATCTCAACAATATCAACAATCGGCTAGAAATGCATTCTATCGTAAATAGTCTTCTTTTCCAAATAATGCAACAACTCCCAATCCAACTTTGCATTCTCAAATCAATATCAATATTTTCATGTTTCTATACTAATTTAAGATTATCCAAACATAGACCAAGAATATTCCAAGCCATATATCCAGTGCCCAACAATTCCATATTCCATCCAAAGTTCCTACTTATGCTTCAAAACCATCACCACACATTTTCTACTTACAATTTCATTAACAACAATCATAATTGCATCTTAACAATTCATTTTCATAATTATATAAATTTCCCATAATTCCACAAATCTTCCTACAACACTTAACAACTACTTTCTTACAAATTTTTGTGGCTAACATTCTTCCATTTGCATTAGAAGGCCATTACAACACAATTTAGCATAATAAATAAATTTGATCATTCCTCTTCATCCACCACCATTTTCGGCCACACACATATATATTCATAACACAAAATTCTCATGCTTTACATTCACTTCCATATACTACAACATATATATATAATTCTTCAAAGCTAAAAAGAGTAGAATTATTACCTTTTTCCAAATTCTCTTCTTTAAAAAAAAGGCACTCCTTTGCTTCCAAATTGGTATCACATAGAAGAGGACTTTGAGCTTAGTATTAATTCAACAAGGGATGAATTTTTGGACTAAAGATTTGAGCTCAAAATTTCTTTTTATTTTTGAAGGGGGCCGAAACCCCTCTTCTTGCTCTTGCTCTCTCTTTTTTTTTTTTTTTTTTTTTTTTTGTTTTAATGTCTTGAAAGTTCTAGAGTGAAAATGAAGACTTGTCCCTCATATATTAATTGATCACATGACCAATTATTTGGGCTTGGGCCAAGGCACATGGCCGGCCACCCCTTCTCTATTGGGCCTTGATTTTCTTATTTTATTTTGAGCCCAATAATTTATGGATCTTATTTGTAATTCCCGAAACTAATTTCCAAAATTTCAATTTTTGCCCTTGGCCTTCCTCCGTACTTTCGCATCAATAATTTCCGTGAATATCCTACATATGTTAAATAAAAATAAAAACATAGCCTTATTTCCTACAAGGCAAGATTATTCCAAATTTTCCAAGTGCACAAAAATGCGGGATATAACAATACTCAGTACATTATTCGTACTGACGTCCCTTCTGGTGGACGCTGCGTTTCATGCCACGCAGGTGTATACAGATGAGTAGAGGATATTACTAGAAGATGTTGCAGCTGGATTGGCGAGCTCCATTTCCTTCCGGAGTGTTGCCGAGTCAGAGTATCTATGTTATGGTATATTGATTTATGTTAGAGACTTTGCAGACAGAGTCACGTATATAGCATGTCAGTCTCGCAAGCGGCTCTGCAAGCCGATGTATCATTATGCATTAAGTTACAAATTTCATATGATTACAGATTTTACTTGATTTGAGAAAGACGAAAAAAATGTTTTTGAAAAGCTTTCATTATGCATTTCATTTCGTGATTTAAGAGTCCAGTGAGATTATGAATATAACGAGAACCAGCGGGTTCGCTCGGCTCTAAGTAAAGGGTCGGGTGCCCATCATGCCCTATCAGGACTGGGGTGTGACATATTAATCTAAAAAAATGACCCGTGGATTGTGAATAATCAAGTGGGCTTGACCCAAAACAGAAATAAAGAATAACACACTATGTTTATGTTAAAAATATATTTGGGCTGATGAGTTATAACCAAATTTTCTTTGGGAAAAGGACACACAGTGGTTATTAGAAATTTATTTGGCCCACATTTAGGCTTAATACCTCGAGTTGGTCATTCAACCCAAAGTATTGCCAAGCGCTCAACAGGCCATTCACAAAAATAAAAAATAAAAAAATCAGAATTTTTATGGCGATAATGATACAGTTTCTATACGTATGATATATTTTCTATGCATATACTACATTGATACAATTTATATATATATATGTGTTGGAATTAGTTAAAAAATGACTAGAAAATGAAACTATTTTAAAAAGGCTAAAAATGACTTTTAAGATTCTGGGGCCATCAGTGTCAATAGTTTCACCTAGATTTTCATTTGTATCCTTTTTCCCTTTTTCTTTTTCTTTATTCACTTTATACGTTACTTTTAGCTAGGGGTGACAAATGGGCAGGTTGGGCGGTAATTGATCTAATCAAAATGAGTTGAGGTAATAAATGAGTTGAGTTAATATTGGCTCAAAAGTTACTTGGGTTGAAATGAGCTAAAAATGAACTGGGTCATGACCCGCTTAACTAAACCCAATTTTTTTTGAAGGATCTATTTTCTAGAAATACATTTTTTGCAAAAAAAAAAAAAAAAAAAACTTCGAAAAAAAATTTCGCTGATTTTTCGTGGAAAATATTTTCCTTCATATCAAATACACGACAAATTTATAAGATACATGATAGAAAAAATGTGCATACATAAAATAAAATAAATCTCAAGCAATAAATCCAAATCTAAGTAAATTTTAAAATTGGGCTTGAATTGAATTAATATTAAACTAAATTGGAGATTAATTTAAAATAGCGCAATATGAAATTATGTTAAAATTTTGGAATGGTTGGGCGGGTCATCATCTCGGGCCATATTTGACGCGCCTGCTTTTAAGCCACTCGGTTTCCCAACGTCGTCTCCACGGTACTCAATTTTCCAAACCACTTTGAACACTCTGCGCCAACTGTAAGTAAAGACAAAACTTTCCCAAGCGTTTTCTTTCTTTCTTTATTGCTTTGTCAAACAGTTGTGGACAACCTATCAGTTTCGTTTTTATCGACTCAGATTGACTTCAATTTCCAATTTCATTGACTTAAAAAAAAAAAAGAGTAGAGATTATTATTTAGGGTTTACTAATTTTGCTCTCAATTGAAGGAAAGAGACATCATCAGATATGGCGTCTCAAGAGTATTTGAATAAGATGCAAGTTCGACAGAATTATCGCAACCTTTGGCATACTGATCTTATGCGTACAATTCAAGCTGATACTCCTTGTAAATATCTCACACTTTTTGTCTATCCATGTTATTTTTCTGATGATTACTTACGTGTGTTTGCCTTATATGTGTTTTGTTTTGTTTGCAGATTGCTGCTTTGCTTTGTGGTGGTAGGTATTTGCTTGTTTTTATTGAGAAATTTAATGTTGTTGATTTGATCTGTTGATATATGCTTATTTTATGAAAATATTTGCTGCTTTGCATTGTGGTTGTAAAGTATGTGCTTCTGTTTTTTTTTTTTCTTCGTATGAAATTTACTGTTTTTGATTTGATTTATTGATCTACGCTTATTTTATAAAATTGTTACTTCTCTGTCCCAATTTATGTGGTACTTTTTTGCTTCCCGAGATCCCAAATTGAATGAACTTTGACCAACATTTTAAGATATATTTTTTCGCCAAATTGATATGAGAAAAAGTTGCAACTTATACTATTTTTCTATTTTTAAAAATATTGAGTTAATCTAATTCAATTTAGCTCCAAAGTTTAATCAAATTGACTCTTGAAAAGCGAAAAGTATCACATAAATTGAGGTAGTCAAGAGCCGTCTAGTTTCCCTTCTTTGTATTATTATCATTATTATTACCCTCCTATTATCTTATGCTTTAATTTTATAATTACCTGTTGTTTACTTTGCTTCGGTTATCGTGTTATTTGTTGTTGCTACTGTCTTTCTCTACTGTGTTCCCGTTTCATACGACTTTGAATTGCTTGTCCTTATGGCGAGGGTCTATCGGAAACTGCCTCTCTACCCTCCCCAGATCCCACTTTGTGGGGATTGCGCTTTGTATGTTGTTGTTGTATTCATGTTTCATACCTGTTTTGATATGCTTTTCGGTTATCGGGAACAACCTCTCTACCTTCACAAGGTAGGGGTAAGGCTGTGTAGATCTTATACCCTCCCCAGATACCATGTGTGGGATTACACCGGTTATGTTGCTGTTGGTGTTGTATTTGCTGCAATTTGTGTGATTTCTTCTTGGAATTGATTTTTTTGGGTAGTGTATCATTAAGCAAGATAACTTTATGCTATGATTGTTTATATTGCTGAGACAATTTAGGGTGATTTGACTTGGTTGATATGATCTCCTTAGAATTGAGTTAGATTGAATGCTTAAAAAGTTGTAGCTAAGTCTTCTGGTTAGATGTTTATGTCAATTAGCTGGATATAAGCTGGATTAGTCTTCACCGAAAGGTGTGGCCTAATGGTCAATGAAGTGGGTTGACAGTCATGAGGTCTCAAGTTCAAATCCTAGCTGAGACAAAAGCACTAGGTGATTTCTTCCCATTTATCCTAGCTTTGGTTGACAGAGTTACCTGGTACTTCTTGTTGGTGGGAGGTGGTAGGTATTCCGGGGAATTAGTCGAGGTGCGCGTAAGCTGGCTACACTATGGTTATCAATTAAAAAAGCTGGATTTTGTCTAGTGCCTGTTTTGTTAGATCCCGTTAGTTTGAGTTAGAGAAATATCATACGGGGTGGTTTGGTTCGTATAGTTATGCGAGGATTATATTAACTAAGATTCTAATACAATAATTAACAATAATTGAATTAGTTAGTGCATATGCTTTTTTTTTTTTTTGGTTGTATGTTGGTTCATTGTTTGAAAAATTGGATATGTAGGGTACAGTATCTAAAACATGTGGTTGCTTTTGAATTGAATGAGATTTTGTTTACAATCATGCCCATTACATTCTTGATGGGCTTGAGAAGAACTAGTACAACAAGGGTGTTTTTGGTCTGTATCCAAGTGTAGGTAATACAGGGATAGTTACCCTGCTTGTTTTTGGTATAAAACAATACATAGATTCCCGTACAAGTTATACATAGATGGAATAGTCGTGGACGTAAGCTGGTCAGACACCACTGTTATAAAATAAGAAAACTTATAACTTATAAGCAAAACAAGGGATTAAAAGAACCCAAACAAACACCATTGCATGGGAGCCAAGTGAAGAGGGAGGAAATAGGCACCCCAAATGTTCCAGTGCCCAGTGCAAGACACGTTTAATTTTAAGCTAAATTGGATTGGATGTCCGATTAAGAGCTGGTGCAGTGTGATGCGAATGCAAAAACATGAACTTAGGATGTCGGAAGATATGGAAGAGCATAACGTTTGTCTGCATGTGGTTTCCTATACCTGGATTATCCATTTTTGGAATGTTGTCTTATGTGCATTTATGTAGTAGGCCCAAGAAACAAGTTTTACCTTATCAGCAAAGTGAAGCAACAAGTGATTCAAGTATTTACACCAATTGCAGTAGGAGAAAAAATGGAAGGATGTTTATTTTCTTGACTTGGCTGGTAGCTAGAGGCGGATGTAGGAATTTGAGATTCCGGGTGCCACATTATTTTGAGCTTCGACTTGTTTGGGCTTCGATTTAGGTTATTCAGCCTTCCAGTTTATATAGACAAACCGATTATCGCACTATTTTGGCCTTTGACTTGATTTATTTTGAGCTTCGGTTCGGCTATTCCTCTTAGCTACAAGTATTTAGCTTTAGCTCTCTAGTTCTCTTGGCTATCGTTACATTTTTCAACTCGTGGAAAGTGGAAAGGCAGATGCGTCGTCTTTCTCGATGCGTACCATAGCCCAGCTTAGTAAACAAGGGAATGACCCATGGCATCGGTTGACTTAAATGAGTTGGGAAACGAAGCAACTTCTGACCGTTTATATAGACAAACCGATTGTCACACTATTTTGGGTTTCAACTTGATTTATTTTTTCTACCGCCGCAGTTCGTGTTATTCATCTTTTCGATTTATATAGACATTGATTAAACGAAATAATTTAATAATTAAAACAATTTTAAACAAAACATAAAACTTCAATAGTATTACTAATATCAACAAAAATATATTATCCATTTATAATTGTCCTTGACGAGTTATTATATTTTGAAGCTATCAGCTAACTCAAGACTAATCAACTAGAATTAGAACTCACCTTAGATGCATATTTAGATACTCAAAATAAAAACTTACTCATAAACACTATGAACTATGAACAAAAGCAAGGATTAATAAAATTTAAAAAGTCAATAGTGACTCATAAGGGAAAAAAAGTCAGCAGCAATAAGCTTCTTAGAAGAGAGAAGTCTTTTTAAGAGAATTGGTGCAAGTTGGGCTCGATCCCAGGCACCGTAGGCAAAACTTTCAGGCCTTAACCAGCGGCCTCAAACAATTATTTGTCAGTCAGGGTGCCATTTTACGTATTTCTACCATTCCCATATATACATGCAAGGTTTCGCTCGAGGTGTGCGGGTGGCGTGGCATCCCCACCCTCCTTTCTAGATCCGCCCCTGCTGGTAGCTGAATTCTCTCTCTGCTTACAACCTGGCTGCATGTCAGTCACGCATGCTTGTCCTCTTAAATCAAGCAGAAAGATAAAGTGAGATGCTGTAAAACATGGTGCAATTTGGAGCCACAAGTCAAAATTTGATTTTGGGATGGGAGAGGGGGTAGGAGTTGCTGTTGTAGTCGAAAGAGGGGACTTGTTTACTGGAAAATATCTTGGTTTATAAGTTAATACGAGTGATTGCTTCAGAGCACTTCTAATATTTAAATAGACTGGAGAGAAAGAGATAGCGAAGGATGTTTTCCACTGATTTTAGGACGGTATTTGGGTCTAATGCCAGTTGCCAGTGCTTTCCAATTTTTTCTAGCGTCTCTTATTTAGCTGATAAGCTAGCATTCACGTACTGTAGAGATTCTATTACAAGAAATCACCTCCTCAGGTTCATGATCAATTTCGCCGGATATCCTGCAATACATGTGTTATTGTGTTTAGATGTCCAGATATTTATTAATAGCATTCTTCAATTGGATTCTTGCTATACTTTTCTGGTATTATGCAACTAGTGTTTTCTTCTTGTTACTTTAAGAGAGAACTCCTTTTTAGTAAGTTATATATTTGCCTTACTAATTTTTCAAATTTGCAGTGCACCATGTGTGTCATATTTGCTTCGAAAACGAGCTCTTTATGGTGATATGACAAGGTAAGACATTGTATCTTTCATTAATCTCTGATGGTGCTAGCTTTGTTATAATGATATTTTCTGTTTCACAGGTATACATGCTGTGCGGGTTATATGCCCTGCAGTGGTCGGTGTGGAGAAAGTCGTTGTCCTGAGCTTTGTTTAGCAACTGAGGTGAGCACAAAGTTGGGTACTTTACTTTTGTGTTTACTGTTAGAACATAAATAAAATTAATGTATTGATAGTTTAAAATTGCGTAGATTCTTTGTATTTGAATTGAAGAATATTCTTAAGTACGAGAATTTGTATTTTCTTTACTTTACCAGATTAGACTTTGTATAAGGAGCGCCATGCATCTCTTCTTTTTTCTTTAATTTCTTCTCATGGTATCAGAGTTGCTACATCTTGGTAGAGACTTACATAACTTCCACGTACCAGCAGGCAGTCATATGCTAAATGCTTTGTGCTGTAGTTGCCGATGCTCTCCTCTCTCCCGTTGGCTCCCCTTGTGATGGTCTGTACTCTACTACTTCCCTTTTCAACAGCTTGTGCTGCTCCTCTTTCTCTGCCCACCGGTGCCACTCCTCTTTCCGGCAACCAGCGCCACTCTTTCCGATGACTAGCATTCTCCTCTTTCCAGTGAACCGCGCCCTCCGCTCTGCTTCGGGTGTTTAGCACTGCTCCCCTCTTCTTCGTTGTCTGGAGTTGTTCCTCTCTTCTCGAGCATATCTCTTGACGACTGATGCTCTTTTTTTCTTGGCGATTGGGAACGTTCCTTTCTTCTGCGGGTGTAGCGCTGCTCCTCTCTTCTTCAGTCAACCGACATCTTCTCTTTTTTGGACGATCATTCTAGTTGCAGCATGCAACTTTCTAGTAGTTCCCTGACCAAACTTGGGAAGCAACATTCTGTCTCAAAAAGCAAAGCTCAAGTTGGTTTTTTCCATTTGAGTTTGAGGGAGGTGCTAGAATTCAAAAAAGGTTAATGCAGTTATAGGTTAATATTGTGTTCTTGAGTTAGAGAATAAGAGCATTTTCTCATGGCTGTCAACAAGTTTAAGGACATCAAACGTTTATCCTATCTTAACTGTGGTATCTACCTATAATTTTTGGTGAGCTGGATTTTGAGCATCAACCTCCCTTAGGATATCAGTAAGTTTACCTTTGGGTTGCAGTTCTTGTGTTGCATTTCCCAGGTCCCCTAGCTTTAAGTATATCTAAGATAATAATTGCCCTGTGTGATTTAATATTCTCATGCAGTGGTGGCTTATTGATCTTTAAAACTACCAGGTTTTTCTCTGCTTTGGAAATTCAGTGGCTTCAACCCGCTTCTTGTTGCAAGATGAGTTCAACATACAAACAACGCAATGTGATAACTGCATTATTGTAAACTCTCTCTCCAAGTTCCCATTTTTCACTTAATCTTATGTAAATCTGTAAGGCAATTCATCTCACACATTTCTTCCTGCTTTGTAGGGTTTCATGTTCTGCCTCCAACAACTTGCTTGCATATTTTCAATTGTTGCTTGTATTGTTGGAAGCCAGGAGATCCAGGAAGCTTCTCAGTTGCTATCATGTTTGGCTGACATGGTTTACTGCACGTAAGCTTCTCTATATTCACTCTATTCCTGGACATTATCTTTTTGTATCAACATATCTCAAAGTTCTTTCCTAAATATGCTGCATCTTCTTGATTGCAGGGTTTGTGCCTGTATGCAGGTAAGCAAGAAACTTAATTTAACCGTCTCAAGACATGGAATGCTTCTCAAATAAGATTAGAACAATATTTGTACAATGATTGATATGGAAAAAAAATTATTCATGATAAACTAAAATCAAAAGATGAGGTTACTCATCAATAAGAAACGAGCTAGTAAGCTTGCCACAGTAAGTAGCCATCCGTTTCCTAGTTAATAATTTACATCCGAGGTTATTGTGTTTGATGAGCATTGCAGACACAACACAAGGTTGAAATGGACAAGAGAGATGGCAAGTTTGGTCCTCAACCAATGGCAGTGCCACCTATGCAGCAAATGTCACGACTAGATCAGCCTTACCCGTCAACTGTTGGATATCCTCCTCCAGCATATGGTCAGCCACCTCCTCAACAAGGTTATCCACCCGCTGGCTATCCACCTCAACAAGGTTATCCACCTGCTGGGTATCCACCTCAACAAGGTTATCCAGCTCCTGCCTATCCTGCCTCTGGTTATCCACCTCCTGGCTATCAGAAGTGATCTTTCAAAGGATTTGGTGCGTCTTTCCAAAATTAAAAGAGAGCTGAACATGAGTTTATCTCCGGTAGTATTAACGGCGTGTGTATTTGTATAGATTCATTGGTGAAATGGCAACTATAATTGAACTTGTGTGCTGATATTCTGTAGATTTTGGTCTCAGGGAAAATATGTTTCCTCTTAAACGATGAAGATAACATTGCTCTCCATCCTACAGCCACTTTTAATTGGTGTTTGAATTTGAGTCGTGATATGTGTCGAGCTCACCGTGTTTAATTGGGTTTTAAATTTGAAGTTGTGTCGTGATGGGTTTCAAGCTCACTAATTCATTCGGATTTATTTGGAGTTGCTGTTATTTGCAAAACTTGATTCATGAAATCATAATGCATATTTTGGTTAGGAGCACTTGCTTGTTGACTGCTTGTTGCTGAGGCTCCTTAAATTTCTGTGGTACTGTGCACTTCCTTTTAAACCTTTGGACGGTATGAAGTGAAATATTAGAGTCCAAACTTCGTACAATGTTTAAGGGGATGCTTTCTAATTTTTACAACATTACTTCTAACTATTTGTTTCTAATTGAGTATGGATGATCACCTTACTGTTCTTACTACATAATCTTTATTGGGTTCTACCTGAGTATGAAATGATCATACAGATCTTGCTATATGCTTGTGTTGCTAAGTCGTTCATTTAAATCAAGCCTAATTTTGTGTGCGAAAAGGGGGGGGGGGGGGGGGGGGGTGGAGGATATGGAAGTGTATTAAGTAGTTCAAATAGAGGAAACTAAATATTTGCATCTAGTGTTTATATCAAATCAAGCAATTTAATTTTAATACTAGTAACAAGTTGAAGTACATAATCATTTCATTATAGTTGAGTGATAACTATCAACTATTTTGCATCAGAAGCCGTGGAAGACAAGATCCGGTTTAACCGGCAAGGTACCAATTTTTCCACTGTGAAATCCTAACACCTACCACTTATTCATAGCCTCTTCCCTTCGAAAATCGAAAGGCCAAATTCTAGAATTTCAATGTAAGGTTGTCTGTTACCTCTTAATTTCTGTTGATACAGTGGATACAACTTTTCTCTGCAACCACACTGTAAGGATGTGCAAGGTAAGATTATAGAAACGCCAAAATCAAAGTCAGTATAGGTCTTAAGTCTTAAGGGATATAACGTCACTGAGTGGTGTAGTCACGCTCTTGTCCACATCAGTAAAAAAGGAACATTTTAATACTGAAAAAAATTATCCGGGGGGTAATAGAATCAACGCAAAGGTTAGGTGTGTAGTTGGGATTTTGATCGAACGTTGGGGGGTATTTTGAGTATTTTCTCCACGAAAAGGGGGTGCGAAATTGCTCATCAAAGTCTGAAAGATTCCTCATCATGAATATAATGGACTATAACTAGCTACTTAATTAGTGCAAATATATCTACGAACCTATTTGAATTGACTATAGTCTAAGGGGTCGTTTGATTGCTAGTTTGGAGGTGAGTTATGCAGGTATTAAATCCTGCATCAATAATATCACCTTTGGTAGCCGGTTAAGAGGTAAGTTATTCATGTATAAAATTAATACGGTGTTTGGCTTACAATTTAGAAACCCGCATAACTAATACATGTACTATAAGTTACGAGCGACTCTATGTATTATGCAGGGTAAAACGTGAAATAGGTAATACATAAATAACTAAACCCCGCATAACTAATTCGTGCATAAAATAATACATAAATTCTCTCATAACTAATCCATGTATTACTAATATCTGCATAACTCTGACCAGCTACCAAACCACCCCTAAGTGTACTTTAAAAAGTAGGCAAATATTTGTCACTCTTTCCACTCTAATTTAGTATATATGAAATGGACATCTTATAGTGCATACTTTCTCTCTTAATCATGTATCTAAATTACTCTTCACTAGTGTTTGGTCATAAATTTTGTGAAACTTGAGAAAAAGAGTTTTTGAACTTGTGCTGAAGAGTAGTTTTTGGAACTTGAAGTTGTATTTGAATATGCATTTTACTTGGAAATTTTTTTGATGCTGTGTAAGTAGAAGAAAAATTTTCAAATAAAATAGAGTAGCACATATAGAGGAACAACAGGGTGGAAGTCCAATTTAACCGGCAAGGTTTTTTCTAAATCAAAAGTCTATGGCCTAACTTCTATGTATTCTTAAAAGAACAGCACGACATATGCATTATATCATTTTCGCTAGCCTTAGGACTTCAATCTAAAATTAATTGGGACTGAGAAGAATTAAAGAAGGTTTTAGACATTCACCTCGTTGGAAATGACAAATGCAATGGAATGGTTATAGTTGCCTCTCCATATTTTTCTCAATGAAACGATTTGGCCCTATCCTTTTGATTTCCATCTACGGAAGAGATAATTCGTAGTTCATATGTTTTGGTTACTGTGCATGAGTGGATATAACAAAAAATACTTTATTCATGCTTTGTGTTTGTACCAAATTATATGTATTACTTTATTAAGTGCCATATAATGAGAGAATAACTCGTTCCTCTCCGAACTTGGACCTTATTTTCAAAAAGACACTTAACTTTACGAGGGTTCTATTACCCCTTGAACCAATTCAAAGTGGAATTAACAACCCCTTTTACACCTATGTGGCATAGGCGTGTGGCAACAAAAAAATTGTTAAAATATTATTTTTATAGTATTTTCTTTTATTAAATATATTTTCTTATGTTTTCTTTTCATTTTCCTATTTTCTCTTCTTATTTTTTTGTTTTTTGTTTTTTCCCTTCTTCTTCGTTGAACCTCAATCCATTTCTTATTTTTTCTTTTCATTTAGGTTTTACTTTTTTTTTTTACATATTATATCTTGTCCTTCTTTTATCTATTATTTTACAAGAATGACATTTTGGCCGGAAAATTTTCTGCCATTCTCTGTGCTGTTCTTCGCGGGCGACGGAAAAAGATCTGGCAAAAAAAGGTTGTAGAAAGTCAAATTTTTGGTAAAGATAGAATATTTTCAGTCTCTTTTGTTAAGATATTAGGTTTGAGTTTACAAAGGGAAGATCTGAGAAAGTATTTTAGATCAGTGCTTTAAAATAAAAACATATTTCACCTCGTCGGAAAAAATGATGACACCGGCGAATAAATTATCCGGCAAATAAATCCTAACTTATTTCATTACCTTTTTTTCTCCTTCATTAATCAAACTCAACAATTAATTTGTTTATAGTAACAAAAAAAAAAAAAGAGAAAATAGGAAAAGAAAAGGAGAGAGAAAACAGTAAAGAGAAAGGAAAAAGAAAAATGAAGAAATATAAAAATAGTTAAAAATAGAAAAATGATGTGTCAGAATAAGAGTGGTGCGTGATGTAGACACTCTTCATTAAGACTATATATTGAGCTAGGAAGGTTGTATTAATTCCACTTCGAATTGATTCAAGAGAATAATAGGACCTCCGCAAATTTAAGGTGTCTATTTGAAAATAAGGTCCCAAGTTTAGGGGATAACGATGTATTTACTTGGCATATAATCTATACCATATATAATATAAAGTTAGGCATATACATAGTGATGTGACACCTTTCTATGGCCTAAAAATCTATTTATCTTTTTTCTCCTTTTTTTTTTTTGGGCATATTTTTCATTCTTTATTCTATTATTGTAATAATAAAGAAAGACAATGAAAAATTATGAAGGCAATGAAGTTGAAAAGGAAAATAAACACTCTCATTTGTTTGTAAACGAGAGTAGTCAGAACTCACAGTATTGAAGTCTCCTTTTTATCTTTCCTAATTAATTCTCATATTAAGAAATGAATGACTACCATTACTACTCATTGCAATAAAGAAAGGCAATGAAAAATTATGAAGGCAACGAAAAGTTGTAAAGGAAAATGAAAACAGTCACATTTGTTTTTAAACAAGTACTCACAACTCACAGGCTTCTTTTTATCTTTCCTATCTAATTCTCATCGTAACTTTATGTTCTAGACATTTCTTCAAAATTAATATAAGTGGGGCTAAAATGCGGTTATGAGTTTGTCAAATTTTTGGCTAACCTTTTCATATTACACATTAATGGATTGACACAACCTTCATATCCCATTTAATTGGAGGATCAACAACAACAACATACCCAGTGAAATCCCACAATGTGGGGTCTGGGAGGATAAAGTGTACGCAGACCATACCCCTATCTCGGAAAATAGGGAGGCTATTTCCGAAAGACCCTTGGCTCAAGATCCCATTTAATTGGAGGATGTATATCCCTATAAACTCCATCACCCACCAGATTCTCTTATTCAAATACTAGAACATAATGAGCTTTCAATACGTTCAAGTGCAGTCATGGCCATTACTACTCATTGCAAGGTAAACTTCGAATGTCAGTAAAATTTATCTATTTGCTTGCAAGAGTTTACAAATATCATTCCATTGTATATTTTATACTACATTTTTTGTTGGTTCGTCAAGATTGCTATATGAATACAGGAGATTCATATTATGGCATCCAATCTAAAGGGGACATCGTGAGTTAAATTTAAATTCTTTATTGTTTTCTATGTTTGTACTACCACAATTGTGTCCCGTTTTTTCTCTATGCGCCATATAATAGGTAACGGATCATGTGATTTTCTTTGACATCATACTGGCACTGCTACTGAATTTTTTATCCTACTCTAGTGATTTATGGTGAGAGTTATTGCTTTATGGAACGCTCTGCTGCTTACTGAGTTGCTGGTCATACCTTTTCTCTTTCGGAAAAGATGTAATTGGTATTTGGTATTATTTCTCACGTACTTGAAAACTTTCATCGACTTCTAAATTTGTTAGATTGAGATAACTAAATTTAGCTATCGTGTTAACACGATTTGATACACTACATTTCACCGTTATTTGAATTGATTATTAAACTGAATCTAATTTTAAAAAGTTTAACATGTGACAAGATAAACGAAGTTAATGAAAATGTAACAGAAAATTAAAATAATTACTATATGAATTACTTACTCTTTTCATTTTATATGATAGAATTTTACCTATATATATAGTTTAATGTTACTTTCCTTGGATTGTAACTGCAACAATTTAGAACTTGAAGGGGAATGATCGAGCTTATGAATGTCGATTCTATATTAATTGTTCTCGTGGTGATTGTAGTTTGAAAAAAACTATAGATCATTTTTGTCTCTAATTTAAATACAGACAAGTCTCATTTGAAGAATCGAAAGAGTAGTGGTATTGATTTGTATCAAGAACAAGCTAAAAATGGTGTGTAATTTTGGACATTAGCCAATAGTTGGGTTCAGATTTGTACATTATTGTATAGTTCGCGATAGTGCTTTAGAAATGACTTTCGCAATCTAATTAAATCAATTGTTCTGTGGTCGTACTTGTATTTGTTAGAAGTACTCAATTTTTTTAATGCCAAATTATGTTGTTATTAGAAGCTAAGTCAATTGGTGATCAAGTTATATAGGAGCTGATAGCCGATTTTAATTTCAGAGTTTAAAGGTGCATGACCATTAGTGTGTTATGTTCCCGTATCAATTCTTAAATTGCACCAGTTTAGATGAGATTTTATTTTATTTTATTTTTTGGATTCATTGCAATATTTTTTTGTATATTTATTAGCTACGTTAGATAGAGAAGACGTGTTTCATTACAATTTTTTGGTAGGTGAATCACTTGATCTTTCAAATTTTAATTATAAATAATGATAGTGCCATATTTATAGTCATGGTATTGAAGCTTGAAAATCTAGAGAAAATTTCTTATACTAATTGCCAATATTAGTATAGGCCATATGATTTTATTTTCCTATGAAAGGTGGGGCGCTAAAGCTTAGATTTTATCTGGCGAATACAAGTGATGAGGCATAGATTTTTTAAAGTGAGATTGATACTGTAATAATATCCATTAGGTATTTTATCTCATGCAGGATCATAAGTTTTAAAGTGGTCATTTTTTAAGTTTATTATTGTATATTATGACCGCACACAATTTCACTAGTTAAGTAATAGATCGAGGGGAGAATATATAGTAATCAATAGCTAAACAATAAACGACTTGATAAAACATAAACAGTACTTAAGAGAATAATTAAAGAAGATTAAATCCATTGTGTTGAGTCGTTTCTTTTTGTTCAATAAAACTTTTCATAGATAATGATCATTATACTGGCAGACATTAGTTACCATGAAGCCCGGTGAATCTTGTTTTCTTTTAAAGAGGGAGAGTAAACTGATGTGCCGTGAAATTATGGCACATCTAATGCTTTTTAACTCTGAGTTTTACTTGTTTTCGAGCATGTTTGTGTTAGTTTGATGTGTTTTGTGTGTTGTGCAAGTATTTCGAAGTTAGAATGCTCGGAAAGCAAAAAAACGAGGAAAGTAAGCAATCTGTTCTGATAAGCATAAGGACGGACCGTCAACATGCTCGACGGTCCGTCGAGTTGCCTTTTCCTGCAAAGTGACAAATCATCATATCGTCATCAGATCGTCGACGTCAACGGTCCGTCAAAGTGCTTCGACGGTGGAATTCCTGCAGAGTGAAAAAGAGTATTCAGATCATCGATATAGTTGTCGAACATCGACAACGACCCGTCAAAGTGCAAACCGAACTGGAACAGGATTGGGATTGATTATTCCGAGATTAACTTGTATAAATACCTGTTTAGATTTTATTTTTCAGACATCTCGAGTTTTGGATTGTAGTAATTACTTTTGAGTTGTTATTACTTTTGAAGATTTTCCAGACAATTACATTCATTACTTTCAAGTTTTACCCGTAAGTTCAATAAAAAATTCAATTATGCAATCTTCAATCTTTTATTGTTTTCTTGTTGCCATGAGTAGCTAAACACCTTTACTAAGGTTGTGAACCCAAGGATGGGTGTGTTGTGATTGGGGATCATGAAAGATATACGCATAATGAACTGCTAGGGTTTATTTGTTCTTAGTTTTCATCATATAGTTAGTGGTTACAAACATTAACTAACGCCATAAACTTTAGTTTATTTGGGAAAATAGCTAGGGTTAGGTAAGAACAAATAACAAGAACTCAAGGCTTTAAACCTTGTTTAATAAATTCACTTACGAATAAGAGGAATTTACTTGGCATAATTAACCGTTCTTCATGCATACTTTCTTAACTTTGGAAAAAGCATAGAAAGAAATAATATTTTCTTATTGGGAAATAGTTCAGATTCACATAGAGGTTAAGTGCATCCATACAAACAATCCATTAGAAGTATATCAAGATCGATACCCATGATCATACACTTTATCTGACGAGGACACAACGTTGGTTCTTTTTACCCATATAGTTACAACTTTAAATTTCCAGACACTTTAAATTAGTCCACAAACCGAAACAACTATGAAACCCTTTTTTTTGGAATACATCAGGACCGCAAGATTAGTATAATACTTGTTTAGTAAACTTTTCACACCATATTCTCTGTGGGATTCGACCCCAATCTCGTTGGGTTACTATATTTGACATCATCCGCTTTACGCTATTAAAAGTGTAAATTTGAGCGTATCATAAACAAAGACTTATTGTCTTAATTAAATAATTATTGTGTATCATGTGAATCCCTTTTTATCTCTAATACGGAACTAATATTCTCATCTACGAATCTATAGACAAAAAGAACAAAACGTATTGACGTATGCTATTGAAAATATGATAAGGGAGCAACATTTAGCTCGATGAATATAAGAAGGAAAAAAAAATGCATTGATGAGCTAGTCTCTGGAGAGCCAACAACACATCAATGAAGAACTCGAGCTTTTCAAGATTTATCATTCTGTTCTTGTGTTCGTAATAGTAACCAAAAGATGTAGGAACTTGACTAATTCAGATTCCTGTATAATATACTCCCTTTGTTTCAATTTATGTAAATCTATTACTATTTGGGGAGTGTTCGAGGTGGTTCTTTGACCACGTTTATCTTACATTTTTTCTAAATAATTTGAATTAAAAATTATCATGACTTATAGTATTTTTTATGTAGTTTTTAAATATATAAATTTTTATTTTTACAAATTTGAAAAATCTATGTCAAAATTTAAGGTCAAAGTTATAAAGTTTAACTCTCGTACTACGAAAAGATTCACATAGATTGAAACGGAGGGAGTATCTCATTTTGGGGTAAGACATAGAGGCTTAGTCAAAATTTGAATTTATGGGTTCTAAATTCTAGAATAGCGGTATTAGAATTTGTAATTGGATTCTGTATTTAATTTGTACATAAGTGAATTTTTTAATATAAATACAATGTTATTGCCTGTATCGAAGTGATTCAGCTTGCTGAATATAAGGAAGAAAAAAAAAAACCACCTTAAGAAAAGAAAAAAGATAGAAAAAAAAAAAAGAGAAGGATTTAAAGTTAAATTAAGGAAGAAGAAGACAGGAATAGGTGCAGCTAATTAGCCGCCTGAAGCTGCAAAGAAGTTACGCTTCTCCTATCCTCTGGAATCTGGATACAATGTAGCAACATCATATTAAATTTCATTATTTTTGTTAGCAATGATTTCTCCTTTTATTATTTTCAAAAGGCATGTTATAATATGATTATGAATTATGGGAAGCCGCTTATCTGTTAATTCGTCGGATTTGTATTTTTTTTTTGACTGCCAAAGATAACGGAACTTTGAATCTCAATTATCATGATCAATGTTTTGACAAAACCTGAAAAAAAAAAAAAACATTGAGAGAGAGAGAGAGACAAAAGAAAGGAAAAAGAAGGAAAACATAGAAGAGTAAGAGGAGTTGTGACCAAATAAGCAATAAGAAAAATGACAGAAAAAAAAGAAGAAAGTTGCAGTTTTTGTTGTATGTTTACATTGTGTGTGTGATTTAATTTCAAAGATCAATCAGATAATCTTAAACAAAAATAATAAAATAACACATATTGGAACAGATAAAAAAAGGATAGCCCGATGCACTAAGCTCCCGCTATGTGCGGGGTCCGAAGAAGGGCCGGACCACAAGGGTCTATTGTACGCAGAGGAATCACAAGAATCATATATATACTTTAACTTCTTCTTTTTTGTGTTTTTTTTTTTTAAACTATAACACGTAGAATTTGCCTTGCACGTTATAGATATTTCCGTACATAATCCAGCTACTAGGAAAGCTTCGACCATGACCATATATATATATCTAAAATATAAATATAAGTAAGAGGACAAGAGATTTCATTTCCTCTTGATTAGTTGATTACATGTTAATGTGTTATTTGTCTTGTTACTTAATTTCATATACGAATCAACTAATTTAAATATATTATCCGACATGAAATATGCAAAATATCCAACAAGAACAAGGGTCCAGATATAATTTTGGTCATAGTGATAATTCAGTTCATTCACATATGGGAGTAAAAGGAGCTAGCTATTATAGAGAAACCATTCAATCAGCTTGTGCAATAAACCTAATACTTAGTATACTTTCCATCAAGAACTTAATGCCAACAGCCCTTTAGAGACCCAATATTTCCTTTATAATCACACAAACAATTCATGTGCCTTTATATGTTGGAGGGAGGGAGGGAGGGAGGAAATCAAGCTAGAAATGTATGGTGACTAATGTTAAACGTTTTTCTTCTAGAAAACTGCCATGAGTGTTATTTTCGTTTCATTTTATATGATGAAATTTCATTGATACTTACGAGTATAAGAAAGAAAACACTACTTTTGAAATACAATTAGGGGTCGTTTGTCATGTGGTTAGCGTTATGCATGTATTAGTAATACATGAATTAATTGGAGAGAATCTATGTATTATTTTGTGTAGGGATTAGTTATTTCACCTTCTATCTCGCATAAAAGAATACATAGATTCCCTCATAACTTGCAGATTTCTAAACTGCAAACCAAGCTTAGTATTACTTTCATACCTGAATAACTTACCTTTAACCAGCTACCAACTGTGGTACTTATGGATTATCTAATACCTGCATAATTCACCTCCAAATCAGCTACCAAACGATCTCTAAAAGTATCTTTAGAATATAGTGTAATATGACATAATACTTTTAGGACAATTAAAAGTTCAATTTAAACTTTGTAAAGCAGATTAATAAAAAACAATAAGTATCATAAACTGGAGAAGAGAGAACATCATTTTTCAGTACTGAGACCAAATGTGGCTAACATCCACCCCAATAATTAGGAGCTTGTACTATAAAAACGTAAGAGGGTCCCCTTAAGAGTTGTCCATTAATTGAATTTGAAGAGACAAACAACACAAAGATCAATGTTAGTACAATTTGGTCCCATTAGTTACTGCTGCTTCACACTTTGACACATGGGGTATTTGCCTATTGCGGCTCCTGATGAAATATCACATGATGGTATTGATTGCTTCATCGTTCCATTCAGCCTCGTTAAACTAAACAAATTAAATTTCTATAAGTGAATTCAAAATTTAAAGTTTATATTTTTTTATAAAATTTTATTAAGGTGTTCTATAATAATAACTGAGTTTACATTTAAATATTTAAAAATATTTGATAGATTTCTTTGTATGCTTGATCTGGGAAGACGTTATTGAATGCCCTAAACCCATATATAGGTCTATAATAATAACTGAGTTTACATTTAAATATTTAAAAATATTTGATAGATTTCTTTATATGCTTGATCTGCGAAAACGCTATTGAATGCCGTAAACCCATATATAGGCCTCTAGATCCGCCCATGTCAACTCCTTGGCCCCATCTAAATCTAGGGATACATTGGTTTTTTCATCTCGAATTTAAGTTTTATGCAATGATTTTATAAAATTATTTATGCAATCAAGTTACTTATTATTAGATAACTTTTGATAAATTTCTTAATAACCATTAATTGATAATTTAGTAAAAACGAGTTAATATAAGAAAATGTTTGAATTGTCAATATATATAATAAAAAAAGGTTTACATTGTGAAACATAGGAAGCCTAATATCAGAGCTATCCTAAGACTAGGGATGTTACATGGACTGAGTTGGTTAAGGTTTTTTAAAGATCAAACATAACCAATTTTATCGGGTTTTTAAATCTATAAACCAAACCAAACCAACAAAATTCGGGTTTTTTCGATTTCGGGTTGCTCAGGTTTTTTGAATTTTTTCTGGTAAAGTCTTCTTACAAAGCATATAACTTGTACTTCAAATATTTTTTTAATCTTACTAAGATACGACTATCTAATTAAAATATTTGTTAAGAAAATAACACAAAATGTGAAATGAGAGATGACATCGGCTAAAATAGTCAACGAAAAAAGTTAATGAAATTGCATAAAATAAAATGATCATAATCTAAAAGTATTAAGTCATGCTACAATAAATACGACTAATTTATAAAGCATGTAGAAAATGATCATAATCTAAAAATCCTAAGTCATGCTAAAATAAGTACGACTAATAAGTATTAATTACATGACTAGATATTAAAGAAAACAATAAAATTAAGTAATGTATTTTCACTTTCTAAACTAATACAAAACTAAAGAATAGATAAATTGTCATTTCAGTGTTAAATATGAATTACTTTTGTTAGCATTAATATTGATTTGATTTTTATTGAGTTTTATTTGAGTTACTAATTTCATTGGGCTATAAAATTTATTGGATCATTCAAAATTCTAATTTCATGCTTGAAATAATATGTTAAAAGACGAAAAACTATGAAAAAGTTAAAGAAACATTTATAAATTACATTATAAATAAATATTTTTATGTATAAAATATGTTTGAAATTTTATAAATGTAATCTCAGGTCAAACCAAATCATTAATCGAATTTTTTTCTCAATTTGATTCGGAGTATCGATTTGATGCGATTTATCGGTTTCGTTTGTACACCATACCTAAGACCTCTACTCCTATGCGACTCCAACTGCATAGACCAAATTTGCATGATTGAAAAGAAAAGGACAATATAAGTAGCTGGTACAAACTCATATATAAACTAGGGATACATAGGTTTGTCATTTGGGTGGTCCTAGGGAACTTAGATATAAGAGGCTATTCCAAAGATCAAATTAAAGATCCATGATTGAAAACAAAACGACACTAATAAGAAGCTGGTGTAAACTCATAATAATTGCCCGTATCTCCTCCAAACTGCTCATTTACGTACCGAAGGTTCCTTATTTTAATTAATGGATAATTAACTACTTAATTAGTGAAAATTTATCTATGTGGTTTTGTAATTTAGAAAAGTAACAATGTTAATTAACTTGATTCTAATTGACTGTGAAATGAAGAACTTCCTTTGTGCTTCTATATATTGTATCAAGAAGTTTGTGCATAAAAGGGAAGATTGAAAAGTTTGGAGTGTTGTGAGCCAAATAGCAGCACGTATAGAGGAATAATTATAACACCAAACTTGTACAGCAACTGCAAATACTAACCACTTATTCTTCCCTCCAAAATAACAAAATGCTCTTGTAGCATTTGCACAAATTACCTTTTTTTGAGGTCACTATTTTGTATTCTGTCTTCATTAGTCAAATGGGTTAAATTTGTTTATGGAATGATTTTTTTTTTATTACTTTTAAAAACAAAATCAATCAGCTAAGTTATCGAAGACGCAATTTAAAGAGTGGCCTCAAAAAAGGACAAATGGTGCAAATAATGTGTTCTGCTAGATAGCCACAAGTCAATGATTTGTAAAAGTAAGGAATGCCTTGTTTTACGTTTTCATTTAGAACATTTGAATTTTACTTCTTTAGATTTTCGTTGTTTTCTTTTATTTTACAATTAATTATTTGATCTGAAAATGACTTTATCACTACTCTCACCGTCACCTCTATCAGCTACTATATTTAGTCTCCATCACTACACTATCATGCACTGACAATGTCACCATCGATCTCTTTTTTCCGTCTAAAAATTAGTCATGACAAAAATAAGTAATTCACCATGAAACTTCTTCAAGATTTCACGACATAAATTGAAAGCTATCAAAGATGAAAAACTCAGATCAAGCGATAGAACACTCGAAAAAAGCCTCGACATATATTATGCAACAACATATAACTTAATGTTTTCTTAATATTTTTATTGATATGGCATTTAATTACTATTTTATTTAGTTAAATAAAAACATCTTTGATACATTAAAATTAAGAAAGCAAACAATCTTAAATCTAATATTCGAATTTAAAGTCAATACTTTAATAATCAAATATATCTGCAAATTCAAATATCCTTATCATAAAAAAAAAAAAATAGAACAAGCATACAAGTGTTTAACTTCATTTTCCCCATTTTTGTTATTTCCTATTCTCAAAAGATGAAGAACAACAACAACAAAGGATGTAGTGCAATGAATGAGACTGCTCTTTTCTTAATCAGAGATCTCGATTTTAACCCTAGGATATGAAAAAATGTTTGGTAAGGAGCGCTTCCCCTAAATCATGGGCCCTACACGATACAATTCAAATTAATCAGATTCTAGTGTGGATACCAAACGCCGGATAGAAAACCAAAAGAAAACAACACAACATAATGTACTATTTTTCACAAAAGAATAAGTGCTTTAGTACACTCAATTTACTTAGGAGCTTGTAGCACAATAGTAGGACTTAATTTCAGTAGGTATCATTGTGAGCTTATAGCTTTAACCGGCATCATGACTCTTAATATAAAATCATCACTTCTCATTGAGAAGGATTCACCTAAGATTTAAGGCGTGATCTCTGTAGGAATTTGGAAATGACAACGCAAAGGAGCAGCTATAATTTCCTGCGTTACAAATATCATCCTACAAAGCGGACACGTCATCCGACCATGATCCATCCAACGGTCCAAACAACTCCTATGAAACACATGACGACAATTTGTGAGCCGTCGGATGGCATCATCACCATCAAACTCGTACAAACAAACCGCACAGCTGTCCGGTGGGTCCACAATGTCGGAAAACTTGACAACTGGTAAGAGCTCACGTATTAGTACTGCTGACATGGAATGGAGCTCCGAACATGATTCGGGTCGGGTTGGAAATGGCATTTCGGGTTCAAGAAATTGTCCTAGACCAAGAATGGTGAAAAGTGTACAAATGAATTTTCTAATGTATAATAAAATTGTAAGCATGTGGACTAGCAGTTTGGGAAGAATTAAGTCCGTGCAAAATACTGGGAAACCCATAATTTTTGGGAAGTAAGAACACGAAATTGAATGAAGTAGTGATATAAATTGATGTGATTCTTCGAGTTAGCAAAAAACTAATCAGGATCTTAAAGCGATATGATGAGCAGGTTTCAAGAAATTGAAGTATCTCAGGTTATATATCTCGGAATTAGATGATTCTAAAACGAGGTGAAAGATGATAATTTGAACTATGAAAATTACTATTTACTCGTTTTAAACAAATAAATATTCAGGGAAAAAAGAAAATTAGAATTTTGGATGTGGAAAAAAAATGAATTTTTAATCTAGAAACGTATTCTTAGTTAATATTTTTTGGTTGTTGGAGGAGAGAAAACGGGAACGGGGAAGGTGGATTATATAGTGGGGGTTTATACCGGTTAAGAAGAGGTGAAAAGACAGAAATGGGCCTGCAGATGCTGTTGATATGTGCGTGTGTGTCCCATTTGAGTATTTGTAGTACAATTTGGACTGGCAGAAGACCACGTTCTCTTCTACCTCACCTCCATGTCTTCTATTTTAAACTCTACCTTAAGAGTAAATTTTTAGATTCTATTTTACTTGAGTAAATTCGAATGGGAGAGAGAGAGAAACAAAAGAAAGGAAAAAAGAAGGAAAACATAGAAGAGTTGGGACCAAATAAGCAATAAGAAAAATGACAGAAAAAAAGAAGAAAAGTTGCAGTTTTTGTTGTATGTTTACATTGTGTGTGTGATTTAATTTCAAAGATCAATCAGATAATCTTAAAGAAAAATAATAAAATAACACATATTGGAACAGATAAAGATATTATTAGTGAGGAATCACAAGAATCATATATATACTTTAACTTCTTCTTTTTCGTTTTTTTTTTTTAACTATAACACGTAGTATCTGCCTTGCGCGTTATAGATATTTCGGTACATAATCTAGCTACTAGGAAAGCTTCGACCATGACCATATATATATATATATATCTAAAATATAAATATAAGTAAGAGGACAAGAGATTTCATTTCCTCTTGATTAGTTGATTACATGTTAATGTGTTATTTGTCTTGTTACTTAATTTTATGTACGAATCAACTAATTTAAATATATTATCCAACATGAAATATGCAAAATATCCAACAAGAACAAGGGTCCAGATATAATTTTGGTCATAGTGATAATTCAGTTCATTCATATATGGGAGTAAAAGGAGCTAGCTATTATAGAGAAACCATTCAATCACCATGTGCAATAAACCTAATACTTAGTATAGTTTCCATCAAGAACTTAATGCCAACAGCCCTTTAGAGACCCAATATTTCCGTTATAATCACACAAACAATTCATGTGCCTTTATATGTTGGAGGGAGGGAGGGAGGAGGGAGGAAATCAAGCTAGAAATGTATGGTGACTAATGTAGGGGTGTATAAAGTAAATCGACAAACCGCATCAAATCGATAAACCGAGTCAAATCGAGAAAAAAACCCGATCATAATTGGTTTGGTTTGGTTTTAGCTAAAAAAAGTCAAACCGAACCAAACCAACCCGACATTACATGTATTCAATTTTTAAAATATTTTATACATAAAACTATTTATTTGTAATGTAATTTATAAATATTTCTTAATTTTTTCGTAGTTTTTTATCTATTATCATATTATTCAAGCTTAAACTTAGAATTTTGAATGTCAATAAGTTTTATATCTTATGAATGTTAGTAACTCATATAAAGTCCACCAAAACCAACTCAACACTAATACTAACAAAAGAAATTCAATTTACCACTAGGAATGAAAATAATGTTGGATATCTATTCTTTAGTTTTGTATAATTGGTTTAGAGAGTGAAAATACATAACTTAAGTTTTTTTTCTTGTCATGTAATTAATACTTATTAGCCGTACTTATTTTAGCATGACTTAGTATTTTTAGATTATGGTCATTTTCTTTATGGCTTATTAATTAGCAATATTTATTTTAACCGATTTTATTATCTTTTGTTGAATATTTTATTACAATGTCATCACTCTTCTCGCATTTTGTGTTATTTTCTTATGAAACACCTTAATTATATAGTTGTATCTTACTAGGACTAAAGAAATATTTGAAGTAAAAGTTATATATTTTGTATCAAGACTATTCCAAAAAAAAAACCCCGAGAAAACCGAATAACCCGAGAAAATCCGAGGTTGAAAAACTCAAATTTTATTGGTTTGGTTTGGTGTATAAATTAAAAAACCCGATGCAATTGACTTGGTTTGGTGTTTAAAAAAACGAACCAACCCGGTCCATATACACCCCTAGACTAATGTTAAACGTTTTTCTTCTAGAAAACTGCCATGAGTGTTATTTTCGTTTCATTTTATATGATGAAATTTCATTGATACTTACGAGTATAAGAAAGAAAACACTACTTTTGAAATACAATTAGGGGTCGTTTGTCATGTGGTTAGAGTTATGCATGTATTAGTAATACATGAATTAGTTGGAGGGAATCTATGTATTATTTTGTGGAGGGATTAGTTATTTCACCTTCTATCCCGCATAAAAGAATATATAGATTCCCTCATAACTTGCGGATTTCTAAACTGCAAACCAAACTTAGTACTCCCTCAATTTCAATTTATGTGAACCCATTTGATTGGACACGACATTTAAGAAAGAGGGAAGACTTTTGAAACTTGTGGTTCAAAATAAGTCTTGAATATTTGTGTGGCGGTAAATCATTCATAAAGTAAATTTGTTTCCAAATTAGGAAAGATGTCATTTATTTTGGCACGGATTGAAAAAGAAATAGGTTCACATAAATTGAAACAGAGGAAGTATTACTTTTATACCTGAATAACTTACCTTTAACCAGCTACCAACTGTGATATTACTTATGGATGATTTAGCATAATTCACCTCAAAACCAGCTGCCAAACGACCTCTAAAAGTATCTTTAGAATATAGTGTAATATGACATAATATTTTTAGGACAATTAAAAGTTCAATTTAAACTTTGTAAAGCAGATTAATAAAAAACAATAAGTATCATAAACCGGAGAAGAGAGAACATCATTTTTCAGTAATGAGACCATATATGGCTAACATCCACCCCAATAATTAGGAGCTTGTACTATAAAAACGTAAGAGGGTCCCCTTAAGAGTTGTCCATTAATTGAATTTGAAGAGACAAACAACACAAAGATCAATGTTAGTACAATTTGGTCCCATTAGTTACTGCTGCTTCACACTTTGACACATGGGGTATTTGCCCAGTGCGGCTCCTGATGAAATATCACATGATGGTATTGATTGCTTCATCGTTCCATTCAGCCTCGTTAAACTAAACAAATTAAATTTTGGCTTAATACCTAGATGGATCCTTAAACTTGACATGTTTTGTAAGACAGGCATATAAACTTACAAGGTGACCAGATAGACACTTAAACTTACTCAAAGTGTATTTTTCAAGTTTTCCAGTTATTTTGAAAACAAAAACTATATTTTTCAAACACTCACAATTTTCATGGCCAAACAAGCCCTAAATATATCATAATTTTTTTTTTTAAATGCAAAAATAAGGCAAACGCATATACATGAGACTATAAATGTGCACTTAAACCAATAAATACTCGCTAATCGCAATTTTGCAGCTTTCAATTAACTCAGTTTTTTTTTTTACACTTGAATAATTAAAAAACAATAACTTTAACCAATAAAAATTCTTAAAAAAAGAAATTTCAAATTAAGAAATTTCTTTTTTTAAGGATTTTCTTCTCGGCTTTACAGTTTTCTTAATTTGAAAATTCTTTTTTTAAGGATTTTTATTGGTTAAAGTTATTGTTTTTTAATTATTCAAGTGTAAAAAAAAAAACTGAGTTAATTGAAAGCTGCAAAATTGCGATTAGCGAGTATTTATTGGTTTAAGTGCACATTTATAGTCTCACGTATATGCGTTTGCTTTATTTTTGCATTTTAAAAAAAAATATTTTGTGATATATTTAGGGCTTGTTTGGCCATGAAAATTGTGAGTGTTTGAAAAATATAGTTTTTGTTTTCAAAATAACTGGAAAACTTGAAAAATACACTTTGAGTAAGTTTAAGTGTCTATCTGGTCACCTTGTAAGTTTATATGCCTATCTTACAAAACATGCCAAGTTTAAGGGTCCATCTGGGTATTTAGCCTTAAATTTTTGTTGGCGAATTCAAAATTTAAAGTTTATGTTTTGTTATAAATTTTTATTAAGGTGTTCTATAATAATAACTGAGTTTAAATTTAAATATTTAAAAATATTTGATAGATTTCTTTATATGCTTGACCTGGGAAAACGTTATTGAATGTCGTAAACCCATTTATAGGCCTCTAGATCCGCCCATGTCAACTCCTTGGCCCCATCTAAATCTAGGGATACATTGGTTTTTTCATCTCGAGTTTAAGTTTTATGCAATGATTGTATAAAATTATTTATGCAATCAAGTTACTTATTATTAGATAACTTTTGATAAATTTCTTAATAACCATTAATTGATAATTTAGTAAAATACAACTTATGTGCTATCACGAGTTAATATAAGAAAATGTTTGAATTGTCAATATATATAAGAAAATGTTTACATTGTGAAACATAGGAAGCCTAATATAAGAGCTATCCTAAGACTAGGGATGTACATGGACCGGGTTGGTTCGGGTTTTTTAAAGACCAAACCTAACCAATTTTATCGGGTTTTTAAATCTATAAACCAAACCAAAGTTGCATGATTGAAAAGAAAAGGACAATATAAGTAGCTGGTACAAACTCATATATAACCTAGGGATACATAGGTTTGCCATTTGAGTGGTCCTAGGGAACTTAGATATAAGAGGCTATTCCAAAGATCAAATTAAAGATCCATGATTGAAAACAAAACGACACTAATAAGAAGCTGGTGTAAACTCATAATAATTGCCCTCATCTCCTCCAAACTGCTCATTTACGTACCAAAGGTTCCTTATTTTAATTAATGGATAATTAACTACTTAATTAGTGAAAATTTATCTATGCGGTTTTGTAATTTAGAAAAGTAACAATGTTAATTAACTTGATTCTAATTGACTGTGAAATGAAGAACTTCCTTTGTGCTTCTATATATTGTATCAAGAAGTTTGTGCATAAAAGGGAAAATTGAAAAGTTTGGAGTGTTGTGAGCCAAATAGCAGCACGTATAGAGGAATAATTATAACACCAAACTTGTACAGCAACTGCAAATACTAACCACTTATTCTTCCCTCCAAAATAACAAAATGCTCTTGTAGCATTTGCACAAATTACCTTTTTTTGAGGTCACTATTTATATTCTGTCTTCATTAGTCAAATGGGCTAACTTTGTTTATGGATTTTTTTTTTTTATCACTTTTAAAAACAAAGTCAATCAGCTAAGTTATCGAAGACGCAATTTAAAGAGTGACCTCAAAAAAGGACAAACGGTGCAAATAATGTGTTCTGCTATATAGCCACAGGTCAATGATTTGTAAAAGTAAGGAATGCCTTGTTTTACGTTTTCATTTAGAACATTTGAATTTTACTTCTTTAGATTTTCGTTGTTTTCTTTTTATTTTACAATTAATTATTTGATCTGAAAATGACTTTATCACTACTCTCACCGTCACCTCTATCAGCTACTATATTTAGTCTCCATCACTACACTACCATGCACTGACAATGTCACCCGTCGATCTCTTTTTTCCGTCTAAAAATTAGTCATGACAAAAATAAGAAATTCACCATGAAACTTCTTCAAGATTTCACGACATAAATTGAAAGCTATCAAAGATGAAAAACTCGATCAAGCGATAGAACTCGAAACAAGCCTCGACATATATTATGCAACAACATATAACTTAATGTTTTCTTAATATTTTTATTGATATGGCATTTAATTACTATTTTATTTAGTTAAATAAAAACATCTTTGATACATTAAAATTAAGAAAGCAAACAATCTTAAATCTAATATTCGAATTTAAAGTCAATACTTTAATAATCAAATATATCTGCAAATTCAAATATCCTTACCATAAAAAAAAAAAAAAATAGAACAAGCATACAAGTGTTTAACTTCATTTTCCCCATTTTTGTTATTTCCTATTCTCAAATGATGAAGAACAACACCAACAAAGGATGTAGTGCAGTGAATGAGACTACTCCTCCCTTAATCAGAGGTCTCGGTTTCGAGCCTTGGATATAAAAAAAATCTTCGTGACGGAGCTTTTAAGTGCTAAATACTCCGCTAAACCAAAGTTTCTCTCACCTATAGCGCAGTAAAATACTGCGCTATATCACCCAACATAAAGTCCCATCAGGTTCCACCACTGGTCCCTCCAGTGGCAAAATGTTTTTTAAAAAACGTCATTGGAGGCAATTTGAATGTGGTCCCCACATCAAAAAACGTCGTTTTCTATTAATTCTCGTCGTGAAAGTTTAGATTCTCGATATATTCAAGTGAAGGAGCAAGATTCTAAGCTCGAATTTTGAGAAAAAGCGGCGTACAACTCGATTAACACAACTCTATAAAAAATCTTCGATTAAAGTTTTTTACTATGAACTTTTGTTATTAATTTTTTATATACATTATGTTGTACGCATGTTTAACATTTAATCGTCATTAATTTTAAAAAAAAAATTAATTTTTTTTTGTTTGATCGAACTGGGCGGTGGCTTTTGCCACTGTTCCCCCCCCCCCCCCCCCCCCCCCCTTTTTTTTTTGTTTAATTCATTATTGTTAATTTGTTATATGTTTATGAGTTGTTAATATGAATTATTATTTTGTTAATTGATTATTTGTTAAATATTGATTATGAATTAATTAGTTATTAAATATTGTTTATGAATTGAAAGAGGTTGATTGGTAATGATTTTTTTTTTAACACTTTGTTTGGATGATTGTTTCATAATGTATGGTATTGTGTTGTACTGTATAGGACTAAATCAGTCGTTACATAAAATAGGACCTTTCATCGTTACATAACGATACGATACAATAAAATTAAAGGAACAATCAAAGCAAACATTGTATTTAAACTAACAACACAATATAATACAATAGGTAACAACCATTCAAACAAGTTGTAAATGATTGTTGACACCTAATTTTTGCTCGCCGTGCTTAAAATTAACGTTTTCGGGTGGCCCTAATTCGTTAAAGAGCATGGAACAACATTTTTGATTTTTTCGACAATTTTTTGATAATTATCCGTATTTTAGGAATTTTATCAATTTATTGTCATTTCCGAGAAACATTATTTTTGCACATGTACAGCGTAATACTACCATTTTTTGTGCAGATCATAATCGTTTCTTAATTTTATAGCCTGTATATTTTGATATCTTATACATTATATTTATATTTTATACATACATTATTATTTATACATATACTAGTTAACTATATTTTAGTATTGTCCGTCAGTGCAGAAAAAATCGGAGCAATTAACTTTTTAACGCAGAGCAAAAATTCGAACAAGTCAAGGTCTCGTCACCTTTTAAAAGGTTGACATTTGAGGTGATAGGTTGGGTTCTTGATCCATTAGTTAATACATTTTTACACATGGGTTAAAAGGGGTAAAGGGGTAAAGGGGACACGAGGTTCTTTTATTTTTTGGATAATAAATGGGGTCATTTTATATTATAAGTAAAAGGGAGGGGGGCATTTCTATTTTTTATGTACATATTTTCAGATTTTTGTTTAGGTTTAGTTTTCTCTCTAACAAGCTTAACATCTCTCTCTTCCCTCTCACAAAGACCAGTTCATACTACCTCACATATATTTTTTCTGCTCTCTACACTCTTCATATTTTCTCTTTATAGGAAGACTAGCAAGGCTAGCATCTTCCTCCTCTCTTTATATTCTTTTTCTCTCTTCTTTGTTCATACTTTGTCTTTATATTTTATACGTTGTCTTTATTTTATACATTGTTTATATACATAACATACATTGACTTTATATTTATTCATGCATTTGTGTTTATATTTGTTCATGCATTTGTCTTTACATTTATTCATAAATTTATTTTTACATCTATTCTTGCATTGTCTTTAGATTTACTCATGCATTGGTCTTTATATTTAGTCATGCATTTGTCTCTACACTTATTCATGTATTGTCTTTACATTTATTCATGCATTTTGTTTATATTTATTCATATATTGTCTCTACATTTTTTTCATATATTTCTCTACATTTTTCATACATCTTTTTTCCACTTCAACCCTCACTTTTTCCTTTACATCATTTTACATCTCTATATTCTTTTATATATTTTTATACCATACATTATATATATATATATATATATATACTTATTTTACCTAACCACTAAGTGAAGAAGGATAAAATTTTCATAAAAAGAGGGTGCACTTTATTGACCAAAAAGTAAAGGGAGAAACTTTTCATTAAAGAGAATGCACTTTATTGTCTCTACATTATCCGTATATTTTTTTTACATTATCTTTATATTTTTGTTATGTTGTCTCTACAATTTTATACATGTATACATTTTCAAGCATTTTCTTTTACATTTTTTGTACCATCACACTACATGCCTATTTTATTTTTTTCTCTACACATTTTGCTCTTTACATTTTCTCTACTTCATATTTACATTTACATATATTTTCATTTTTATATTCATATATTTCTTTTATATACATCATTTCCATATACACTTTTACATTACATACAATACACTGATCCTAGGGTCAAATCAAGTTTCATCCTCTTTTTTGTCAAATTACTCTTTTAAAGACTTTATGTCATGTCACTTACTTTTTGACCTTTTCAAATTATTTTAACTAACACGTTTTTCTTTCATCTTGCAATTTATTACAAATGCTATATTTATGGCCGATGAAGAAATTTTCGTCGATTTCTAAGGCCTCCCATGTACAAAAGACGGGTTTTTATTTTAAGTTTATTCATTACTTCTTTGATTCATTCGATAGTTATTTATTCTCTTACTAACACTTTTACTAAGTGTTTATACTGGTGTCCGGAGACACATCCCGAAGACTTCACTCGGAAGGAACCCGAAGACTTCATCGAATCCTTGTTTGTATTTACTTTCGCGCGTTATTTAAAATTGTACAAAACATAAACTTGGAGTAGTGAATACTTCACTTTAATGTTGGGCGGGGATATTTAATTACTTGTCGCTTATATGTTTAATTTAAAGTTCGTTATTCGCTTTAGGCAAGACTTAGGCCGTCTACACTTTCATAAATTGATTAGATTGACTCGATATAAATACTTTGTTAATTAAATTCACACTTTTAACGTTTAGGCAAAAATACTAGTCCATCTTTTATTTTATATTCTTTATACACTTTTAATACAACACACATTTTGTATTGTTTCGTATACACTAATACATATTTTAGTTAAGCTAAATCCATATTTTTGACGCTAGGTAAATACTAGGCCGTCCATTTACAAATATTTTATTCTTTAAAGGCATTATATTTTTTCACTCATTTTTTTATACATAATTTCTTATACTTATTTTACCAATTTTTTTACTATCCTTTTGTTCCTTATTATTTTGATAAGATATTCATTAAACGAACACTCTTTTTAACTAAACGGTAGAAACAAGTCAAATCAAATTCACTTTTCTGAATAATTTCGTTATATAAAATCTTTACACCAATGAATATTTGTAAATTATTTTTACATTCTTTATGCACTAATATACCTAGTTATACAATTCTTTATACATTTTATGTTTGATATACACTCTTTATCACGTCCCAAAACCCACCCTGGACGTAACAGACATCCGATGCTATAAACAACACCGAAAGCACCTTATAAAATAATTATAACACTTGAACCCGCCAGGTTCAACATTCACCTCCAACAGTTTATAAATTAAATGTAACAAATCATGAATATATAAATTAAATCAGCGGAAGTCTTTATTCACCAAATACTTAGTCAAACGTAATAACGTGCCCGAGAGTTAATCAATAACTCAACAACTACCCACAAGAACGTATACTATGGAGCTTCTAAGATAATGAGCAATGTCTAAATCATCGGGACGCAGCCCGAAACTAAAAGACGAAAAGTAAAGATAGAATGGTGCCCCACGAACAATCATGTGGGCTCACCGAATAGTCTCGAAAGCAGCAAGTTCTCTTAAGTCGTAAGCGTATCACGAACCTGCTCCTCAATGATACCTAACATACCATAAAAAACAACAATGGTATGCCTGAGTACTAGGTACTCAGTGAGTGTCTAAGGGGCAATAGTTAACAAAATAAGATATAGTGAATAAAATCAATAAAATGATATCAATGAAAATAACAGTTCAAACCCAGGAATAAAGTGAGTCAGCAACATTAAAGAGTCATCAAAGAACCCAACAATGACAGACACATTAACTTAACTCCTTACCATTTACCAGGCCAAGTATTTCACTGACGAATTCAAATCACCACAAGCCACTCATAGGCAACAAGATATGAAACAAGCCACTCACAGGTAAATCAATCAAATCGATACTCCGGGTTAGGAAATCGCGGAGGCTAATCGTCTTCTGGACTAGCACAGCAATAGATACTCCGGGCTTAGAAGCAATGGAGGCTAATCGTCCTGTAGACTAGCACAGCCATAGATACTCTGGTCTAGGAAGATACGGAGGCTAATCGTCCTCTGGACTAGCACAACAATAGATACTCTGCGCTAGGAAGCAACGGAGGCTAATCGTCCTCTAGACTAGCACAGCCATACATACTCCGGTCTAGGAAGCAACGGAGGTCAATCGTCCTCTGGACTGACACATCAATACTCGTATCGATACGTTAGGATCCATAATGGCTAATCGTCCTCTGGATTAGCACGACTTACCCATACAGGCCCAAACACCAACAAAATACAAATCATGTCATGTTACCGAATTATCAATCATGGCTTAGAGCTGAATCTCACTTCTCAAGTCATCATCTCAAAATGGAGGTATTTCAAGTCATAACCGATTTAGAATCTTATTCAAATCTCTTATTCAATTTCAAGTTCAAGAAACCCATTCAACAACAAAATAAGTTTAAGGTCCAACCTTTAGAAGATTAAGTTCAATCATCCAATAATGGGAAAAGCGAGTTTCACAAAGTAGTATAGTTCGTATAAGGTTCGATGCGGGCTTGACCCTACACGCGCATGACCTTGTCTAAAAGAAATCATCTTTAATTCCAGAATAAATTCCACCAAAAAAGAGTTATAACTTATACAAACAATCAAGGAAAGATTCTCAAATACAATTCATGCTTTCACAATATAAGCGTACTTCACAAGTAGTCATAGTTGAAAAGATGATTTTTGGAATATAGACATACTTCAAGGAAGATTTTTGGAAAAATATAGATATACATGAAAAGACGAATTTTGAAATATAGACATACAACACACCTTCATAGTCAAAAGGATTTTCAAAAGAGACATACAAATCACAACCAAAGAGTTCGTAAAAACCGATAGAAACAGTATGTTCAAAAGAGACATACAAATTACCTTTATATTCAAAAAAGATTTTATTTTTAAAGAGACATACCTTAAATCCCGTTAAAATATTCCAAACGTAATCTCCATGCTTCAAAGAATCATTCTACATCTAATTGAGGTTTGTATGACCAATAAACTATAGATATCCACCAAATTCGCAGCTACTGTTCATAGCTGGAAATGCATAGCTACAGACCTCAAAATCCGATCGTCATCGTTCATATTTAAGACCTATATGTTGGGACCACTCAGTTAAAATTTGGGCTCAATCCAACGGTTAGATAAGCGGGAAATGTCAATTTAATATGGCTGGTTGGAGGAAATTCTACAGCAAAAATACTAGGGTTTTGTTTTTAATAAAGTGCATCTAAACCAATCCTATTTCATGATTCTACCAACTATTCCATGTCTAAAACATAATAATAATTCCATATATCCATAAAAGTGTGAGGGTGTTACCTTTTTGAAAAAATCCCAAAGCTTCATCCCATATTTGACCTTGAATGAAGTTTCCACAATCTATCGATTTCATATAATGATTCGGTGTTAACCTAGTGATTTGTTAAGGTAATTAACTTAGGGATTTGAGTAAAAACTCACCTTAGAGAGATGATATATGGTCTGGTGGAAAAACCCTCTCCTTGGACGTTTTTGGGTTGTATTTATAGGTTATTATAAAGGCTTGGGTTTCAAAACCTAATGCTACATGAATTGGGATTTCCATTTTATACAGCTAATCCTACATGAATTGGGATTTCCATTTTATACAGCTTCAGTAAATCGGTCATAACTTTTCGTACAGACCTTTGTTTGACCTCCATAATATATGGTTGGAAAGGCATTTCAAATACCTACAACTTTCATGTTTTGAGTTTTCCCAAATTCCTAACAAAAATACCCGAAAACTTGGCATAACTGAAACTGTCTCAGACTTAGACGAATTTCAGGATTTCTAAGGAACTTCCTTATCTCATTTGACCCCGAAAAGATTATTTAACACCATTATCCATCCCAAGAGATCCAAAAGGTTAAAATTACATCTAAACCCCTAATTATTTCATATTGACACCTAACTCGGATTTACGGGATGTTACACTCTTTTATACTTGAAATATGTTCTTTATATGTTTAATATACATACATTCTTTTAATATACATAGACTCACATTCTTTATATCCTTGATATATTTATTTTACATACTCTTACATTTTTTTTATACATTCTTTATATAGTTTTATACATTCTTTACACTAACGAATATACACTCTTTATACCGACAAATACACTTTTATACTTACGAGGTACATTCTCTTTATACTCTTTTTATATATATATATATATATATTTTTTTTTTTTAATATACATTCTTTATAAATACTTGATACTTGGTATAAATACATTTTTATGCACTGTATATACTTAGCATATAATCACCTAGTGTAGCTTTTAATGAAATCACAACATTTTGAAAACAGGTAATAATAATGATAAACAGATAGATAAACCCCCTCTAGTGTTCAGTTAAACTAAGTTTAATGACTGTCTTCGGGCAGGCTCTGAGGGATGCTTAATACCTTCCCCTCAGGGTAAATAAAACCCTTATTTAGAATCTCATATGTTTCGTGGACTAAAAATGGAGTAGACACACAAACACATATAGGTTTCCTGTTTTTCCTTAAAAATAAGGTGACGACTCTAACCCTTTTTAAACCAGTTAAAAGAACCGGGAAGTTGCAAACTATATTGGACTCGTTCAAAATAGGGCGCAACAGAATGATGACTCCGCTGGGGATTACCTAGGTTTTGACCTTAACAGACATAGTTTAAGTGAGCACTTGAGGGATATGTGATTATTTATCTGTTTTTATTATTATTACTTGTAATATATATCGTGAACTGCTACAATATTATCTTTGAAAGGACGCGAGCAAAGCCAAACTTGTGTTCCTTATTTGTTTGAACACATTACACGTTACTGCTTTCTTTATACTGTCCTCGCACTTTCAATTGAGTCTTTGGCCGTACACATACACACATTGTACATGCGAGTTGTGCTTTGCGCTCCTCCAAACCTTCTTCAAACTCCTTAGTTTTAGAGATTGGTGGGTTAGTCTTACTACTTGGCATCTTGCAGTTTTCCGAATATTCTTTATCAGCTTAGGTGAATCTACTCTTCGAATTCTTAGGCCGTTGTATGTATAATTTTGATCACTGCTCTAGCCGGATTAATTTCATTCTTTATTTGTCACACGTTCTTTATTTGCTACATGCTCTTTGCATCTTACATATTCTTTATTTGTTTTACATACTAAATTTATTAGATATTCTTTAGTTGTACATAGGGCTGGGCATAAATACCGAAAATTGAAAAATTGAACCGAACCGAACTAGTTTGGTTCGGTGTTTGGTGTCCACCGTAAAAAAACCGAAACCGAAATAGCCGAACCGAAGTTTGATAAAACCGAACCGAAAAAGCGAACGCGCACCGAAATTTAATACATTACCAAAAAAAATTAAAATAGTCCAGGCCCATTAAGTTTAAAGTAAAAAAAAACAAATTGTAATAAGTCCTCTTTTGCATTTGTATCCCTAATTTTCCACTTCAATTGAGAAAATCAAATATCTTTAATAAAGAAAGGTAACTAGGATGTGTCTTTAGGATTAATGTATGTCCTTTATGTGCTTTCTTAATTATTCTTACGGTATTGTATATGACACCTAGTAATCCTATATCATGATTATAGTTTTCTGTTCTTGTGTATCCTGTTTGTTTGATTTTGATTTCAATTTATCAGTTTTATGTTTTATTGCTTTTGAGAATATGAATTAGGGTCAATGGAATCGCTTCTAATATTATATCAAAAAAACCGAATTGAAAAAACTGAAACCGAACCAAACTTTAAAAAACCGAAACGGAAAGAACCGAACCGAACTTTAAAAAACCGAAACCGAAAGAACCGAACTAGTTTGGTTCGGTGTTCGGTTTCCACCTTCAAAAAATCGAACCCGAAATAGCCAAACCGAAGTTTAATAAAACCGAACCGAAAAACCGAACGCCCACCCCTAGTTGTACTTGTTCATATATACTAGACATACCTTCTTCCGCCTCGTCTGCTTTATCGGACAATTTTTGTTGACTTGTGTTGAGCTTGGAGCCTTTTCAAACTCTCACACCCATTTTTTGGTCTTTACGACCACCCTCACAGCCACATTATTTTTTATACCCATTTCTGGTCTTCGCTACCATCATTTGGACTTTACCATCTTTTTCAAGAAATGTCAATACAGTCTTGTACATTCTTTCCATCTCTAGAACACACTTTTTCCATGTGCAAACTCTTGCACATAGCCTCACTTCTTTTCAATACAACCACCAATTCATAGAAATCATACAAATCTCATACAACACAGTATTTGCCCGAACTACGCCTGACCTGATTCTTGTCCCGACAAGATACGTAGGCAACCCTACATAAGGGTTCGGTCTCCCCACTGTTTCAAAATAATTCACCGGAATAAAAAACTGGGACAATTATTTTGGAGCAGTTCAAAGACGCTCTCCAAAAAGACTTCTAAGAGCGTCAATCAACCCCTTGAAATCCAAAACCCAACAGCGGCAATACCAACCTTACCCCAACCATCACCTAACTTTGGTCCCAAATTCTGGGATATAAGCTTTTCTTTTTCTCCCAAGCATCGCAAGATGGAACTTTGGCGTGTCGACCTTTATTTTTCAACCCCAAAGGTTCAACACAAGTAAATCCTTCCCCCCTCAACTATAAAATAATCGTGCCGACTGACAAGGAATAATGTTAAAGCTCCGTAAACAGTTTGGTACCCAATCATTGCAATCTTACCGATGAGCGCAGAGTATTTTTAGAAACTCTGTAAAGGTCAGAATCCCCCTTTACCACCTTGCCAGCATACGCGGATTGTTTTTAAAGCTCCGCCGACGTTGGCATTTCCTCATAGCCAACCATGCCAATGATGCAGAGTAGTGTCAAAGCTCTGTCAACGTCCGACCTTCTCTTCCATAACAATCTTGTCAACGTACTAGAGTAATGTCAAGGCTCTATCTACAGTTGACATCCTTCTTCTCAGCCGCTGTTAGAGTATTTTCAAAGCTCTGGCTGTGATCGGTCATTTTTTCTGACCGCCTGTCACGGTATTTTCAAATCTCTAAGCCTATGATTAGTCCCTTCCTGGTTAATTTTCAAAGCCCCGTGCCTACGATCGACACACCCTTTTGCCGTATGTCAGAGTACTTGCAAAACTCCACCTTTAATCAGCACCTCTTCTTATATCTTATCTGCAAGAACTATACACATCTGATTCTCTTCTTTGATGAGATACATAGGCAACCCTTTTGGGTTCGGTATTCATTATGCAAAAATAAAAAAAATAAAAAGAAATGAGAATCCTTTATTTGGAAAATGACATAAATAATTTCTTTCTTCCTAACTATCTGCAAGAACTACGCACACCTGATTCTCTTCTTTGATGAGATACGTAGGCATCCCTTTTGGGTTCGGTATTCATTATTAAAAAAAAAAGTCTGAAAATTATTTGAAAATCACAAAAAAAAAATCTTTGTTCTTACCTCTCTGAACGAACTACGTGCACTTGATTCTCATTAAAGATGAGATACGTAGGAAACCCTACTTGGGTTTGGTACCCCTTATTCAACAAATACAAAAGAAAAAAATTAGATTCATATCTTTGACTTGGTTGGTACCGACATAGTTAGGAATGTGCATAGGAAAGAAACAAGTAACGATCGATATGATGGAAAGGACTGACTTCGTGGTAAACCATAGATCTTTGGTTCCTCTATTCACACCTTAAGTGACACTTGAAAAATTCTCTTGCATGCTTGTAAGACAAGAACAAAACAAACCTTATTGTTTCATGTGCATTGTGTGGTGAGCTTTAGACAGCATTCAATTGCATTGCATTGTGATCTAGAACTTGGCTTGAATGTCTGTTGAGGCGAAGTTGTGAGTAACACATGCTATACGAAAGGATCATAGGCCTTCTTTGACCCGTTTGGGCCTTTTTAGCCTACCAAATGACATTATCCCTAGCATTCCCCATTCGAGCCTAAAGCCTTTTCTTTGACAACCACATCGTAATCCTATACCATTTCTGAGTGCTTACATGCATTATCCCTCTCTTGGCCCAACCTCCCTGAGCGTACTAAAAACGTGCAGCCACGGATAAAGATCCAAGCTGAAGTTGCCAATGACGAAAAGATACAAAATTCCTATAAAAAAAAAGACGAATAATGACCTCCAAAGCAAGAGGGAGCCAAAAAAAAAACATCATTCATCACTCAGGATCTCGGGCATACAACCCACCATTCCTCTTTATTTTTCACATTCCGGCATACAACCCGGAATTAACATCAGGACTTCGGGCATACAACCCAGGTTCATTCCCTTAATCCCCAAAGAGTCTCAGCATACAACCCGAACTCCAAAAAAAAATTGAAAAAAGCCTCCAACTTGCAATAGAAGTCGCACAAGTACAAAAGAAAGGGACAACTAAACGAAGTAGATCAGCGTCAGAACACACAAATACCAAGCACAAACATAGTGCAACGCTCAGGGAAGGATTAATCACTTTTTACCCAAATGATATCCTACCCTTTTCCCAAGCCTACATTACAAACCCATAACAAGCCCTACGTGATCCTATGCCAAGGGTTCTCACATTAGTGGATACTTACATGACGGCCAAGCTTATGGTATCACAATTGCATGCATTGAACATCTTTCTGAGTATAAGTGTGAGTATACTTCTCTAGACGTCCCAAAGTTAAAAAATAGTGACTATTTTTTAAAAAGGGACTTTCTTTCTAGTAAGGGCACTTGAAACATGAGGATATGTATAGTTCAAAACCTTTGCTTGAAGCAAGATGAACAAATCTTGTCGATACTTAAGTATGTCTGAAGTACCACTTGAAATTGTAGGAATTATCCAGAAGTCAATCTCGGTTAGCTGGGAAGAAAATGATGAAATTCTTATGCACAAAACTAATTGTTGGTACCAACTGAAGTCAAGACACGATTCTCTTCACTTCTTCATTTTCCAATATTCTTTACAACAAAAACAATGAAAAATGCATCAAATAAATAAATAAAAATTATAGGCGCCCACCTTCTAACGCGGGTATTTCATTTCAAGTACATTTTTACAGGCGCCCACCTCCTAATGCGGGTATTTTAATTTCAGTTAGGCATCCACCTTCTAATGCAGGTATTTTAATTTCAGTTAGGCACCCACCTTGTAATGCGGGTATTTTACTTTCAGTCAGGCGCCCACCTTGTAATGCGGGTATTTTACTTTCAGTCAGGCGCCCACCTTGTAATGCGAGTATTTTAATTTCAGTCAGGCGCCCACTTTCTAATGCGGGTATTTTAATTTATGTTAGGCGCCCACCTTCTAATGCGGGTATTTTAATTTCAGTTAGGTGCCCACCTTCTAATGCGGGTATTTTAATTTTAGTTAGGCTCCCACCTTCTAATACGGGTATTTTAATTTCAGTCAGGTGCCTACCATCTAATGCGGGTATTTTAATTTCTGTTAGGCGCCCACCTTCTAATGCGGGTATTTCATTTTCAGTCTAGGCACCCACCTCATAATGCGGGTATTTACTTTCTTTTCTGGCGCCCACCTCATAATGCAGGTATTTTAATTTATGTTAGGCACCCACCTTCTAATGCGGGTATTTTCATTTCAGTCAGGCACCCACCTTCTAATGCGGGTATTTTAATTCCAGTTCAGGCACCCCCACCTTCTAATGCGGGTATGTTAATTCCAATTCAGGCGCCCACCTTCTAATGCGGGTATTTTAATTTCAGTCAGGCGCCCCACCTTCTATTGCGGGTATTTTAATTTCAGTTCAGGCGCCCACTTTCAAATACGTGTACCTTAGTTTTATTTTTTACAGGCGCCCTGATACGCTTAAATTACACCTATTAATGGCGTAAAGCGGACGTTGTCAAATATAGTAACCCAAACAAGGTTGGGTCGAATCGCACAGGGAATATGGAGAGAAAAGGGTACTAATTGTATGCGATACTAGTCTTTAAAGGCTTTAATCCTATTCCGAATAGTTTGAAAACAGATTTGGTTTGTATTTGCTATTTTGAAGTATTTGGAATTTGTTGGATTGGGAGAACCAAAGTTGTGTCCCCGCAGTGATTACATGTTATGCTATGGATATCAATATGTTATATTTCTAATGGGTCGGGGTTTTGTATGCACTTAATCTCTAATGCACTTTCTAATATTTTTCAATAGTTAGAAAGTATTTATTTTCATGATTTTTCCAAATGCAGAAAAGTTGTAAATAAGACCGATTAAATATGCCAAGTAGAACTCATCTTATCCCTAAGCGAGTTCATTAAACGAAAGTTAGCGCCTTGAGTCCTTGTTATATTATTTCAAATTACACTCTAGTTCATCTTTCCAAATAAACTAGGGTTTGTGCATGAGCAAGTGTTTGCAACCACTAACGAACAATGAATGCGAGAAATAATAAAACACATCACAACCCATTATATATATACAATGTTAGACACCCATCACATAACATCCATCATTTGGGTCCACAACTTTGATTAAAGAAACTACTCACACATGATGGTCTCAAAAGTAGTTAGCAATAAATGAGACATAAAGCTTACAAAGTGTGATAAAGATGATGAAAAATGGAATCTTATTGTCTTCACTAAGCTCCAAAAGGGGAGTAATTAATGCTCACCCACCAATGGAACTTTATTCACGTGCATAAATGAGAATTGGCAGCTAAAAATAACCTAAAATGTTCTTTAAATAGGTTCCAAAAACGCATAGCAGTGACTGACAAAATTGCCCCCGATAGCAAGATCGACGGATCGTCGATCGTTCGACGATCCGTCGATTCCTCCGTCCTTTGTATCTTCAGCAATGTGATCCATTCGATGGTGCCGTCGACCAATTCGACGCTCCGTCGAGTATTCCGTCTTTCTCTCTTCTTGTTGACAGATCTTGATTGACGACACAAATGATGAAGCGTCGATCAGTTCGATGCTTCGTCGATGTCTCCGTCCTTTGTCGCCTTCAACTATTGGCATCACTGGAAAATCAAGCTTATCGACGCTTCGAAGGACGGGCCGTTAGCTGATCGACGGAATGTCGATTCTTCATTTCTGGCTAATTTTTCCATTGTTTTTTGTTTTTGTTTTTGGGCCATTATTTTCCTAAAACACAACAAAAACATATTAACAAGAACCAGACTTACTTGAAAACAACCAAAGTTCGTAGTAAAAAGGCGTCGAATGTGCCACAAATCCGCGGCACATCAACACCCCCAACTTAGGATCTTTGCTTGTCCTCAAGCAAGTCAAACAAAACAACCACAAAATAAAACTACAGCTATGCTAAAAATAAAGTAAAAGTGCATTTTTCAAATCAACTCCCTCTTTCCTCATTCCCAAACAGGGTTCTTTCAAAAAACACTTATTAGAATTGACCATGACGCTTCAATCGATGACATTACATTATTAGAAGCATTTATGCGTGCGAATGTTAAAGTGCTAGGGAGTTCGTCCCCGAATGTTAAAGTGCTAGGGAGTTCTACAAAAATTTTGTCAGAGTTCCCCTTATAATAAGGCGCTACCATCCTGCCACAACAACCCATAATATCGATGCCACACAGGGCCACAACATAACAACATAAAATTTTTGGCCACACATGACCCAAAAGCATAAAAGGAAATATATATACCTTATAATCTTGACGTCTCATCTTGGGCTTCTTCCAAGGGCTGAAATAAATGTGGGTATTTGGATCGCATACTTTCTTCTGCTTCCCATGTCATCTCCTCTCGTTTACTACTTCTCCATAGAACCTTAACCGAGGCCACCTCTTTGTTTCTAAGCCTCCGTAATTGCCTGTCTAATATGGCAATGGGTACCTCTTCATAAGTCAATTTCTCTGTCACTTGCACATCATTTACTGGGACGATCCTAGTGGGATCTCCAACACATTTTCTAAGCATCGAGACATGAAATACTGGATGGACTGACTACAATTCCGGAGGTAGATCTAACTCATAGGCCACTTTGCCTATTTTGCGCACAATCTCATATGGTCCAATATACCGGGGACTAAGCTTCCCCTTTTTGCCAAATCTCATAACGCCTTTCATTGGCGACACTTTCAAGAATACCCAATCCTTTACTTTGAACTCCAAGTCTCTTCGACGATTATCCGCATAGGATTTCTGTCGACTTTGGGCTTCTAACAACCGATCTTGTATAAGCCTGACCTTCTCTATAGCTTGCTGGACCAAGTCTGGCCCTATCAATTTAATTTCTCCGGTTTCAAACCACCCAATTAGGGATCTACAATTTTTCCCATATAAAGCTTCATATGGTGCCATTTGAATGCTGGAATGATAACTATTATTGTAAGCAAATTCAATGAGTGGCAAATGATCATCCCAATTCCCTCCAAAATCTATCATACATGCTCGTAACATATCCTCAAGAGTCTGAATAGTACGTTCAGCTTGTCCATCGGTCTGGGGATGAAATGTCGTGCTAAGGCTAACTCCGGTCCCTAAACCCTCTTGGAAAGACCTCCAAAACTTAGCTGTAAACTGAGTCCCTCTGTCGGAGATAATAGATACCGGGACGCCATGGAGTTTTACTATCTCTTTAAGATAAAGCTTCGCATAATCTTCTGCCTCATTGGTCGTCCTGACCGGTAAGAAATGAGCTGACTTGGTGAGTCTATCCACAATCACCCATATGGAATCATACTTACGTCGAGAACGGGGTAAGCCTGAAATGAAGTCCATGTTAATCACTTCCCACTTCCAAGTTGGGATTTCCATAGCTTGCAACAATCCACCCGGCTTTTGGTGTTCAATCTTCACTTGTTGGCAATTAGGACACTGAGCTACGAATTCCGCTATATCTTTCTTCATCCCATTCCACCAATATATAGACTTAAGATCATGATACATCTTCGTCGCTCCGGGGTGAACAGAATAACGGGAACTATGAGATTCTCTCAAAATCTGGTGGCGTAAACTTGCCACATCAGGAACACATAATCTTCCTCTACATCGGAGAGCTCCGTCTCCTGAAATGTCAAATGATGACTCCTTTTTCTGAGGAAGTGTATTTCTTTACTGCATTAGCATGGGATCCTCATATTGTCGCTCTTTCACTTCTGCCACTAGCGACGAGACTGCGGTATTCTGGATAGTAGCTCCGCTGCTACCTGAGTCCACTACTCGGACTCCTAGGCTAGCTAACTGTTGAAGCTCACGGGCCATCTCTTTCTTTTCTGGTCGTACATCACTTAGGCTTCCCATCGACCTACGGCTAAGAGCATCAGCCACCACATTTGCCTTTCCGGGGTGGTACAGGATCTCAACATCGTAGTCTTTTAGCAACTCTAGCCATCGTCGTTGCCGCAAATTCAAGTCTTTCTGCTTGAAGATGTATTGAAGACTCTTATGATCTGTGTAAATATCCACGTGGACACCATATAAGTAATGTCTCCATATCTTTAATGCATGGACCACCGCGGCCAATTCTAAGTCATGGGTAGGATAATTCTGCTCATGTTTCCGCAATTGCCTTGAAGCATACGCAATCACCTTGCCATGTTGCATCAACACACAGCCTAGCCCAACACCTGAAGCGTCGCAATACACAACGTATCCTTCCAATCCCTCTGGAAGTGTCAGAACTGGGGCAGAAGTCAATCGACCCTTTAAATCTTGGAAACTACGTTCGGAAGCATCTGTCCATTGAAACTTGGCTGATTTCTGTGTCAACTTTGTGAGTGGTGCAGAAATAGAGGAAAAACCTTCAACGAATCTCCTATAATAACCTGCTAAGCCCAGAAAGCTACGAACCTCTGTAGGAGTTGTGGGTCTTGGCCAAGTTTTCACGGCCTCAATCTTTTGACTATCCACTCGAATACCATCGGCTGCCACAATATTCCCTAAAATGCCGCTGAGTTCAACCAGAACTCACATTTGGAAAACTTTGCAAACAATTCTCGAGTTCGAAGAACTCCAAGGACAATACGCAAATGATCCGCATGTTCTGCTTTGGATCTAGAATACACCAAAATATCATCAATGAATATGATTACAATAAGTCCAGAAAGGACCGGAACACATTATTCATCAAATCCATAAATACCGTTGGCGCATTAGTTAGCCCAAATGACATCACCCGGAATTCAAAATGACCATATCTCGTTCTGAAGACTGTCTTAGGGATATCTTTCTCCCTAACCTTCACTTGATGATACCCGGACCTCAAATCAATCTTTGAAAACCATTTGGCGCCTTGCAATTGATCAAACAAGTCATCAATCCTTGGGAGAGGATATTTATTCTTAATCGTTACTTTATTCAATTGCCTATAATTAATGCACATTCTCAGGGAGCCATCTTTCTTTCGGACGAACAATACGGGCGCTCCCCACGAGGATGAACTAGGCCTAATGAAGCCTTTATCAAGCAAGTCCTTCAATTGCTCCTTCAACTCTTTCAATTCTGCGGGTGCCATTCAATATAGAGGGATAGATATAGGTGTGGTGCCTGGCAACACATCAATGGTAAAATCAATCTCCCGTTCGGGAGGAAGGCCTGGAAACTCTTCCGGGAACACATCCGAAAATTCGTTCACTACGGGAACTGACTGAAGGGTCGGCGATTCAGCTTCTACATCTTGAACTCGCACTAGATGATAAATACATCCTTTCGTGATCATCTTCCTTGCCTTTAGATAAGAAATAAATCTACCTTTTGGTGATGCCGCATTCCCTTTCCATTCTAAGACTGGTTCTTCCGGAAACTGGAAACGAACCATCTTCATTCGGCAATCAACATTGGCATAACAAGAAGCCAACCAATCCATGTCCATAATAACATCAAAATCTACCATTTCTAGCTCATGCAAATCAATCATGGTACGACGGTCACAAATCATGACTATACAATCCCTATATACTCGGCTAACTATTACCGATTCACCCACGGGTGGGGACACCTCAAAAGGTTTGATCGACTCCAGCTCAACTATATATTGACCCACAATATAAGGAATAACATATGATAACGTGGAGCCCGGATCAATCAAAGCATATACATCATGAGAGAATACCGATAATATACCTGTGACCACGTCAGGAGAAGACTCTAGATCTTGGCGTCCAGCCAAGGCATAAATACGGTACTGAGGACCGCTAGTACTGGGAGCTCTGCCTCTACCTCTACCATGGCCGACTGGCGCATGTGAACCTGCGCCCGTAGGGCGCACAGATACCGAAGATCCGGCTACCGACCCTGATGGTTGGGTCCTACCTCTACCATGTACTGAGGGGAAATCACGCATAATATGGCCTGGTCGACCACATGAATAGCAAACATCTGAACCCAATCGGCATTGACCCCAATGCGACTTCCCACACTGGGAACATCGTGGTATATGTGGCCTTGACTGGCCTGAATCACCTCTAAACTGGGACCCCGAATAACTCTGACTCGGCCCGGGATGAGTAGATCTATCAAGGCTCTGGCCTGAAAACCGTGGAGGTGCACTGGTCATAGAATAGCCCGAATGTCTAGGGAACTGTTGCCTGTGTCCGCCTCTGGACTCACTTATTGGGCCCGAAGATCTGGCCCTCTTGCTATGTCCCCTATCCTGTTCACGTTCACTTCTCCGCTGCTGTAGGCTTTCTTCTAAGTTCTGAGCATGTGCCTGAATGCGTTCAATATCCATACCGTCCTGAAGGGACGCAGTCAAGCATTTGTCCATCAGATGGGGCCCTAGGCCCTTTACAAATCGGTGTACCCTGTCGCCCATATCTGCTACCATGGCCGAAGCATACCTGGCCAAGGAGTTAAAACGGAGGCTATACTCTAGGGCACTCATACTGCCTTGCCTCAAATTTAAGAATTTATCGGCCCTAGCTCGCCGAACTTCTGGGGGCATATAATGACGGAGAAAAGCATCTACAAACTCTTGCCATACCGGGGGAGGTGCATTGGCTCCCTGTGAAGCCATCCATACTTTATACCACTGGGTCGAGACATCTCTCAATCTATATGACGCTAGCTCTACCGACTCGGTGTCTGAAGCATGTATCAATCGGAGCGTCCTTAGCATACCATCGATGAAATCCTAAGGATCCTCTTCCGGCTTTGACCCAAAGAATTCCGGAGGGTTCAAAGTAATGAAATCACGGGCTCTTGCACTAACAGCCCTATCACCATACCCTGAACTGTGCCTCTGAGCCTGGGCCGCAACCAATTGAGTCAATAAAGTAATAGCCTCTTTTACATCTTGGCCCGAAGCATTTGGTGGAGGAGCTGGAGGTGCTAGAGCTGGGGCTGAGGCTCCCTCACGCTCCTCAGAGGCGGGCACTATCTGGGAGGACTGAGATTGAGCCGCACCCTGGGACTCACTTTCCTCTACTACCGGTGGCGGTGCTTTCTTAGCCCGCTTCTCTGCCACCGTCTTTCCCTTTTGGGCTGCCGTAGTCTTTCCCTTTTGGGCTGCCGTAGTCTTTCCCTTTTTAGGCATCTCTGAAATACACAACACACGATTTAGGAGCAAGAAAATCCTACATCATAGCTCTATCGCACGATTCTTATGAAGAAAGAAGGTCATTTATTCTTAAAATGTCCGCAGCTTCTTGTTTATAAGTGTGGCGCGCAACACACCCATAACCAAGACTCTACTAGACACGGCTCGTAGACACACCCTAGGACTGAACTGCTCTGATACCACTTTTGTCACGACCAGACTCGAGGCCGCAACGAGCACCCGGTGCTAGCCCACCCGAGCACCCTCTTAGCTTACTCTTATGCTTACATCTAGGTGAGCCACATAATTATAAATGCATTTCCATTCATTCGTCAACTAGTCCCATTTGGACAACAGCACATTTATATCATCATAGGCATCTATGCCACATCAATGTACATGGGCCAACGTGGCCGACAAAATGATATACAAAACATAGGCCGACAAGGCCAAACACATCTACCTACACACACATATGTCTACGAGCCTATAAGAGTATAACATATCACATTAGCGGGACAGAACCCCGCTATGCCCATAATTATATACACAAAATAATGAGTACCCAAAAGATATGGCTCCGAAGGAACTGGAGCTCTCTATGTAATCTCTGAATAGGCAGCTATGGATCAAGTCTGTCTCCCTGTGCACCTACGGGCATGACGCAGCGTCCACAAACAAAAGGACGTCAGTACGAAGAATGTACTGAGTATGTAAAGCACGAGCAACATCAATAAATAAGCATCATGAACAACATATGAAATAGCATAGGAGGGGGCAGACAATAATATCATCGTCATAGCGCTTACCTGCCTTTCGTAGGACTTTCCATTTTTCATACGTATTTGTACACCTATGTCATCATCCGTATTCCATAATAGTACTCGTACCATACTTGTGCTCATATTCGTATACATGTCCTTATTCGCATTCTTATACATAGTCTTATCACATTCATATTCATATTATATACATAGTCATTTCATATACATGGCATTTACATAGCATACCCGACCTCATAGGATCGGTGTTTCATACATACTTGGCCAACCAAGGCTCAAGGTTACTCATACCTGGCCCTACCAAGGCTTCAGGGTTATCCGTACCATCTGCAGAGGTATGCGCACGTTTCGTAATCGTATACATACTTTATACATATTCATATACATATATCCTACCCGGCGTTATAAGCTCGGGGTGTCATTATAGCCCTTCATAGGCACATGTAAGTATAATAGCCCGTAGGCACCTTTAGCATCATTATTATTATCATCGTCATCACTATCATCATCATTTTCGCTACATCTATATCTTATGCTTACTCGTCACATGGGGTGCGTGGTACAATCGTAACACATATCGAGGATCGTGAGCTTATGAGCTCAGAGTGTCAATTCGTTGAATACAACATACTCATATAGAGGATTTAAGAGTTTGGTCAAGGAACCATGCCTTATGAAAGAAGGGTTAGCCTTACATACCTTTTCGTCGGACTATTCTACACTTGCACGCTTCCTTCCAATGCTAGCGTCTATACCTTCATTAATATCATAACGATGGCCATTAGTCATTCACATTATCCACATTATCTAGATTCCTTAATTTTCCTCTAATTCACCCATATTCATGGTCATAACATCCAACTTCGTCCATTCGTCGAAAGTGTCTAATTCATGATCTTAGTACTATTTATAATGCATTCATATCACAACACGAAAACATTCATGATTCAATTCAAATTATTCCTCAAAATGTCACTATTCATCATTCATGACCTACTTGACCATATTTTCTACAATCCATGTATTTCAACTCTTCAATACCTTAAACATCATGTAAAAATCATGAATCTTACCTTAGAAGTTGTAGGAACAGGATTTGATTAATAATACTCCACTTTGAGCAAAACCCTAGTTTTTCTCCATTTGGATTTCTTGACCTAGATGATCTTTGATGATGTTCTTACTCTTGATTCACCTTGTTTTATGTTGTTGATCCTTAAATATCCTTGAAAACTTGTATAATAAAAGTAGAGAGAGGTTTTAGAGAGAAATGGTGTAATGTTGTAATGAAATAAAATAAGTGTTGGTTCCCTTATTTAATGAATTGCAAAAATCTGTGCTGGGTGAACAGTGGTCGTCCATGGAGGTTTACGGTCCGTATTCCTCTTTACGAACCATCCCTCGTGGTCGTCTTTAACCATTTCCAGAACCAGAAACTTTGGCTGCATGCATGGTGATTTACGACCATGGTCTACGGGCCGTAAATCACTTTACGGTCCGTCCTCCTGGTCGTATTTTACCATTTCTCAACTGGGCAGAAAGTCGAAGTCTTGCATGGTAATTTACGACTGCCAGTTTACGGACCGTATACCAATTTACGGTCCGTATTTTGCACTTTACGATCACTGGACAGATTTCAAATCTGCAACTTTTCATATCTCTTAGACTTCTCATTTTAATCACCCACGTCCATGCACATGCATTGCTGACCTTATATCTCATCTTAACTTAGCCAACTTTCTCATCTCACATCGGATACCTTCGAAATCTCTCCTAAGGTCATCAAACGTTGTTTCTTGCTCATGGACCTCATGCACTCATACTTATCACTAGTTCGTTCACTTATGTACCAACGGAAATTTTTTCCGAAGTGTAACATATTCAATTTCTTCCTCAATATCCTCATCAACAATCGGCTCGACAATGATAGGTTTAACCACTCTTTGATTTATCGCATTAAGGATCTTTCCACTTCTAGTAGAAATAGCTTTTCATGAGGCAATGTGATCACCTCCACTACCCCTTGGGTTCAGAATTGTGTCGCTAGGAATGCCCCCTCTTTTTGGTGGATGTTGCTCACGAGAAAGATCTCGCATTTGTGACTCAAGTTTTTGAATCGAAGCGGTGTGAGAGCCTACCACTTCGGTTAAATTTTCCATTTTCTTGTCACTATTATGTTGGTTGTCCAATATCTTTTCAAGCATAGATTCCATTCGAGAGGTCCCTTGATCATTGGAAGGACCTTATCGCCAATTTGAGAGTTAGAAGAACGACCCTTTGGTGGAACATAGGCGTTGGAATTCCGATTACCATAATTGTTGTTGTTGTAATCCCTCCTGTCCGAACCACCATATTCATTTCGGCCATATTGATTTCTTTGTTGTTGGGGTCTCCATTGATTTTGATAACCCCCTTGAAAGTTATCGATATAATTAGCATCCTCACGTTGTGGCTGCCCCTCTAGATAAGCTTCCTTCGAGACTTGGTACATTCCGGGAGCATGAGATGGCATCTCTTCGACAACATTCACACTTTTAGTTTCTTTCTCCGCAAGCCTCTTTGACAGCAGATCCACGGTGGTTCGAAATTGAGCAAAAGCATGATCTCGCTCATGATTTTCTTCTGCCACCGCGGCAACAGATGGACTACCATATGACAAGATTTCACTATCACTTGAGTGCAAGCTTGATTGTGGGTGGTGAGCTTATTGAGCAACCTGGTAATGCTACCAAATGATTTATCCATGAAGCATCCCCCAGCTGCAGTGTTGACACCAATTTGATTCATTGTATCTAATCCCTTGTAGAACTTCTCGGTGAGAATAGCATCCGGAAACCCGTGAGTTGGAGATTGAGCTAGATAGTACTTGAAACGCTCCCATGCCGAATATAATTGTTCCCCCGCAAGTTGTTTGAACTCAAAGATCTTATCCCGAACTTTAGCCTTTTTGCTTGGTGGGAACCACTTCTTCAAAAATGTATTGGCTAAGTCGCTCCAGGTATGAATAGAATTGCTGGGGAGCTTTTCATACCATTCCATTGCTTGGCCAGCCAAGGAATATTTAAAGACCCGTAACCGAAGTGCATCAGCAGAAACAACACCTTGGGATTTTTTAGCGCACACATGCAAGAAGTTCTTCAAATGTCGGAGTGGACAATACTTCGAAGAATTTCGGAAATAACCTTTAAGTTTCAGCAGCTGATAGATAGAACTACTAATTTTGAAAGTAGCATTCCCAGTCCTAGGAGAAACCACAGCAGAAGCATAATCAGCTTCATTGATGAATTCCGCAAATATATTCTCATTATCATCCTCTTCTGGTGTAGGTGGGTTCACTTGGAGTCCACCTTGGTTTCCCTGATTTCGATTTTGTCTTCCTGCCATGTTCACCTGGTTCACCACAACAGCAAACAAAGTGTGATGGAATAGAAAAAGTTTTAAAGAAGAGTACACAACAATCAGTAATTTCAAAACCGTATTCCCCGGCAAGGGCGCCAAAATTTGATACGCTCAAATTACACCTATTAATGGCGTAAAGCGGACGTTGTCAAATATAGTAACCCAAACAAGTTTGGGGTCGAATCCCACAGGGAATATGGAGAGAAAAGGGTACTAATTGTATGCGATACTAGTCTTTAAAGGCTTTAATCCTATTCTGAATAGTTTGAAAAGAGATTTTGTTTGTATTTGCTATTTTGAAGTATTTGGAATTTGTTTGGATTGGGAGAACCAAAGTTGTGTCCCCGCAGTGATTAGATGTTATGCTATGGGTATCAATATGATATATTTCTAATGGGTCAGGGTTTTGTATGCACTTAATCTCTAATGCACTTTCTAATATTTTGCAATAGTTAGAAAGTATTTCTTTTCATGATTTTCCCAAATGCAGAAAAGTTGTAAATAAGACCGATTAAATATGTCAAGTAGAACTCATCTTATCCCTAAGTGAGCTCATTAAATGAGGGTTAGCGCCCCGAATCCTTGTTATATTATTTCAAATCACACCCTAGTTCATCTTTCCAAATAAACTAGGGTTTGTGCATGAACAAGTGTTTGCAACCACTAACGAACAATGAATGCGAGAAATAATAAAACACATCATAACCCATTATATATATACACAATGTTAGACACCCATTACATAACACCCATCATTTGGGTCCACAACTTTGATTAAAGAAACTACTCACACATGATGGTCTCAAAAGTAGTAAGTAATAAATGAGACATAAAGCTTACAAAGTATGATAAAGATGGCGAAAAATGGAATCTTGTTGTCTTCACTAAGCTCCAAAAGGGGAGTAATTAATGCTCACCCACCAATGGAACTTTGTTCACATGCATAAAATAAGAATTGGCTACTAAAAATAACCTAAAATGTTCTTTAAATAGGCTCCAAAAAACGCATAACAGTGACTGACAAAATTGCCCCCGATAGCAAGATCGAGGGACCGTCGATCGTTCGACGATCCGTCGATTCCTCCGTCTTTTGTGTCTTCAGCAATGTGATCCATTCGACGATGTCGTCGACCAATTCGACACTCCGTCGAGTATTCCGTCTTTCTCTCTTCTTGTTGACAGATCTTGATTGACGACACAAACGACGAAGCGTCCATCAGTTCGACGCTTCGTTGATGACTCCGTCCTTTGTCGTCTTAAACTATTGTCATCACTGGAAAATCGAGCTTATCAACGCTCTGAAGGACGGTCCATCGGCTGATCGACGGAACGTCGATTCTTCATTTCTGGCCAATTTTTCCTTTGTTCTTTGTTTTTGCTTTCTGGCCATTGTTTTCCTAAAACACAACAAAAACATATTAAAAAGAACCAGACTTACTTGAAAACTACCAAAGTTCATAGTAAAAAGGCGTTGAATGTGCCACAAATCCGCGGCACATCACGCCCACCTTCAAATACGGGTATTCCATTTCACAGCCTGGCACACAAGGCATAGTATGCATCAGGATCTCGGCACACAACACGAGACTTCATTTCATTTCAAGGCTCCAGCACACAAACCGAAGTATGCATCAAGGCCCTCACACACAATCCAGGACCCCTCTACATTCAAAGCTTTGGGACAAAACCCGATGTTTTCATCAGGGTCCCGACATAGAACTTTGTATTCCATTTCAATCCATGGCTCTGAGTTCGATCGCTCCTCTAGCAATGAATCATTTTCCTCCCCAACAAGTTTTCCCGAACTACAATCGGTCTGACTCCCATCTCGGGGATATGTAGGTAGCTCGAATTTGAGCACGATCGTTCTTCGTGCTACACTTGCTAGGACCACTCCAACAACACTGGGGCAAAATTTTGATCGGACGATCAAAAGTTTCCACAACATCCATTAGTTATCATTTTTCGAACTACATTGACCTGATTCTCGTAATGGACGAGATATGTAGGAAACTCTAGGCAGAGTTCAGTCACATCGGGGCGAGAATCATTCTTTTCCCAGCAAGAATACAATCTTGCACCCTCTCAGCGTCTCGTAGCTTGACACTGGGGAAATATTGGAAGCGATTGCATGAATACATGAATGTTTTTCGGCCCTGAACAATCCTTCCCTTTTTATCATTTTTCTTTTTATCACAACCCCGCCGACGGATGAAGAGTATTGTCAAAGCTCTATCAACGTCTGACTTATTTCTCCTTACATATCCCTTTAGTAATTCTTTGCCGAGCCAAAATAGGCTACATGTCAACGTCTTCATCCGAAAACACTTTCATCGTCTCCGGTCGAAGAGAGACAAGTTGTTGACACCTAATTTTTGCTCGCCATGCTTAAAATTAACGTTTTCGGGTGGCCCCCCTAATTCGTTAAAGAGCACGGAACAACATTTTGGAATTTTTTCAACAATTTTTTGATAATTATCCGTATTTTAGGAATTTTATCAATTTATTGTCCTTTTTGAGAAACATTATTTTTGCACATGTACAGCGTAATACTACCTTTTTTTGTGCAGATCATAATCGTTTCTTAATTTTATAGCATGTATATTTTGATATCTTATACATTAATATTTATATTTTATACATACATTATTATTTATACATATACTAGTTAACTATATTTTAGTACAGTCCGTCAGTGCAGAGAAAATCGGAGCAATTAACTTTTTAACGCAGAGCAAAAATTCGATCAAGTAAAGGTCTCATCACCTTTTAAAAAGTTGACATTTGAGGTGATGGGTTGGGTTCTTGATCCATTGGTTAATACATTTTTACACATGGGTTAAAAGGGGTAAAAGGGACAAGGGGTGGCATTCTTTTATTTTTTGGATAATAAATGGGGTCATTTTATATTATAAGTAAAAGGTAGGGGGCATTTCTATTTTTTATGTACATATTTTTAGATTTTTGTTTAGGTTTAGTTTTCTCTAACAAGCTTAACATCTCTCTCTTCCCTCTCACAAAGACCACTTCACACTACCTCACATATATTTTTTCTTCTCTCTACACTCTTCATATTTTCTCTTCATAGGAAGACTAGCAAGGCAAACATCTTCCTCCTCTCTTTATATTCTTTTTCTCTCTTCCTTTTTCATACATTGTCTTTATATTTTATACATTGTCTTCAAATTTATTATATGCATTGTCTTTATAATTTTTATATACATAACATACATTGACTTTATATTTATTCATGCATTTGTGTTTATATTTGTTCATGCATTTGTCTTTACATTTATTCATACATTTATTTTTACATCTATTCTTGCATTGTCTTTACATTTACTCATGCATTGATCTTTATATTTATTCATGCATTTGTCTCTACATTTATTCATGTATCGTCTTTACATTTGTTCATGCATTTTGTTTATATTTATTCATATATTGTCTCTACATTTTCTTCATATATTTCTCTACATTTTTCTTACATCTTTTTTCCACTTCAACCCTCGCTTTTTCCTTTACATAATTTTACATCTCTATATTCTTTTATATATTTTTATACCATACAGTATATACATATACATGTACATACTAATTTTACCTAACCACTAAGTGAAGAAGGATAAAATTTTCATAAAAAGAGGGTGCACTTTATTGACCAAATAGTAAAGGGAGAAACTTTTCATTAAAGAGAATGCACTTTATTGTCTCTACATTATCTGTATATTTTTTTTTACATTATCTTTATATTTTTGTTATGTTGTCTCTACAATTTTATACATGTATACATTTTCAAGCATTTTCTTTTACATTTTTTGTATCATCACACTACATGCCTATTTTATTTTTTCTCTACACATTTTGCTCTTTACATTGTCTCTACTTCATATTTACATTTACATATATTTTCATTTTTATATTCATATATTTCTTTTATATACATCATTTCCATATACACTTTTACATTACATACACTACACTAATCCTAGGGTCAAATCAAGTTTCATCCTCTTTTTTGTCAAATCACTCTTTTAAAGACTTTATGTCATGTCACTTACTTTTTGACTTTTTCAAATTATTTTAACAAACGCATTTTTCTTTCATCTTGCAATTTATTACAAGTACTATATTTATGGCCGATGAAGAAATTTTCATCGATTTCCAAGACCTCCCATGTACAAAAGACGGATTTTTATTTTAAGTTTATTCATTACCTCTTTGATTCATTCGATAGTTATTTATTCTCTTATTAACACTTTTACTAAGTGTTTATACAGGTGTCCGGAGACACATCCCGAAGACGACACTCGAAAGGAACCCGAGGACTTCATCGAATCCTTGTTTGTATTTACTTTCACGCGTTATTTAAAATTGTACAAAACATAAACTTGGAGTAGTGAATACTTCACTTTAATTTTGGGCGGGGATATTTAATTACTTGTCGCTTATATGTTTAATTTAAAGTTCGTTATTTGCTTTAGGCAAGACTTAGGCCGTCTACACTTTCATAAATTGAGATTGACTCGATATAAATACTTTGTTAATTATATTCATACTTTTGGCGTTTAGGCAAAAATACTAGTCCATCTTTTTTTTTTTTATATTCTTTATACACATTTAATACAACACACATTTTGTATTGTTTCGTATACACTAATACATATTTTAGTTAAGCTAAATCCATATTTTTGACGCTAGGTAAATACTAGGCCGTCCATTTACAAATATTTTATTCTTTAAAGGAATTATATTTTTTCACTCATTTTTTTAATAAATAATTTCTTATACTTATTTTACCAAAATTTTTACTATCCTTTTGTTCCTTATTCTTTTGATAGGATATTCATTAAACGAACACTCTTTTTAACTAAACGGTAGAAACAAGTCAAATCAAATTCACTTTTCTGAATAATTTCGTTATATAAAATCTTTACACCAATGAATATTTGTGAATTATTTTTACATTCTTTATGCACTAATATACCTAATTATACAATTCTTTATACATTTTATGTTTTATATACACTCTTTTATACTTGAAATATGTTCTTTATATGTTTAATATACATACATTCTTTTAATATACAAAGACGCACATTCTTTATATCCTTGATATATTTATTTTACATACTCTTACATTTTTTTTTATACATTCTTTATATAGTTTTATAAATTCTTTACACTAACGGATATACACTCTTTATACCAACAGATACACTTTTATATTTATGAGGTACATTCTCTTTATACTCTTTTATATATATATATATATATATATATATATATATATATATATATATATTAATATACATTCTTTATAAATACTTGATACTTGGTATAAATACATTTTTATACACTGTATATACTTAGCATATAATCACCTAATGTAGCTTTTAATAAAATCACAACATTTTGAAAACAGGTAATAATAATGATAAACAGATAGATAAACCCCCTCTAGTGTTCAGTTAAACTAAGTTTAAGGACTGTCTTCGGGCAGGCTCTGAGGGATGCTTAATACCTTCCCCTTAGGGTAAATAAAACCCTTATCTAGAATCTCATATGTTTCGTGGACTAAAAATGGAGTAGACACACAAACACATACAAGTTTCCTGTTTTTCCTTAAAAATAAGGTGGCGACTCTAACCCTTTTTAAACCAGTTAGAAGAACCGGGAAGTTGCAAACTATATTGGACTCGTTCAAAATAGGGCGCAACAGAATGACAACTCCGCTGGGGATTACCTAGGTTTTGACCTTAACAAACATAGTTTAAGTGAGCACTTGAGGGATATATGATTATTTATCTGTTTTTATTATTATTACTTGTAATGTATATCGTGAACTGCTACAATATTATCTTTGAAGAGCAAAGACAAACTTGTGTTCCTTATTTGTTTGAAGACATTACATGTTGTTGCTTTCTTTATACTGTCCTCGCACTTTCAATTGAGTCTTTGGCCGTACACATACACACATTGTACACGCGAGTTGTGCTTTGCGCTCCTCCGAACATTCTTCAAACTTCTTAGTTTTAGAGATTGGTGGGCTACTCTTACTACTTGCCATCTCGTAGTTGTCCGAATATTCTTTATCAGCTTAGGTGAATCTACTCTTCGAATTCTTAGGCCGTTGTATGTATAATTTTGATCACTGCTCTAGCCGGATTAATTTCATTCTTTATTTGTCACACATTCTTTATTTGCTACATGCTCTTTGCATCTTACATATTCTTTATTTTATTTTACGTACTAAATTTATTAGATATTCTTTAGTTGTACATATATACTAGACATACCTTCTTCCGCCTCTTCTGCTTTATCGGACAATTTTTGTTGACTTGTGTTAAGCTTGGAGCCTTTCCAAACTCTCACACCCATTTTTTGGTCTTTACGACCACCCTCACAGCCACATTATTTTTTATACCCATTTTCGGTCTTCGCGACCATCATTTGGACTTTACCATCTTTTTCAAGAAATGTCAATACAGTCTTGTACATTCTTTCCATCTCTGGAACACACTTTTTCCATATGCATACTCTTGTACATAGCACTTCTTTTCAATACAACCACCAATTCATAGAAATCATACAAATCTCATAAAACACAGTATTTGCCCGAACTACGCCTGACTTGATTCTTGTCCCGACAAAATATGTAGGCAACCCTACATAAGGGTTCGGTCTCCCCACTGTTTCAAAATAATTCACCGGAATAAAAAAACTGGGATCCGGTTGTGGACTCTGCCAGATATCGGTACAGAGTGGGGTTCAGCTTTGTGCACTCTGCACTCATTTGGAGGGTCTGGATCCGGTTGTGGACGGCACCCAGCAGGACGATGTTGATCGTCATGCCCATTTGTACCTACTTATTATATTCGGGGGCTTCTTGTACCCGAACTCATCGGGTTCCTTTGTCAGTTTACGTTATTTGGTTTTCTTGGAGCATCTGGACTGCTTGGGAGACTACAGCTGGGGCGGTGCTGTTTTGGCGTATCTTTACAGATGCCTGTGCCGAGCGTCTATTGGTGCTGTCAGAGATGTGTGTGGATTCTTTGCTCTTCTCCAGGTAATATTTTAAGTGTGCGTTCCTTTAATGTAAACAAACTTCTTGAAACGACGACTAAAAAATCGTATTTTATAATATCACTTACTGTTATGGGCGTGGGAGAGGATGCTGCCTTTTCAGCCCGTACCTAGGCATCACCTCGAGATTGACATGCCTTATGCGAGGAGGTGGACAGCGGGTTTTGACCGGGATGTGGATACGCACCACAGTATTCTTCCATTCCGGGACAAGCTTGATCACATGACGGACGATGCGGTAAAACTATTTAACTTTACATTATTAATTTAATTAAACGTCTTTTCTACTTGGTGGTCACTGATTTGTATTTATATGGATACGCTGCTATATTAGATGGTTTTCCGGCCTTTTGTAAGGCAGGTCAGGGGGTTTGGAGGTCGCGGTGTCCATTGATACACGTGGACATCGTAGAGGACTACATGCCCGAGCGTGTCTTACGACAGTTTGGGGTTCCACAGAGTGTACCTCCTGACGTCCGTCATGAGCTCCGATGGGCTACCATTGATGATGATTTTCTAGCTTTCATGGCTGTCCAGCTCCACCGTTGGGAGAACAGGTTGGGCACTTTAGCGGTGGTCGGCCATTTGACTCCCATTGAGGATTACATGCGCTGGTATCATCAGATCATACGCCGATTGATCGGCGACCCAGCTTTGCGTCCCGCTAGGGATGTAGGGTACTCAGCACTCGCGGGGTAGTACGAGGCATTGGTAAGTTTATCGTATTTAGATTTATTTAATTGCATTAATTGTTACGTTTTAAAAAATAACTTTTTTTTAATGTTGAACACAAATGCAGCTGGTGGCCGTACAACGATTACGCATCTTGGGGTTAGAGCATATGCCTTGCCCCGGGCTTGCGAGGCTTGCGTATGGAGGAGCTTGTTCCGGAGGCTGAGTATCAGCCAGCGCTAGGAGGAGGACCGGGTACTCCCAGAGGAGGAGGTCGTGTTGGCAGAGGACGCCGTGCGCGTAGAGGACGCGGTGCTACTGCTAGAGGACCTGGTGGTGGAGGACACCATCTGGTAGATGAGGCAGATCCCATTCTAGATAAGGTTCCCGTTCTAGTCCATCCGCAGCCGTTCCAGGCCGATGGCAGCTCACCTGGGGACTCACCTACGTTTACGCCGGCGCTCCTACTTGCTGAGATACCTGAGTCTTCATCACAGCCGAGCCAGAATGCATACATGGAGGAGCATGATAATGTCGATTGGGTGGCGTTGCGCGCTTCATTAGCTGATGAGCGGCCTGTGAGGAATTTAGAGGGAGCCAGGATTCTTGACTTCGATGAGTTTCTGATCCCGGTTAATACTTAAAATACTTATTTGTTCATTTAAATTACTTATTTTAAATATATATGTTACTCATTATTTAGTAATATTTTATATTTTAGGATTCAGCGCCAGCGAGTCCACTAGAGCCACCCACTCTGGCGTTTTCTCATGGGCCTGCCGAGCCAGCGGTGTCTTCCCATGTGACTATCGAGCCACATGTAAGTTTTTTATTAAAATTATTTTTATTCAATATAAGGTCAATATTTAATATACATATTTGATTATTTAAAATACTTATTTTAAATATGTATGTTACTTATTATTTCGTTTTTTCATATTTTAGGATTCGGTGCTAGAGAGTCCACATGAGCGACCCATTCAGGAGCATTCTCATCAGCCTGTCAAGGCAAAGGTGTCTTCTCATAAGACTACCAAGGCGCAGGTAAGATTTTTACTTAAAATTAATTTTATTCAATATAAGGTAAATATTTATTTAATTTTTATAAGCTTTATTTGGACTTCGAACAACATCTCGTCCAGAAGACTACCTCATATTCACCACCAGACCCATCTCAGGAGCCTACTCAGGCGCCCGTTGACACATAGGTTTGATTATTCAACAAACGTTAATGTATTCAATATAAATAAGAAATTGTACTAATTATTATATACTTTTCAGGTTCACCCTTCGGCGCCTGCGGTGGCGACTCCCAACGAGGAAGCGGTCAAGTTTCCAGACCCAGGTCAGCATGAGGTTCTGCCCGTGCTAGCGGGACCAGATCCCAAGAAGAAGCACATTCTAGTCAAGGGCACACGGGCCAGGGGAAGAGGAGATGATCATGACTTGGAGTGCCCGGTTATTAAGAGGAAAAAGGGCGATGGAGACGATGGCGAGGGCGGTGGGGATGGTATGAGCCTTAGGCCTAAGGATAGTGTCACGCATACCACATGTGGGACCCATCCACGATAGTGTATATACATTAGTGTTGTATAGTTTATCGTAAATATTATATATTTTTTGCATATTTATAAATATTATCTTAGTCTTTATTATTGTTTATAGTTTCACATCCTAAATTGATAGTAAAAAAAAAGTGACACATTCGAAATAAAGTTAAGCATTAATTTAAATATAACATGAAACCCTAAAAGATAAATAACGTAAAGCTAATGACTACAAGTCTTCAAACAAAAAAGGACTTTGAGCACTTTTCAACCACTACAACGACAATCCAAACTTTTGCGTATCCTTGATGTATTGAGCCTACCTTATTAATTGTACAAATATAAGTAGGGTTCTACATAAAATATTGAAGTTCCGGAGTCTCAAAGCATGATTAATATACGGCTAAACTACGTAAAAAAAGAGTGAAAATTTAATAAGAGGCTCTTTTTGGCAAATGGTGGACTCCTATAGCGCAGTATTTTACTGCGCTATAGGTGAGAGAAACTCTGGTTTAGCGCAGTAAAATACTGCGCTAACGCACTTAACGGCTCTGTCTCGATTAAGTGCTTTAGCGCAGTATTTTATTACGCTAAAGATAGTTATGTAACTTTTTTTTTTGTTGGGATATTTTGGTTCAAAATGTTTTTTTTGGGTCTCTTTTGATTCCGGACTCAGACCTTTACGCCTATCCAACTCAAACTGCAAAGACCAAAGTTGCATGATTGAAAACAAAATGACAAAATAAGTAGCTGGTGCAAGCCTTTACAATAAACCTAGGGATACATAGGTTTGTCATTTGAGTGATCCTAGGGAAATTAGATATAAGAGGCTATTCCAAAGATCAAATTAAAGATCCTCATAATAATTGCCCTCATCTCCTCAAAATTGCTCATTTACGTACCAAAGGTTCTTCATCTTAATTAATGGATTATAACTACTTAATTAGTGAAAATTTATCTGTGCGGTTTTAATTTAGAAAAGTAACAATGTTAATTAACTTGATTCTAATTGACTGTGAAATGAACAACTTCCTATGTGCTTCTATATATTGTATCAAGAAGTTTGTGCATAAAAGGTAAAATTGAAAAGTTTGGAGTGTTGGGAGCCAAATAGCAGCACGTATCTATCTATATATTATTCCCTCCGGATCAAAAAAAGAGTTGACTTAGCCTTTTTTTCTTGGATAAAAAAAAGAGTTCACTTAGCAAATCAAGAAAGAATTAATTTTATTTTTCCATATTTGCCCCTATTAAGTGTTATATGATTAAATCCCAATGTCTATTTAATTAGGGGTAGTTTAGTCAAATTACCTATTTTTGTTTAGGAGTTAGTATTTTCTTAAAGAGTATGCAAATGGCTAAGTGAACTCTTTTTTTTATCGGAAGGGAGTATTAAAAGCTAAGGGAAAAAGCATCACATTAAGCCAAGTGGCAGTCTAGAAAAATGCCACATGTAATTAGCAACTAATTAACTGTTAACTAATAACTAATTCAGCCACGTGGCATAACTAGAAATAGTCACATATATTATTACTATAATTTAAGTGGCATAATAAAAATAGACACGTAGTAAGTTTTTAATTTAAGTGACATAATAAAAAATTACATGATAAAGTATTTAACGCAATTATTAAAAAGTAAAAATAATGAACCAAAGTGCATGTTCCTTACCCCCATGACCCCACTAACTCACAGGCACACTGACACACATACACGATTTGTATCCAAAAGCATTTAGATGAAGTCATTTAAATTTAAAAAGTAGCCGTAGCAAACCACTAAAATTCACGTTTATATATCTTCTTCTTTTCGCTTTTACAATCCAATTTTAATTGTTTTGTAGCGTTACTTATTAATGGATTCAGTACTTAATTTGAAATACAATCAAAATTCTGCAAAAAAAAAAAAATGTTTTACTTGCTGCATTATTATTTGGTTGCATTTCGTTAGTTATGTTGGTTTCATGTCCTTTTGATAATTTCAATGTTATATTTTGCAGAAATAATATCAACATAGAGACAAGGATGATGAAAGAGATATACATCTTTATTTTGATGTGTTCTTGAAAGAAGAGAGGTGGAGATTGGTAAAAAAAAAAAAATTAATTGTTTGCTAACAGATTATTAATTGGTATGCTTTCTGAATTTAAATAAAATTTGAGTTAGAATTTTAACTTGACAACTATAATATATACCTTCAGTGCCCAGATGATTCAACGTAGAAAATTTTCGCCAATGGATAGTTCACATAGTGTTTTGCTTTATAAGTTGATCTTACCTTCCATATTTCATTTTATAATAATGCCTGGCAATCATTTGGGGTAGATTTAAAAGACTTCAGATTTGATTTGTCATTGCCAAGAATTATGTCTTTGAAATGTAAATTAAGTGTGTTAAGATCTCAGATTATCATGATTATGAAGAAGAAAAAAGGAAAAAAATTAAAACAAAATATTATTCACCCATTAACCGACGTGGATGCATAATGACCTGCTTACAAGATGTCCTGCTTTTGCTAATCTTCTCATTTATGTTTTCTTTGACACTTCCAGGTAGGGACAAACTCCCTTAGCTTGAAGGGATAACACCTCTTACCCATACAGTTGATTATCATTTAATTTGAACAACTTGTGTACGGTGAGAACTGGGGAAAAGTTCTCTCCGATTCAACAAAGGAGCGTCCGGTATCAGTAATGGTTCGTGAAATAAGTCGGGCAAGAGGGTCTTCGAGATGTAACCGAGTTTGTGAGTCCGTGAAGATTCACCCGAGGTGGGTTCAGATGGATAAGTCCAAATCAACAGAAGTTTATCTCCCACTGATTCTTCACCGAGGATCACGCCATCAACAGACGTGTTCGATATTATCGGAACCATTTCACTCATGTGGGGATTCGTGTCTCCTAGTTATTGTAGGGCACTAACACTATATAAACACATGTATCAGCCCCATTAGAGGGCATCTGAATCAATTTCATCTGAGTTGTATTTCATTTTGTTGCTCTGAAGAGAAGAAAGTTTTATCTTCGTTTATCGTCGTCCAAGTTCGTCCATCATAAATTACCCTTCGTTTAAGCAATTCGAGGAAGGAATTTCCCATAGTCGGGCCTATTAAGTATAGCCCGAACAAGGAGTTTCTCCCTGTCGGACCTGTCTTTCCATACTCAAGGCTATCTCATTTATTTTCCATTAATTCTTCATTGTTTGCTAGTTAATTTCACTTTTTGTTAGTAAGCCTGGTCACAGATCCTTTAAACCGCGTACAAATTCAATTGTTGCTCTCTTTTGAGGTAAACAGTTTGGTGCCCACCGTGGGGCTAAGGATAATAGTGACGACTTATATAAACAACCTTCACTTGCTTTGTTCGTTTTTGTGATTTCAGGTTACACCATGTCAAACCCAAGCCAATCCGTTCATCTTAACGAAGATGAATCCAGCGACCATAACTCTAACCTCAACGGGGTGCCACTCAATAATGCACCCGCCATCGCTCCAGTCAACAATCAGCCCGTTCAAAACTCGTGTACTGATGATGCGGATAGGCATGGAGCCCCCGGAAAAGAGATAGAGGAAATTAATTTACGTTTGATTTACAATTTGTTGCAGGAACACAACGTCACCATGTAGTAGCAACAGGAGGCCATCATCCGACTCCAAAGGGATCTCAGCGATGCGCTGGCACCGCAACTGGATAGGGTTTCTGACCAAGGTCGAAGGGAAGTCGAGGTCGGTGATAACCAGGATAGGCCGATCAATAATGAGTCACTTGAGATGATAAGAATGCTTGAAGCTTTGACTAAATGAATAGACTCTATCGAGAAAAACATAGAGGACTACAATTCTCGGGTGGATCAAATTTCGGGAGCACCTCTGATTCTCACTGGTCAAAAAACAAAAACATTGTGAGAAGGCATTTCCCTCCAAGTGTGGCACCGAAGCTGATCCCGAAAAGGTTCAAAATGCCAAATATATCGTAGTATGACGAAACTACCGACCCCCAAGAACACATCACTGCATACACGTCTGTTATTGCCGGCAACGATCTTGAGGACGATGATATCGAATTAGTAAGTTTGAAAAAGTTCGGTGAAACCTTAACCAAAGGGGCGATGCGGTGGTACTGTTCACTACCCCAACACTCTATCCCCTCCATTGAGTTACTTGCGGATGCCTTCGTGAAGGCTCACGCAGGGGCATGAAAGGTAGAAGCGCGGAAGGCGGACATATTCAAGATCTTCCAAAGGGACGATGAGCAGCTCAGAGAGTTCGTTACTATGTTCTAGCGGGAGAGAATGTTGTTACCCCCGGTCCTTGACGAATGGGCCGCCCAAGCATTCACAAAGGGACTTAACTCAAGAAGTTCCAACGCTTCCCTTAAACTTTGGCCGATATGCACAACAGGTACGAATCAAATATCAGAGTAGAGGATTATCAGCTTGGCCTCCCACCGGGTCCAGTAACCCGGATAAGGAATGATAAATCAAAAAGGGTGTTTGAACCAGAATACAACCCACCGGACAGGTATCACCCTTACTCATCTGTGAGGCCCGATTTTCAATAGGAGAAAAGCAAGAGTAACCCCGGTCTCAGTATGAATCAAGGAGACAAACGGTTTGACCAACAGGATAGACAAATTGATCAAGGTTCGTCGAGCAGGGGTCTCCAGTATAAAACCAACTTCACCACTGCCTCATATACGGGAGAAAACCCGAGGTTATCGAAATATAATTTTAATGTTGACCCCTCGACCCTGGTGGCAGCAATTAGGAAGATTGAAGGAGCAACATGGCCGAAACCACTCCAAAACGACCCTTCGCAGTGGGATCCAAAGTTAATAAGTGACTATCACGGTACCCAGAGGCATCGGACCGACGATTGCAGAGGGTTAGGGATGAAGTAGCCCGCTTACTCAAGAACAGACATCTCAGAGAATTTTTGAGTGAACGGGAGAATAATAACTACAAGAACAGGGATGTCAACAAAAAGGCTGAGGCGGAAGCACCCCAGCACATGATCAACATGATCACTAGTGGGGTTGAGATACCACGAGGACCTGTCATGAAGAGAATGAAATTCTCTATCACAAGGGAAAAAGAGGAGCAGGGACTACGTACCAGATGGATTTATTTCGTTCGATGACGAGGAAGGAGAAGGCATCACTCAGCCTTACAACGATGCCCTAGTAATATCTGTACTTATATATAAAACTCACGTTAAATGTATCTTAATTGATCTAGGTAGCTCGGAAAATATAATCTGATAGAAGGTCATCGAGCAACTCGGTATGTTGGAACAAATCATACCAACAACGAGAGTTTTGAACGGGTTCAACATGGCATGTGAAACCACCAAAGGAGAAATCATATTGCACGTAAATACAGTCGGGGTCATGCAACACACCAAGTTCTACGTCATTGATGGAGAAATGAAGTACAACGCCCTGCTCGGGAGACCCTAGATACACATGATGAGGGCGGTGACATCCACATTACACCAAATGCTGAAATTTCTAACCCCCGATGGGATAAAAGTAATACGGGGGGAATATCCCACTGCCAGAGAGATATTCGCAGTTAAGGAAGCAGTACCGAAAGAACCAGCACTAAAGGCCGATACAGTGAGCTGCACTAAGACTCCGGATGTGGGCAATGGGACCAAATAGCAATCATAGAATGAGGTGGCCGAAGAGGAAGATGATTTCGGTGTACCAAGATCCTTTGTACTGCCAGACGAATCCGATGCAACGAAGTCGATAATAGAAGAACTGGAACAAGGTATCCTCTTCGTCCATCTCCCGGAGAAAAAAGTATACCTGGGCACGGGGCTCGCCCCGGAGCTCAGGAATAATTTAATTAAATTTCTTAAAGATAATTCAGATTGTTTTGCATGGTCCTATTTAGAGATGATAGGAATCCCACCGGAAGTGACTACTCATCGTTTGAGCATGGATCGGAGATTCCGCTTGGTTAAAAATAGAAACGAAGGCCAATGTCAGAAGTCAAGCACGCATTTGTCAAAGACGAGGTAACGAAGTTATTAAAAATAGGATCCACTCGAGAGGTCAAATACCCAGACTGGTTATCCAATGTGGTAGTCGTACCAAAGAAAGGTAACAAATTTAGAATGTGCATTGACTTCAAATTTAGAATGTGCATTGACTTCAAAGATTTAAATAAGGCGTGTCTGAAGGATTCTTTTCCGTTGCCTCACATCGATCGTATGATAGATGCGACGGCCGGACACGCCCTACTAAGTTTTCTCGACGCATACTCCAGGTACAATCAGATCTGAATAAGCTCAGAGGATCAGGAGAAAACATCTTTCATAACCCGGTATGGAGCTTATTGTTATAACGTAATGCCCTTCGGATTAAAAAACATCGGAGCTACCTATCAACGCCTAGTTAACAAAATGTTTGAAGAACAGTTAGGGAAAATGATGGAAGTTTATATTGACGATATGCTAGTCAAGTCCCTGGAAACAGATGACCATTTAAAGCATTTGCAGGAAACTTTCAATGTTCTGCGCAAATATAACATGAAACTGAATCTGGAGAAGTGTGCCTTCAGGGTAGGATCCGAAAAGTTTCTAGGGTTCATGGTGTCGAACCAAGAAATAGAAATCAACCTGGACAAGATACAAGCCATCGAGAACATCAAGGTGATTGAAGATGTCAAAGGTGTGCAGAGATTGACCGGGAGGATTACGGCCTTAAGCATATTCATTTCTAGATCCTCTGACAGAAGTCACCATTTCTTCTCCTTGCTCAAGAAAAATAATGACTTCATGTGGGCACCCGAGTGTCAACAAGCCTTGGATGAATTGAAACACTACATGTCAAGCCCGCCCTTGCTGCGCACACCAAAGGCCGATGAGCAGTTGTACCCTGTACTTGGCCGTGTCCGAGATAGCAGTGAGCGGTGTTCTTGTCCGAAAAGAAAAAGGTACACAATATCCGGTCTATTATATTAGTAGGACTTTAGGGGACACTGAAAAGCGCTATCCCCACCTTGAAAAGCTTACATTAGCATTATTAAGTGCATTTAGAATGTTAAAACCGTACTTCCAATGTCACCCCATATGTGTAATAACTACTTACCCGTTAAGAAATATAATGCATAAACCAGAGTTATCCGGTAGGTTAGAAAAATAGGCAGTGGAAATCAGCGGGTATGGCATTGAGTACAGACCCCGAACAACCATAAAGTCCCAAATCTTAGCGGACTTCGTGGCAGATTTCACACTCGTGATGATACCTGAGGTTGAAAATGAATTGGCACTAGCCTCGGGTAAAACAACTGGAGTCTGTACCCTACATACATACGGTGCATCCAACGTAAAGGGGTCCGGACTCGGGATCGTGCTGAGAAGCCCAACCGAAGATGTTATACGACAATCTATAAAAACATCATCAAAATTGACTAACAATAAAGCCGAGTATGAAGCCTTGATTGCATGTTTAGAGTTAGCCCGGGGACTAGGAGCCGAGGTCGTTGAAGCAAAATGCGATTCCCACTTGGTCGTGAACCAAATTAATGGAATTTTCGAGGTAAAAGAAGATAGAATGCAGAAATTTCTGGAAAAGGTTCAAGTGATCTTACACCGGCTTAAAGAGTGGACGACACAACATACCCCGAGAGAACAAAATACGGAGGCTGATGGTTTGGCAAACCTGGGTTCCTCAGTTAAAGTAGAAGGGCCAAACTCGGGTACAGTTGTTCAGCTGATGAATTCGGATATTGAAAGCAATCAGGTCAAAGTCAAAGCAACAAGCTTGACCTAGGATTGGCGAAATAAATACATGAATTATCTAGCAGATGGAAAGTTGCCCTCGGATCCGAAGGAGTCACGTGCATTACGAACTAAAGCGGCAAGGTACTACATAGTCGATGGTAAGCTGTACCGACGTTCTTTCTATGGCCCCCACGCCAGATGCTTAGGGCCCGGTGAAGCTGACTGTGCGATGCGAGAGGTACATGAGGGAACATGCGACAATCATTCTGGAGCCGATCGCAAGTTCAAAAACTGATTCGGGCAGGATACTATTGGGATCATATGGAAACGGATGCAAAAAACTTCATCCGCAAATGCGACCAGTGTCAGAGACACGCCCCGATGATACACCAGTCGGATAAATTGATTCATCCAGTTCTTTCTCGATGGCTTTTTATGAAGTGGGGAATGGATATAGTCGGACCCCTACGGTTAGCACCAGCTAAGGCTCACTTTATATTATTTATGACAGACTATTTTTCTAAGTGGGTTAAAGCACAGGCATTTCAAAATATCTGAGAAAAAGAGGTCATCAATTTTATATGGGACCACATCGTTTGCCAGTTTGGCATCCCAGCCGAGATCGCATGTGACAATGGTCGTCAATTCATAGGGTCCAAGGTAAACGATTTCCTCGAAAGATTGAAGATAAAGAAAATAGTGTCAACTCCGTATCACCCGAGTGCAAACGGACAAGTGGAATCCACGAACAAAACTATCATTCAGAACTTAAGGAAATGCCTCGATGAGTCTAAGGGTAGATGGAGGGAAGTCCTCCCCGAAATATAATGGGCATACAGAACGACGCCGAAGTCAAGCAGCGAAACACTATTTTCTCTTGAGTACGGCACAAAGCCTCTAATCCCAGTGGAAGTAGGCGAGCCCAGCTTCAGGTTCCAATATGCCATGAGGGAAACAAATGACGAGGCAATGGCTATAAAGCTAGATTTGACGGAGGAGCTGCGCGAAGCCACTTTAGTCCTTTTGGCAGCCCAAAACAACGAATGGGCAGATATTACAACTAAAGGACCAACCTCCGACACTTCCAAGTCGGGGACTTAGTCCTTCAAAAGGTGACATTTCATACAAAGAACCCCAACGAAGGGAAACTCAGGCCGAATTGGGAAGGACCATACAAGGCCATCAGAATAACGGGCAAAGGGTCTTACCAGCTCGAGGCAATGGACGGATAACAGATATCGAACAATTGAAACGTGGCACACCTAAAGAGATACTATTGCTAAGGTACAAATTTAACCTTGGAAAATTGTTTAAATTTCTTAAAACTAACCCCTGCAGGTAATGGCACAACAAACCAAGATAGCAGACTCAAATCGAAAAACACGTGTTACACTCTTTTTTCCTTAGCCCGGTCTTGTCCCAACTTGGGTTTTCTGGTGAGGTTTTTAACGAGGCAACTATGTACAGTGTGTTACTTGAAAATGTTGAAGACTGGCTTCGAGCCGGGAATGGGGACTCCCCGGTAACAACGATAGTGTTTTTTCTCTTCATACTTCGAACATAAAACACTAGGGGCTAGAGTATGACCGAAGGACACCGAAGGGCTAGAGTATGACCCCATGAGATGTGGAACCAAGGACACCGAAGGATTCTGTAATTTATAAGGGCTAAACGACTGAATGAGTCATGCCCGGATAGGTTATTTATAAGGGCCAAACGATCGAATGAGTGGTGCCCGGATAGGTTATTTGTAAGGGCCAAACGATCGAATGAGTCGTGCCCGAGTAGGATGTGTTGCCAAGGCTAAACAATTGAGTCGTGCCCTTAGGTTCCGTGTATCATTTGTGATTATAAAATGAGAAAAACACTTCGGTTCTTAGTTCCGTTTAAATATTCCAACTTACCATTTATAAAATTTTTGATACATCTACACTCATTTCTCTGAAGGATCGAACAAGAACAAAGTCTAAAAGAATTCGGAATCGATGCAAATACGAAGGCTCCTAAATATATGGGCCAGAAAGGCTTAATGCGTCGATCCGATGACATTCGAATTTGCGAATGTGACATAGGACCAAGCGTCTAAGACCAAAAACTTATATATATACCGGTCAAAAATATGCCGAGACATTTTTTTACATCGGCCCAAAATCTGCCGAACCATTTACAAAATTACATCGGCTTAAAATATGCCGAGTCCAAAACCATACAATAAAAGTTATTTTACTTCTCTCCCGAGGGGGCAAGTTATTCAGAGTTCGAGGGGTCAGATGGCCTTGTTCATCTTGGCTTCCATCTCTTCGGCCTGGGTGATCTTATCCCCAATGCTCTCGAGGCCATGTTCTTCGATCTCACAAAGGGTGTGAACCCGAGTCAACCACTTCATGTGCTCGGCCTTAAGAATGGAGCGGTTAGTGGCCGCTTGGACATCGGCAATGGCTTGATTTTCAATACGGCGACGAGCAATCAAGGACTGGTTCAGCTACATGGTCAGATTCCCCACAGCCTTAGCCTGATTATCTGCTGCTTTTTAGGCTATTTTCAAAGCTTCACCCTGCGTGGTGTGCTCGGCCATTAACCGGGAAAAATCAGCCTTGAGAGCGTCAAGCTCCTGCCTAACTTGGGAAATAAAAGCCACCCGTTCCTCAAAGGCCTCGGAGGAAAACTCGGCCTCCATAGCTAGTCTGTCCTTGTCCACCTGAAGGATGGTATACTTCTCGCCTAGGGCCGCCAATTCATTTCCCGCTCGGAGGTTCTCTTCCCTAGCAATGGCGAGTTTGGTTATTGCCACCTCGAGTTCAGCTTTGGCGACATCAAGATCAGCCTTGACAACATCAAGCTCGGCCTTAAGAACGGAGTCATCCAGGGATTCCGCTGTCACGACCCGACTAGGGGGCCATGACGGGCACCCGGAGCTGTATACGGTAAAAACCGGATATGAGGCAAATCGGTGGAACGAGAAATCGGAAAAAGGAAGGAGACTGTGTCAGATACTATTCTCCCTTGACCGGGGTAATGCTTAGGTCGGAGCTGTGCGAGGGCACCTGTTACATCCCGTATTTTTGAACGTCGGATTAATTGTAAGTTGAGGTGGGGCCCACACGTCAAGATTTTTTTTGGGACATGTGACAAATTATATGAATCACATATGTGAAGTTAAACACAACTCAAGAAGGGCCCTTGGGCCAAATCAAAGTGGAAGTCCTCCAAACGAATATTTTTAAGAAAACGTTTTCGGGTGACCTGACTTTGGGGGGAAAACACTGTATTATAAGTTTGGAATTTGGAAAAATACCAAGAAATAGAAGTTGTAGATAATTGAATTAGCTTTCCAACCATAGGTCGTGGGTTCCCAGGTGACGTCGGTACAAGGAGATATGGACGTTTTAAGGTCGAAAGGTCAGTGGGTTAGGCCCAACTCGGGCCCAACCGGGTTAGGCCCATTACCCACACCCTTTTAAATGAAATTTCAGGTCTTTCTCCTCATTATTCATACAAAGAAGACCAGAAAGTTCTGGAGAGAGAGAGAAAAGAGTATTGGAAAGAAGAAAAATCAATTTTGATCAAAATCCGAGCCCCGAATCCCGAAGCCCATGAAGACAAAAGTGTTGTATGTCGCGTTGTCTTCAATTTGAGGTAAAAATCAACCAAGGAGGAGGGTGATAACGTGGTGGCTGAATTCTTAAGGTATGTATAAGGCTCCTTTTCATTGCTAACAAGTTTATTTAAAGTTTTAACGGATTAGAACGGGAAAAATAGCGATATAAATTCGTCCGTTGGTATTGTGAATTATGGAATGAGATTTGAAGAGAATTTTGGATGAAAATAAATGTAGTTAACTTGTTAATGAAATTGGAGGATGAAAATGTGTTATGGATATTTATGTCGAAAATTTGAGGTTTCGGATGAATTATGATTTTGGTGGAATTTTTGTATATTTTGTGCATATTTTGTAGAATGATATGAAATGCTTCCTAATTGTGTTGGAATGATCTTGATTAGCAAATGAATATGAAAACATTGATATTGGTTTGGAAGTGCGAAGTTAGATTGGAAGTTGTCGCACTATGTAGAAAAGAATACTATTCATGCTAGAATGCGTTTTAATTCGATTGTTGATGTTGTTGGTATTGTTGTTGATATGGTTGTTGACATTTGGAGCCGAGTTAAATCTCGGGGATGCCTTATGTATAGGGGAGATGCTGCCCAAATTTCTGTAGACAAGTATTGGTTAAAATTGGACTCTTAAGCCTTATGATTAATATTTGGTAAATGTGACCAAATGTAGATTTTGGACGAAACGGGGTTTGAATTTGGAGAGGCGTAAGGAGCGAATAAGGTATGTAAAGCTACCCCTATTCTTCTTTTGGCATGTCCTAGGTGTACTAGGATCGGATTTGAATCTCGGGAAGCGTTCTATTCATCGGAATCCGCGTTCAAAAATGCCCCTTTATCATTCAATGGAATTGAATCCTTTAAGGATATTTTGGTTGAAAGAATTATGTAAACTTTTACAAATTGTCTAGAAAGTTATGGAATGTCCCTAGGACCTCTATAGGTGATTCCATAGGCATAATATACGTAATTCGAGCCCTTCGCTTCGGTTGTCCCGAGGTGGACCACTATTTCCGATTTTACCCTTTTGTATCTATGATTTGTCTTCGAGCGGTTCTAAAGGAAATATTTTAACTGCTCTTCTAACTACTAAATAAAAAAATTGTTTTAAATGCTCCCTTAAGTCTTATAAACTATTTTGGAGTATGGAAACGATCGTAGAAAGGTTATTTCTCTGTAATTCATTATGACATCCGAAATACACTCACTATGATTCTGTCCGATTTCATTATTTCGATTTGTCATCCGATAGGTCTTATTGAGTCTCTGGAAATATATGACATTCGTTTGAATTATTTTGGTAAGCCCCATAATGTATTTTGAAACATGAAAATGATTACAAAAAGCTTATTTTGACATATGCTATTGGGATATCCGAAATGCATACACTATGATTACTGCTCCGCTTCTGTCATATGGTTTGTCATCTGAATTATGCTACTGGGTCTCCGTAAATGTGCTATATTTTATTTTGCATTAGTTTCTCACTACTCCATTCGTGGATGCCTCAATGTTTCCTTCACTGAGCCCGGGCCAGGATATGTTATCAAGCGTATTCCACTGCATTGTTCGCCGTGCCTCGATGTGAGGGGGCAGGTTTACTTGTACATGGGTTGTGGAGTATGCTGTGCCATGTACACACATTCTGATATGACATGATATGATTTGATATGGCCATCTGATATGATATGTTATGATACGGAGTTATTCCCTATTCTGGAGCATGATGTGTTGTGGCGCCAGTGTCGGGGTGGCGACCACGTTCTGTTCACCGTGTCCCTTGACGGGGGCCGGATATGATATGGCATATGTTTCTGCATACGTTCTTTATGTTTTGGAAATATGCATTTGATAATCTGGATATTACACTCATTTTCTGCAAGTTCTGTTTCGACTATGATTTTGTTTCTGTACTTCAGGCTTTACATATTCAGTACATATTTTGTACTGACCCCCTTTCTTCGGGGGTTGCGTTTTCATGCCGCGCAGGTACCGACGACAGGTTTGCTGATCCGTCCGTCTAGGATATCTTTTCTGCCATTTGGAGCGCTCTTTTATTCAGAGCCCATCTTTTGGTACAGTCTGTCACTACTGTATTTATATATTCTCGTTCATGGGTACGGCAGGGCCCTGTCCCGTCATATGATTATGTCGGTCTGTTTAGAGGTCTGTAGACATGTTTGTGGGTTGGGGTCTTTCTGTACGGATGTGTGTATATGTTGTGTTTGGGCGATCCCATTCGCCGCGGCGGCCGGTCCGCATATGTGTAAATGTTGCTTTGTTGGCCCTGGGCGGTCATTGTTGGTATTATCTGTGCGCAGGGTTAATTTGGATAGTCTGTAAAACAAAGGAAACTCTGCCGAAATTTTTCTGGAAATTATCTAAATTTGAAATATAGCCTTGCCGGCTTCTGCTATATACTTGAATGCGTTTGATAAAAATTTGAGATAGCATTTGATAGATGTGTTTGGGTGCCCAGATCGGGCACTAGTCACGGCCTACGGGGTTGGGTCGTGACAGAAGTGGTATCAGAGCGGTTCGTCCTCGGAGTGTCTACAGACCGTGTCTAGTAGAGTCTTGTTTATCGGTGTGTTGTGCACCACATCTATAAACAGGAGGCTACAGGACATTTAGGGTGTTACTTTTCTTTGAATCTTAGATCGTGCGATAGAGCCAGCTCTAGGAAATGAATTCCTTTTTTTTACTAACCCTTGATTGCAGCTGGAGAACGGTATCGACGTAAGACAACGACTGATGATATTGGAAGCTACACAGTACACAGGTAAGTAATGGTATGAAAGATGTATGCTGGGTAAGGTGTTTGAAATACGATTGAAACATAAAGTTGAAGATTGAAAAGAAAAATAAACAGGAAAGTGTAGCAGGTGCAGTTTGAGTTGGGCATGTGAGGTAAGCCTCGGCATCTTTATACTTTTATTTGAAATTGTTAGCCCCGTGTGGCTATGAGGCGATATGATATGATATGTATATACGTATATGTGTTGGCCCTGTGAGGCATGGTTGGTATTTCCTGTGTACAGGTTTTGGGATAGTAAGAAATACAGAGGAACCTCTGCCCAAATTTTTTTCTAGGAATATAAAGAGGAAAATGAGATATAAATTCTTAACATGTCTTGAGGGTCGATACCGATAGGGCAAACCCATTATGTTGGATTAAAGTTTAAGAGATACCCTCCATGGCATTCGTAAGAAGCATTATCCTTGTTTGGAAAATTTTATCTCAAGAAAGCATATACGAGTAGCAAGTTCGCAATTTATTTAAATGGACCAGAAATATGTTCCAACCCCATTTTGCTTTAGCACAGCCCATGTGAAGGGCAAAAATATGTGGAAGGGCAAAAATGTCCAACGATTAAGTTTCCTCTAATTGGAAGGATATAAAGTGTATGACAAGCAGTTGGGAATTGTTTTGTAAGCAAAATGGTAGTAAATGTGTATGTGTGCATATGACACCCCATTCATGATTGTACCGACCGACAGGTGGACATCAGCAGCCAGTGTCACGAGGTATGAAAGATATTAACTGAACAGAATTTGAGAGACAAAGCGAAAGACATGGTACAGATATTACAAGTAAACTGACACTAGTTCTGTCGCCAGCTAAGGCCGGGACGTTCTAGCACAACGATGTTTGGAAATAGAAAGAAAACGAGTACGCAAAAGGAGGATAGTAATAGTAACGTTTGGGAAATTTTGAAGGAAAGAAAGAGACCTCTCCGACGTATTATAATACCCCATAAAGCTAGTTGAACATTCGAGGACGAATGTTCTAAAGGGGGGGAGGATGTTACATCCCGTATTTTTGAACGTCGGATTAATTGTAAGTTGAGGTGGGGCCCACACGTCAAGATTTTTTTTGGGACATGTGACAAATTATATGAATCACATATGTGAAGTTAAACACAACTCAAGAAGGGCCCTTGGGCCAAATCAAAGTGGAAGTCCTCCAAACGAATATTTTTAAGAAAACGTTTTCGGGTGACCTGACTTTGGGGGGAAAACACTGTATTATAAGTTTGGAATTTGGAAAAATACCAAGAAATAGAAGTTGTAGATAATTGAATTAGCTTTCCAACCATAGGTCGTGGGTTCCCAGGTGACGTCGGTACAAGGAGATATGGACGTTTTAAGGTCGAAAGGTCAGTGGGTTAGGCCCAACTCGGGCCCAACCGGGTTAGGCCCATTACCCACACCCTTTTAAATGAAATTTCAGGTCTTTCTCCTCATTATTCATACAAAGAAGACCAGAAAGTTCTGGAGAGAGAGAGAAAAGAGTATTGGAAAGAAGAAAAATCAATTTTGATCAAAATCCGAGCCCCGAATCCCGAAGCCCATGAAGACAAAAGTGTTGTATGTCGCGTTGTCTTCAATTTGAGGTAAAAATCAACCAAGGAGGAGGGTGATAACGTGGTGGCTGAATTCTTAAGGTATGTATAAGGCTCCTTTTCATTGCTAACAAGTTTATTTAAAGTTTTAACGGATTAGAACGGGAAAAATAGCGATATAAATTCGTCCGTTGGTATTGTGAATTATGGAATGAGATTTGAAGAGAATTTTGGATGAAAATAAATGTAGTTAACTTGTTAATGAAATTGGAGGATGAAAATGTGTTATGGATATTTATGTCGAAAATTTGAGGTTTCGGATGAATTATGATTTTGGTGGAATTTTTGTATATTTTGTGCATATTTTGTAGAATGATATGAAATGCTTCCTAATTGTGTTGGAATGATCTTGATTAGCAAATGAATATGAAAACATTGATATTGGTTTGGAAGTGCGAAGTTAGATTGGAAGTTGTCGCACTATGTAGAAAAGAATACTATTCATGCTAGAATGCGTTTTAATTCGATTGTTGATGTTGTTGGTATTGTTGTTGATATGGTTGTTGACATTTGGAGCCGAGTTAAATCTCGGGGATGCCTTATGTATAGGGGAGATGCTGCCCAAATTTCTGTAGACAAGTATTGGTTAAAATTGGACTCTTAAGCCTTATGATTAATATTTGGTAAATGTGACCAAATGTAGATTTTGGACGAAACGGGGTTTGAATTTGGAGAGGCGTAAGGAGCGAATAAGGTATGTAAAGCTACCCCTATTCTTCTTTTGGCATGTCCTAGGTGTACTAGGATCGGATTTGAATCTCGGGAAGCGTTCTATTCATCGGAATCCGCGTTCAAAAATGCCCCTTTATCATTCAATGGAATTGAATCCTTTAAGGATATTTTGGTTGAAAGAATTATGTAAACTTTTACAAATTGTCTAGAAAGTTATGGAATGTCCCTAGGACCTCTATAGGTGATTCCATAGGCATAATATACGTAATTCGAGCCCTTCGCTTCGGTTGTCCCGAGGTGGACCACTATTTCCGATTTTACCCTTTTGTATCTATGATTTGTCTTCGAGCGGTTCTAAAGGAAATATTTTAACTGCTCTTCTAACTACTAAATAAAAAAATTGTTTTAAATGCTCCCTTAAGTCTTATAAACTATTTTGGAGTATGGAAACGATCGTAGAAAGGTTATTTCTCTGTAATTCATTATGACATCCGAAATACACTCACTATGATTCTGTCCGATTTCATTATTTCGATTTGTCATCCGATAGGTCTTATTGAGTCTCTGGAAATATATGACATTCGTTTGAATTATTTTGGTAAGCCCCATAATGTATTTTGAAACATGAAAATGATTACAAAAAGCTTATTTTGACATATGCTATTGGGATATCCGAAATGCATACACTATGATTACTGCTCCGCTTCTGTCATATGGTTTGTCATCTGAATTATGCTACTGGGTCTCCGTAAATGTGCTATATTTTATTTTGCATTAGTTTCTCACTACTCCATTCGTGGATGCCTCAATGTTTCCTTCACTGAGCCCGGGCCAGGATATGTTATCAAGCGTATTCCACTGCATTGTTCGCCGTGCCTCGATGTGAGGGGGCAGGTTTACTTGTACATGGGTTGTGGAGTATGCTGTGCCATGTACACACATTCTGATATGACATGATATGATTTGATATGGCCATCTGATATGATATGTTATGATACGGAGTTATTCCCTATTCTGGAGCATGATGTGTTGTGGCGCCAGTGTCGGGGTGGCGACCACGTTCTGTTCACCGTGTCCCTTGACGGGGGCCGGATATGATATGGCATATGTTTCTGCATACGTTCTTTATGTTTTGGAAATATGCATTTGATAATCTGGATATTACACTCATTTTCTGCAAGTTCTGTTTCGACTATGATTTTGTTTCTGTACTTCAGGCTTTACATATTCAGTACATATTTTGTACTGACCCCCTTTCTTCGGGGGTTGCGTTTTCATGCCGCGCAGGTACCGACGACAGGTTTGCTGATCCGTCCGTCTAGGATATCTTTTCTGCCATTTGGAGCGCTCTTTTATTCAGAGCCCATCTTTTGGTACAGTCTGTCACTACTGTATTTATATATTCTCGTTCATGGGTACGGCAGGGCCCTGTCCCGTCATATGATTATGTCGGTCTGTTTAGAGGTCTGTAGACATGTTTGTGGGTTGGGGTCTTTCTGTACGGATGTGTGTATATGTTGTGTTTGGGCGATCCCATTCGCCGCGGCGGCCGGTCCGCATATGTGTAAATGTTGCTTTGTTGGCCCTGGGCGGTCATTGTTGGTATTATCTGTGCGCAGGGTTAATTTGGATAGTCTGTAAAACAAAGGAAACTCTGCCGAAATTTTTCTGGAAATTATCTAAATTTGAAATATAGCCTTGCCGGCTTCTGCTATATACTTGAATGCGTTTGATAAAAATTTGAGATAGCATTTGATAGATGTGTTTGGGTGCCCAGATCGGGCACTAGTCACGGCCTACGGGGTTGGGTCGTGACAGCACCGACCGATCTGCCTTCGACGTCGTTGAAACGGCCAAGACCGGTTACCCGAGCATTCACGGCCGTTGGTCCGTGTAGCTATCGGTCCGGGTAGCCGTTGGTCCGTGTAGCCGTTGCACGTGGGCTCCGCGCCAGTAGCGTCCTGTCATGGTCAACTACCCACCATGCGTGTGTCAGACGGCGCCGTCAGTCTAATCCCACCAAATCCGTGCAGAGCTGTCCTTATTGTTATTATTTTATTAGTTTATATTGTATGAAACCATAGAGGTTGCACTATAAATAGGGCACCTCCCCATCCTTTGTGGGGGTTGGTTCCTTTTACTTTCCAAGAACACTTATAATAGAAGAATTCATATACCCAATCTCTCTCTCAATATTTGATTCGGCCAAGGCCGTTCGTTTCTATTATTATTGTGTTTTTTCCATCAAGTGTTTCCCATTGTTATCATAGCAAATTGTCATCAGTAGACGTTTTATTAAAGAACTTTCATATACATATTTTCTTTATGTACCATACATCAAGACCCAAAGCACGTATCCTATACCTACTTACAAATTCAATTGATTATCCGAATTCGGGGTAAACAGTTTGGCGCCCACCGTGGGGCTAGGATAATAATGGTCTTTGGCCTTGATTTCTATTATATTCATCAAAATCAAAAACGTCCCTGCCCGTCTCTGCGAAAACGGACTAAATGGCTGACATCGAACAATCCGGTCATGTCAATAACACCGAGATTGTGGCGGAAAATGAAGGAAGCGGACTACGGGCATTGCCGAACCCCGCTGACCTGAACCCCGTCGATTCAAGGGAGGGACTCAACCGGCAAAATACCGTGGATCAAGAGAATGCCGCCCTACCGGCCACTGATCCTCTAATTACTCACAATTCCGTAACATTGTCCCGGGATCGGGGCCGGAGAGAACCGGACGCACCAAACGACAGTGTTAATTTACGTTTAATTTTTGAAATATTGCAGGAACAAAGAGCGGCAATCGCCGAGCAAGGAATAGCAATTGCCCGGCTGCAGAACGGAAAGGGTGAAGCAGGGCCGGAAAAGGCAAAGGGTACTGCCGACACCGGAAGAAACGAGGCACGAATGGTCGAGAGCGACGGCTCCGGGGCCGGCACCTCTACTGAGGTTCTAAAGATGCTCGAAACTTTGGCGAAACGGGTAGATTCAACCGAAAAGAGGGTCGAGACATACAATTCTCGGGTGGACCAGCTACCAGGGGCTCCACCTTTGCTAAAGGGGCCGAATTCGAAAAGGTACATTAAAAAGATTTCCACCGAGTGCGGCCCCGAAACTGATCCCGAAGAGGTTCAAAATGCCCGATATACAGAAGTATGACGGCACAACGGACCCGCACGAGCACGTGACCTCATATACCTGTGCCATAAAGGGTAATGATATGGAGGAAGATGAGATCGAGTCGGTGTTGCTGAAAAAATTTGGGGAAACTCTGTCGAAGAGAGCGTTGACGTGGTATGACCACCTACCCGAGCATTCGATCACTCCGATGCCTTCGTAAAGGCATATGCTGGTGCCATCAAGGTGCAGGCCCGTAAGGCCGATATCTTCCGGATAACCCAAAGGGACGATGAGCTACTGCGGGAGTTCGTCAACCGGTTCCAGTGGGAACGGATGGAACTCCCCCCGGTGGCAGAAGAATGGGTCGCACAAGCTTTCACAAAGGGGCTCAACATGCTAAGTTCAGCTGCTTCGGCCAAATTAAAAGAAAAATTGCTGGAATACGAGGCCGTGACATGGGCCGATGTCCACAATCGGTATGAGTCGAAGATTCGGGTGGAGGATGATCAGTTCGAGCTCTCTTCGGTAAAGTTAAAAGTGAATAGAAGTTTCGAGAAACCAAGGAAGGGTTACGAAACGAAGTCTGAATCATCAAAGGAAAGGTTTCAGCCTTACTCCTACTCAGAGAGGCCAAATTTCAGGTCGGAAAAGTCAAGGGAAAGCCCGAGCCACTTCTCAGATCGAGGTACCAAGCGGATCGAGCGCCCGTCAAACAGCCGAGGGCTCTCGTTCAGGAGTGATGCCGGAAGTTCTGCCAGTAATAAGGGTCCACCAAAGATTTCAGAGTACAACTTCAACGTCAGTACTTCGGATCTTGTCTCGGCCATCGGCCGCGTCCCGGATATGCGATGGCCGAAACCACTAAAGTCAGATCCGGGACAACGGGATCCGAGCATGGTGTGTGAATATCACGGAACTCATGGTCACAAAACTGAGGATTGCCGCTAGTTGAGAGAGGAGGTAGCCCGGTTATTGAAAAACGGCCACCTCCGAGACCCATTGAGCGAGCGAGAAAAAAATCACTACAAGGAAAGGGAAGCTCATCGGAGGGTCGAACCGGTTGAACACCAGCATACAATCAACATGATATTTGGGGGTATCGACGTCCCTCGGGGGCCGATAATGAAACAGACCAAGGTCTCTATTGTTCGTGAAAAACGCATCCGAGACCATTCAACCCGGGGCTCTATTTCCTTCGACGACGAAAACGCGGAAGGCATCATTCAACCGCACAATGATGCACTGGTAATTTCTATACTCATCTTTAAAACTAAGATTAAACGTATTTTGGTTGACCCAGGTAGCTCGGCCAACATCATCCGATGGAGAGTGGTCGAACAGCTAGGGCTGCTAGATCGGATCGTATCGGTGGCTCGGGTACTCAGTGGGTTCAATATGGCTAGCGAAACTATGAAGGGAGAGATCTCGTTGCCCGTGAACGCGGATGGAACCATTCAGCAAACGGTGTTCTATGTGATCGAAGGCGACATGAAGTATAATGCGTTACTGGGAAGACCTTGGATACATAGCATGAGAGCAGTTCCCTCAACACTGCATCAGTTGCTGAAGTTCCCCACCCCGGAGGGGGTGAAGACCATCCGAGGTGAGCAGCCCGCAGCAAAGGAAATGTTCGCAGTAGAGGAGGCGGCGCCCCGGCCCAAGGAGCCGGCTCAGGAAAAGAAGGGTGTAACCGGAGGGGAGGTTCCCCAATAGCAACCAAAGTATACCGGGCCAGATCCAGCACATGAAGAAGATGACTTCGGGATACCCAGATCCTTTGTCATGCCGGATGACTCGGACGCGACCAAATCAACCGTAGAGGAGCTGGAGCAGATCATCCTGTTCGAGTTCTTACCGGACAGAAAGGTATACCTAGGCACGGGTCTCACCCCGGAGCTCAGGCGCAAATTAATTGAGTTTTTTCGGGCTAATGCCGATTGCTTTGCATGGTCGCATATAGATATGACAGGTATATCACCAGAAATAGCATCACACAAACTCAGCTTGGACGGGAAGTTTCCCCCGGTGAAGCCAAAAAGGAGGCCCATGGCGGAACCAAAACACGCCTTCGTGAAAGACGAGGTAACGAACCTTTTAAAAATAGGTTCCATCCGAGAGGTGAAATACCCGGATTGTCTTGCTAACGTGGTGGTGGTGCCCAAAAAAGGTAACAAATTTCGAATGTGTGTCGATTATAAGGATTTAAACAAGGTATGCCCGAAGGATTCATTCCCATTTCCTCACATCGATAGAATGATCGATGCGACGGCCGGATATGAAATGTTAAGTTTTCTCGATGCTTACTCCAGGTAAAACCAAATCCGGATGCACCCGAGGGATCAAGAGAAAACATCCTTCATCACCCGTTATGGGACTTACTGTTATAATGTCATGCCTTTCGGATTAAAAAATGTCGGTTCAACGTACCAACGCCTAGTTAATGAAATGTTCGAAGAAAAAATAGGGAAAACGATGGAAGTTTATGTTCACGATATGGTTGTTAAGTCCCTGGAAACAGAGGACCATTTAAAGCATTTGCAGGAAACCTTCGATGTACTCCGCAGATACAACATGAAACTCAACCCGGAGAAATGTGCCTTCGGCGTAAGGTCTGGTAAATTTCTGAGGTTCATGGTGTCAAACCGGGGAATTGAAATCAACCCGGACAAGATCAAGGACATCGAGGATATCGAGGTCGTGAACAACATAAAGAGGGGTACAGAAGCTCACCGGGAGGATAGCAGCGCTGAGTCGCTTCATATCAAGGTCCTCGGACAAGAGTCATCATTTCTTCCCTTTGCTCAGGAAGAAGAACGACTTCGTTTGGACACCGGAGTGCCAAGAAGCCCTACGAGAGTTGAAGAGGCACCTGTCTAGCCCACCGTTGCTGCACACACCGAAGGCCGACGAGCCACTTTTCCTCTACCTGGCTGTCTCCAAAGTGGCGGTAAGTGGCGTTTTGGTCCGAGAAGAATCAGGTACGCAATTCCCCATCTATTATGTAAGTAGAACTTTGGGGGATGCGGAGACCCGTTACCCCCATTTGGAAAAGTTGGCATTAGCGCTGGTAAGCGCTTCCAGAAAGCTCAAACCTTATTTTCAATGCCACCCCATATGTGTAGTAACCACCTACCCCTTGAAAAACATCATGCATAAACCGGAGTTGTCAGGTAGGTTAACAAAATGGGCTGTAGAGATTAGCGGTTACGATATCGAGTATAAACTTCGAACGGCCATCAAATCCCAAATCTTGGGCGATTTTGTAGCAGATTTTACCCCGGCTATGGTCCCCGAGGTCGAAAAGGAACTTTTGCTGACCTCGGGAAAGACCACGGGCATTTGGTCTCTACACACGGACGGGGCCTCGAACCTTAGAGGTTCCGGACTAGGGATTGTCCTTAGGACCCCGGCCGGGGATGTCATTCTACAATCCGTTAAAACTGCTAAATTGACTAACAATGAAGCCGAGTATGAGGCTATGATTGCAGGTTTGGAATTGGCTCGAAGCATGGGAGCCGAGATAATCAAGGCAAAGTGTGATTCGCTTTTGGTGGCAAACCAGGTGAACGGCGTGTTCGAAGTAAAGGGCGAACGGATGCAGAGGTACCTCGAAAAAACCCAAGTGGTGCTTCATCAGTTTAAAGAATGGACCTTGCAGCACATACCGAGGGAGCAAAACAGTGAGGCCGACGCATTGGCAAATTTGGGATCCTCGGTCGAGGGGGAGGAAATTGACCCCGGGGCAACGGTGCACTTATCAAACACGGCCATAGAAAGCGGACACGCCGAAATATATACAATGGGCTTAACTTGGGATTGGCGCAATAAGTACATCGACTACTTGCGTGACGGAAAGCTCCCGAATGACCCGAAGGAATCACGGTCACTACGGACCAAGGCCGCCCGTTTTTGCTTAGTAGACGGCCAATTGTATCGACGCTCTTTCCTCGATCCCCTGGCTAAGTGTTTGGGCCCCGGAGAAACGGAATACGTGATGAGAGAGATACACGAAGGAACCTGTGGAAACCACTCCGGTGCAGAAGCTCTGATTCGAAAAATCATCAGGGCCGGTTATTATTGGAATCGGATGGACGAAGACGCTAAAAGTTTTGTCCGAAAATGCGACGGATGTCAGAAGCATGCTCTGATGATTCACCAGCCTGGGGAGTCGCTGCATTCGGTGATCTCACCTTGGCATTTCATGAAGTGGGGAATGGACATTGTGGGTCCGTTACCTCAAGCACCAGGTAAGGCCCGTTTTTATTTTGTTTATGACTTACTATTTTTCTAAATGGGTTGAAGCACAGGCCTTCGAAAAGATAAGAGAGAAGGAAGTCATCGACTTCATATGGCATCACATCATCTGCCGTTTCGGCATCCCCTCCGAGATAACCTGTGATAATAGTCCTCAGTTCGTGGGCGGCAAGGTCAACAATTTCCTCGAGGGATTGAAGATCAAGAAAATCGTGTCAACCCCGTATCCACGAACAAAACGATAATCCAAAATCTGAGGAAAAGACTTGAAGTATCGAAGCACCATTGGAGAGAGATATTACCGGAGGTGTTGTGGGCTTACAGAACCACATCCAAATCGAGCACGGGGGAAACCCCGTTCTCATTGGTTTACGGAGCCGAAGCCCTTATCCCTGTGGAAGTCGGCGAACCGACCCTCCGTTTCAGGTATACCACCGAGGAGTCAAACGGGGAGGCCATGGCCGTGAAGCTCGACCTCTCAGACGAACTACGCGAAAGCGCGTCGGTCCGCATAACGGCCCAAAAACAGAGGATGGAGAGATACTACAACCGAAGAGCCAACTTTCGGCATTTCCAAGTTGGGGATTTAGTGCTACAAAAAGTTACCTTGCACACCAAGAACCCCAACGAGGGAAAGCTGGGTCCGAACTGGGAAGGCCCGTACAAGGTAACCGGTATAACGGGCAAAGGATCGTATCAATTGGAGTCCATGGGCAGGCAACATCTGCGTAATAACTGGAACGTGGCCCATCTAAAGAGATACTACTGCTAAGGTATGGTCTCCCCATGTTCTCTTATTAACTTTTCTCTTTTGCAGGAAGTCAAGAGCGGGACAAAATTAGAATCTAGATCTGAAAACACGTGTTGCACTCTTTTCCTTAGTACGGTTTTGTCCCAAAATGGGTTTTCCGACAAGGTTTTTAATGAGGCAACGAGTACAACGTGTTACTTAACAAATATGAAGGGAAATCCCCCGGATACCCGGTGTCGCACCCTCCGATTGGGGACATAATAGCACTCACCCGACCTCGGAGATCGGATAAGTGCTAGGGGAGTACTATGCCACACCGAAGACGACCCCGATTAAAGCAGACGGAGAAGCTCAACAATTTCTACGGCAAAACTAAGGCCCGGTCACCGGCCATAGCCTCCGATGTAAGGACCAAACGATCATAATGAATCATGTCCCATTTAGCATTTTGGTACGGAAAAACTAAGGTCCGGCCACCGGCCATTGCCTCCGATGTAAGGACCAAACGATCATAACGAATCGTGCCCCATTTTACATTTGCTACGGCTAAGGAAGAAAGAGTTAAAATTCTCATATGTACAAACATTTTGCAAACACAAAGTTATCAAAAATTGGGATAACAGCTTTCTGTTAAATATACTTTGCCCAGTTGATAACCACAGTATTTCGATACTGCCACATTCGCATACCCTACGCCGGGTACCATGGTCGAAATTCGGCAAAGGCAACGAAATCACAATGATCCAAGCCAAAATTTGATAAGCCACCGGCCCCAAAATATCGGATAAGACCTACGGGTACGATGAATTAACGACTACGAGTCGACTTGTCCTAAAACGGACCAACGATCATGGCAAAAATAATAGCAAACATCCAAAAACGAAGAAACAAGGAAAAGACATTCTTTATATATATATATATATATAAGGGATGCTCTTTACATCAAAAACCAAAATCCTACAAAGGCAAAAAACAAAAACAAAGGATGAAGCACAAGCCCTATGCTATCCGGCATGGCTAGAGGAGGATGAGTGTTCGGACTCGGTCCGCTCGGAGTCGTCTGACTCGGACCCAAGGGCACGGTTGGCCTCCTCCTCCATCCTTTTTGCTTCAAGTATCAGGGCCGGAAGATCCGAAAGGCCGTGCTCAGCTTGCTCGAGGGTGATTCGCCGAGACTTCCACTTCTCATACTCGGCGACAATAGCAGTATAAGCCTCGGCCGCCTCAATACTTCTCCAGGTTTCTCCCAAGTCGGCCTCAGCCTTGGCCAGTTTTGCTTCCAGATCAGCCCAGTTCTCCTCAAGGACACTTATCCTACCGTTCGCTGCCTCTAGCTCGGCCTTAAGGCCGTCATTGGCAATAACCGCCCCCTCGAGCTCACCTCTTAGGCCTTCACATATCCGAGACCGCTCCTCGGCTTTTTCCTCGAACACCCTCTTGCGCTCGTTGAGCAAAGCAACCTCGGACTCTAGCTGCCGGTTCCTCTCGGCCAAGCCCGTAGCATCAGCCTTCACCGAGTCCAGTTCCCCCCGGAGTTGGGAAACCGTGGTCTCGAGCTCATCCAGCCTCAAGGAAAACTGGGCTTTATCCTGGCTAAGGCCGATTTTGTCAGCCTCAAGGCTCCGGTTATAATCGGTCATAGCAGCCAGTTCACTCTTCAAACGACGGTTTTCACCCTTAGCCGCATCAAGCTCAGGCCGAAGGTTGGCCAGCACGGCCGCCCGGTACAACTCTTCCTCTTTCTCCCGAAGAAGATGCTGGTATTTCTCCGTTTCTCGGCCCTGGGCATCTAGTTTCCCTCGAAGATCGTCTATCTCATGTTGGGCACGGATGAAAGCTTCATTAACCAGAACCACACTCTGCAGTGAAACAAGTCAGAAGGCTTAGGCGAAGTAAGGATAAAATCCACAGATAAATTATACAAGGATGACAGAAGAGCTTACCCGGTTGCTTGCATGCATACCCTCGTTAATGAGGCACTGCCAAGTGAGCCCGGTCATTTTGCGCCTGTCCGAGTCAGAAATAAGGGGTCGCAAATAGCTCGTTACGCCCACCGGACGCGATAGAAAGCTGCAGTCCTCGGGGATGGTGACTACGGCCGATCTGGTTCTCCTTGGTTCCACGCTCGGGGCCGGGAAGATATTTATGAAGCTGTCCCTGGCGCCTGATTCGGAGATCCGGTTGGCCGGCCTCGTAGCTCGAGGAATAGAGAGATGACCAAAGCCCGCTACTTCGTCGGTAGCGGGGGGGAGGGGGGTGCTCGAGAACATATAGTCAAAATCATCCACCCGCAGAACCGGGGTAGATGAACTTGGAGCAGCCTCAATATTTTCGGCAAAGGCCGGGGGCTCCGCAGTTGCAGCAGGCTCATGCTCGGGAGACGGAGGAGCGCCTGTGGGGGCTTCGCTCTCCGGTACTGGGGCGGTCCTTTTGTCGGCTTCAGCAGCAGTCGCTTCCCCGGATCTTCTCCTTTGCAGGGGAGTGTCTTCCAAAGAAGTTTCACCTGAAATGTCGACAAAGTCAATCGACTGAAGAGGAGCCGGTGAAAGTATTTCTTCCGCACCTGAACGTGGAGCAGGAACCAAGAGACCTTCGCCGATAAAAGGAAGGGGTGAAGTGGAGACTGTCTCCTCCGGTATGGGAGCCACGGAGGGAACTGAGGCCACTCTCCGAACAATAATGTCGGGCTCCGTCTCTTCCTTTGAAGACCGAGCAACGCTTCTTGCCTTCTTCCTTTTTGGCGTCCGCCCCCTTTTGGAAGGTCGTTTTCTTTTTGCAGCAGCGACAAAAACACGGGAAGAACCCGCCGTGTCAAAATCGGACGCCGGTGCAGGGGGAGCGGTCCCTGATTCCGGTCTAGGGGCCACCAAGCCCTTGGGCAAACCTGAAAAACAAAGACAATAGCAAGGGTTGAGAGGGCAAACAGCAATGAGCAGTGGGAAATACAACGAGCATGAAGGGAAACAAAATGTTACCATGATTTTGGGCGATCCACCAGCCACGTGACAGGTGGGCCCATGTCCGGTCGTCGTGAGGATACTGGTCGAGAAGTACAGTGACCCAGTCACTCAGATTCCGAATGACCGGAGGAACGTACCCATTGGCTGACAAAAATAAGGAAAAAACAGTGAGAAAGCGGGATCGAAATTTGACGAAACAACGCTAAGGCAACTATTCGAGACTTCAGACTTACGCTTGTTATTCCACTTCTCCGGGAAAGGCATATGGTCGGCTGGGATAATGTCCTCGGTCTTCACCCGGACGTATCGCTCCAGCCATCCCCGGTCTCTGTCTTCATCCATTTTTTAGAAGAATGGATTCCGGCTGCGCTTGGCCAGTTTCATTACGCCACCCCAGAACAGCCTCGGGGAGTATAGGCGTATCAGGTGGGCTAGTGTGAACTCCTTCTCGGCATTGTTGGCCAACAACCGGAGACACGTTACGACCCTCCAAACATTTGGGCCGATCTGAGCCAATGTAACACCGTAAGTCCGGCACATGTCGAGGATGACCGGATCCACCGGAGGGTCGAGTTTGAGCGTGAAGGGGTATGTGTAAACGTATAGAAACCCTTCACGATGGTCAGTAACGGATTCATCTGGTCCAGGGGCGAAAACTCGAACTGGACGGGTGTCCCACCCGCAATCGGCCCGGACTGTATCGAGCTTCTCCTCGGTAATAGATGAGGGATACCGCCTCACGTCGAATCCCCTGTCCGAAACGGAGGAATGCTTTTCGACCTCAAGATCTTTGTTGAAGTTGAATTTAGCCGGTATGACATCCGAAGCCGTGGGCTCGAACTTAGCCGGAGATGCAGGCTCGACCCCCGGGGACGACACCGGTGGAGCATCGTGGGAAGTGGATTCGGACATCTTGGAAATAGGAAAGAAAGAAGGTCCGAGAGAGGAATTTAAGAAAAACGAAGGAACTGGTGGTTCGAGGAGGAGTAAAGTATGAAACAGCAACACTCGAGCAGAGAATATTCGGCAGCAGTGGTGACCAAGTTGGTTCTTTTGCACGCACTATGAAACAATGAATCAATAAGCAGATCAAGTTTGCAGTTAATTGAGTGTGTGGTGCAAATGGGAAGAACGCAGAAATGAAGAGGGGTTGAAGAAGGTTAGAGCGTGAAAATGGTAAAGTGAAGGGGTAAAGGGCCTTATATAGGCATGGAGGAGGAACGGTTACCGAGGACGACCAATCAGACGGCGCCACGTGGCCCCATCATTAATATGAAGCGACTTGAAACCACCAGGGGCGAGACACGTGGCCAATAAAAGGGGAGGACCACCAGGGGCGAGACACGTGGCCAATAAAAGGGGAGGTATTACGCAACCGTTCCCGCCAAAATGCGAAGATAACGACGGGCTGACAGAACCACCGGTTTCAGAAAGGTATCCACTCCCCGTTACTCCGATAGATCGGAGACCCGGGAAGTGTGGGGGTTATCTGTATACGGTAAAAACCGGATATGAGGAAAACCGGTGGAACGAGAAACCGGAGGAAGGAAGGAGACTGTGCCAGATACTATTCGCCCTTGACTGGGGTAATGCTTAGGTCGGAGCTGTGCGAGGGCACCGACCGATCTGCCTTCGACGTCGTTGAAACGGCCAAGACCGGTTACCCGAGCATTCACGGTCGTTGGTCCGTGTAGCTATCGGTCTGAGTAGCCGTTGGTCCGTGTAGCCATTGCACGCGGGCCCCGCGCCAGTAGCATCCTATCATGGTCAACTACCCACCATGCGTGTGTCAGACGGCGCCGTCAGTCTAATCCCACCAAATCCGTGCAGAGCTGTCCTTATTGTTATTATTTTATTAGTTCATATTGTATGAAACCATAGAGGTTGCACTATAAATAGGGCACCTCCCCCTCCTTTGTGGGGGTTGGTTCCTTTTACTTTCCAAGAACACTTATAATAGAAGAATTCATATACCCAATCTCTCTCTCAATATTTGATTCGGCCAAGGCCGTTCGTTTCCATTATTATTGTGTTTTTTCCATCAAGTGTTTCCCATTGTTATCATAGCAAATTGTCATCAGTAGCCGTTTTATTAAAGAACTTTCATATACATATTTTCTCTATCTACCATACATCAAGACCCAAAGCACGTATCCTATACCTACTTACAAATTCAGTTGATTATCCGAATTCGGGGTAAACAATAGCCACAGGTCAATGATTTGTAAAAGTAAGGAATGCCTTGTTTTACGTTTTCATTTAGAACATTTGAATTTTACTTCTTTAGATTTCGTTGTTTTCCTTTATTTTACAATTAATTATTTGATCTGAAAATGACTTTATCACTACTCTCACCGTCACCTCTATCAGCAACTATATTTAGTCTCCATCGCTACACTACCATGCACTGACAATGCCACCATCAATCTCTTTTTTCCGTCTAAAAATTAGTCATGATAAAAATAAGAAATTCACCATGAAACTTCTTCAAGATTTCACGACATAACTTGAAAGCTATCAAAGATGAAAAACTCGATCAAGCGATAGAACACTCGAAACAAGCCTCGACATATATTATGCAACAACAAATAACTTAATGTTTTCTTAATATTTTTATTGATATGGCATTTAATTACTATTTTATTTAGTTAAATAAAAACATCTTTGATACATTAAAATTAAGAAAGCAAACAATCTTAAATCTAATATTCGAATTTAAAGTCAATACTTTAATAATCAAATATATCTGCAAATTCAAATATCCTTATCATAAAAAAAAAAAATAGAACAAGCATACAAGTGTTTAACTTCATTTTTTCCATTTTTGTTATTTCCTATTCTCAAATGATGAAGAACAACACCAACAAAGGATGTAGTGTAGTGAATGAGACTACTCCTCGGATTCTAATGTGAATACTAAACACCGAATAAGAAATCAAAAGAAAAGAACACTAACATAAGTATTTGTTTTCACAAAAGAATAAGTGCTTTAGTACACTCAATTTAATTAGGAGCTTGTAGCACAATAGTAGGACTTAATTTGAGTAGGTATCATTGTGAGCTTATAGCTTTAACCAGTATCATGACTCTTAATATAAAATCATCACTTCTCATTGAGAAGGATTCACCTAAGATTTAAGGCGTGCTCTCTGTAGGAATTTGGAAATGACAACGCAAAGGAGCAGCTATAATTTCCTCCGTTACAAATATCATCCTACAAAGCGGACACGTCATCCGACCATGATCCATCCAACGGTCCAAACAACTCCTATGAAACACATGACGACAATTTGTGAGCCGTCGGATGGCATCATCACCATCAAACTCGTACAAACAAACCGCACAGCTGTCCGGTGGGTCCACAATGTCGGAAAACTTGACAACTGGTAAGAGCGAGTATTAGTACTGCTGACATGGAATGGAGCTCCGAACATGATTCGGGTCGGGTTGGAAATGACATTTCGGGTTCAAGAAATTGTCCTAGACCAAGAATGGTGAAAAGTGTAGAAATGAATTTTCTAATGTAACATAAAATTGTAAGCATGTGGACTAGCAGTTTGGGAAGAATTAAGTCCGTGCAAAATACTGGGAAACCTATAATTTTTGGGAAATAAGAACACGAAATTGAATGAAGTAGTGATATAAATTGATGTGATTCTTCGAGTTAGCAAAGAACTAATCAGGATCTTGAAGTGATTTGATGAGCAGGTTTCAAGAAACTGAAGTATCTCAGGCTATATGTCTCGAAATTAGATGATTCTAAAATGAGGTGGAAGATGATAATTTGAACTATGAAAATTACTATTTACTCGTTTTAAACAAATAAATATTCAGGAAAAACGATGAAAGAAAATTAGAATTTTGGACGTGGAAAAAAAAATGAATTTTTAATCGAGAAGCGTATTCTTAGTTAATTTTTTTTGATTGTTGGAGGAGAGAAAACGGGAACGGGGAAGGTGGATTATATAGTGGGGGTTTATACTGGTTAAGAAGAGGTGAAAAGACAGAAATGGGTCTGCAGACGCTGTTGATATGTGTGTGTGTGTGTCCCATTTGAGTATTTGTAGTACGATTTGGGCTGGAAGAAAACTGCGTTCTCCTCTACCTCTCTTCCATGACTTCTATTTTAAACTCTACCTGTCTACCATAAGAGTAAATTTTACTTGAGTAAATTCGAATGAGAGTTTTGGAGCAACGGTAAGTTGTCTCCGTATGATTTACAAGTCACGTGTTTGAGCCTTGAAAGCAGACACTAATGCATTAGAGTAGACGGTCTATCACACCCCTTCAGGTGCGGTCTTTTTTTGGACCCAGCGTGAATGTGGAATGCTTTGTGCACAAGCTGCCCCTTTAATTTTAGTTGTATTAATTTATTGCCATTTTAATTGACCAATTTCTCAATGTTAAATCATGTTCTGGGTATCTAACCGTATATCTAGTCCAGATTGTGCACCCGGAACTAGTATAGTTGAACTTTGATGAACAGCACAAACAAGTTATTTTAATCTGGGGTTTCCTTATCTTTTGGAGTAAACAATTAGATCAGACATGTTTAGTAGTGTAAATATGCTTTATACTGTACGTTAGTGTATATTTACTGAATTATTTAAACCCAACATTTAATAAGTGCAATTTAATGAATCATAAAAATAACATTAGTTATGTCAGAATCATTGACGTTCTTCCCACCTCTCTTGTTGTAACAATAAAAGAGTGATATTGGTAGGTCTAACAACAATCAATTTCTCCGTACAACAAAGCTAACCGATAGCAAAGGTGTAATCATCTTGGAATAGAGATAGTGGCTGAGCAACTATAAGCGGTCATTTGGTATACATGATGAGATAAATAAGGATATTCTATGAGATTATTTTATTCAACGGAATAAAATAATTCCAGGACTAATTAATATCAATAACCAAGCGTAGGATAAAATAATTTCATAGGATATCCTGGAATTAACATCTGTATCCACCAACCAATCGAAACTAATTGCTAACCAAATGCGCCAAAGGCAAGTACTTATTTTGAGGAGCGTTTTCTTTTCAGGAAGAGAAATCCTTCAATTTCAAGAACGGTAGTACTCCCTCCACCCTAATTTATGTGATAGTATTTGATTGGAAATGAAATTTAAGAAAGAAAAAGAAGACTTTTAAAACTTGTGATCTAAAACAATCATAAATATTTGTGTATCTATAAATCATCTCATTAAATGATGTTGTTCTTTGGCAAGTGAAAAATATCTTCCCGAATCGTTGTTACACTTCTCATTAGTTTTTTTTTATCTGTAAGGTAATAAGTTTGATCCCCATTTTAAAAGCTGCTCAAATACTGTAGCTAGGAGTAACAACATATTGAAAAACAAAATTCTGATCATTTTGTTAAAACTCCTCGTTAATGCATCTTAATGTATTCATATATACGTGCTCCTTTCATAACTGCGCTCGATCTTTTTAAAATTTTAGAGGGCCATATGTGCACGAGATGCTGCTACCTACAAGCATTTATAGTAAGTAACAAGTTATAGTTGCCCATGATGTTTCAGATTTTAATATGATGCATGAATATTAGAAATAGTGATTGATTGATGCTGGTGGTGAATCAAGAAACATGATCGCTTACATCAATAATTCTAAGTAAGATCCAATTTTAGTTTTACACGTGTCTGAGATAATAAGATTGATTGATCTACCAAAACAGAAAAATTGAAACATCAGTGCAAATCCGTTAGTTTGAAAGAACTCTTTGCAAAGCGAAGGATTGGGGTGTACAAAGTAAACCGATAAATCGCATCAAATCAATAAATCGAGTCAAATTGAGAAAAAAATTCGATTAGTGATTTGGTTTTAAAAAAAAAATCTCGATCATAATTGATTTGGTTTGATTTTAACTAAAAAAAAGTCAAACCGACCAAACCAACCCGACATTACATGTATTCAATTTTTAAAATATTTTATACCACTAGGAATAATAATAATGTTGGATATCTATTGTTTAGTTTTGCATAATTGATTTAGAGAGTGAAAATAAATAACTTAAGTTTTTTTTCTTTGTCATGTAATTAATACTTATTAGCCGTATTTATTTAAGCATGACTTAGTATTTTTAGATTATGGTCATTTTCTTTATGGCTTGTTAGTTAGCAATATTTATTTTAACCGATTTTATTAGCTTTTGTTGAATATTTTAATACAATGTCATCACTTTTCTCACATTTTGTGTTATTTTCTTAAGAAACACCTTAATTATATAGTTGTATCTTACTAGGACTAAAGAAATATTTGAAGTAAAAGTTATATATTTTGTATCAAGACTATTCCGAAAAGAAAAACCCGAGAAAATTCGAGGTTGAAAAATCCGAATTTTATTGGTTTGGTTTGGTGTATAAATTTAAAAACCTGATGCAATTGGTGTAGTTTGGTGTTTAAAAAATCTGAACCAACCTGGTCCATGTACACCCCTAACAAAGGGGCCACGAGTTAAAATTTAAAATTTATGGATTCGAAATTTTAGTTCATCAATCGGTTTGCTTGTCCTTCCATATTAGTAGTCGTGGCATTATCTAGTTTCTTGTCTTTCGATTTATGTTATTATGTGGAGAAAAGGACATAAATGGTCCCTTAACTATGAGAGTAGGTTCAAAATAGTCCCTTAACTATGCACTTAATAGTTGTGGTCCATTAATTTAAGTTTGCCACAAAGTTAACAAAAATGGTACTTAACTATGAGGGTTGGTTAAAAATAGACCCTTAAGTATGCACTTAACAGTTTTGAACCTTTAAGTTCACCAAAAGTTAACACTTTTGTTTTGCGACAAAATATTCATCGAGCTCTGTTTATTAGACTTGACGAGAACTATGAAAAGAAATTAGCGAGAACTCACATTTAGAGGGACACATTACTAAAGAAAAGATCAAATACCTCGAGACAAAACCGACGGACGTTAGTCCGTTATAGGGAAATACCAAGGAAAAAACTAACAGACTTGATAATGTCAGAAAATAGTGTCTCGGACCACAAAGACCGACGGACTCTATTGATTAAAATCAAGGAACTCCATCGGCTAAGTAATATACACCAGACTTTAGAAATAAATTAGAAATAGCAGAAACTACAAAAGTTATAACTACTAAAGAAAAGCGAAAAAACAATGGACGGAAACCGATGGATAAAATCGAGGGACACTATTTTTTATTTTTATTTTTTTTTATTATTTTTTAAGAAAATCAACAAACGTCCGTCGGTTATTTTCAAGGAAAAATGCGCGGAAACTATTTTTCTTTTTAAAAAAGAATCACTACAATGGAAATATTTATTTTTATACCAGGTTTTCAGTAAAAACGAATCTAGTGTATTTTAATTAGCTGATAGCCTCCCTCGATTTTATTCGACAGAGTCAGTCGTTCTTTGTGTTCCGAGACACTATTTTCTGACATTATCAAGTTTGTAGGGTTTTCCTCGATTTTTCTGTATAACCGACTGACGTCCGTCGATTTTGTCCCGAGGTATTTGGCCGTTTCTTTAATAATGTTTACCTCCAATGTGAGTTCTCGCTAAATTTTTTTTTTCACAGTTCTCGTCATATCTAACAAAAAGAGTTTGATGAATATTTTGTCGGAGACTAAAATTGTTAACTCTTGGTGAACTTAAAGGACCAAAACTGTTAAGTGCCTACTTAAGGGACTCTTTTTAACTAACCCTCATAGTTAAGGGACTATTTTTGTTAACTTGTGGCAAATTTAAAGGACCAAAACCGTTAAGTCCATAATTAAGGGACTATTTTGAACCTACTCTCATAATTAAGGGACCATTTCCATTTTTTTCTCTTATTATGTACTACTTCTTGCACTTTAATTATCTTACTGTTTTATTTTAGCTACCTATTGTTCAAACTGCTTTGTCACGTTGTCTATCATATTTTACCATGGCTTCTTCATTCCCGTTATTTTCTTTTTCGAATTGCTTTGAACTGTTTTTTCGCAAGCGGAGGGACTATCGGAAACACAGCTCCCTATCTTGGAGGTAGGGGTAAGGTCCGTGTATACTCTATCCATATCAGTTCCCAGTTTATGAGATTACACTGAAGATGTTATTGTTGTGTAGATTACTAATTCGGCTGAATTCATAACCGAAGCTCTAGCTCTACCTGGCAGGGTTGAAGAAAACTGCACGTGTTGGCAATAGGCGTGACTGATGAATTCTGGGCCAACCTGACAAGGAGCGTGGGTGGATTTAAGTGCGAGGCATGACATTGTCTTAGCCAAGGTATCCGGTGGGTAGGGTACTATTGTGTGATCCGCGACTTAAGTAGCATAAAAAATAAAAAGTTGAACCAAACTAGTACAAAAAAAAAAAAAAAAAAAACATAAGTAGTATTCACGCACGAAATTCGTGCGTGAAAGGACCAAACTGCATAGACGCAGTTTTGGCCTTTCACGCACGAATTTTGTGCGTGAAAGGACCAAACTGCAAAATTGCAGATCAGGCCTTTCACGCACGAAATTCGTGCGTGAATGGGATCCAACATATATTGGCCCCATCTTCCCCACCAACGACTGCTCCCTTCCCCACCCCCATTAAAGCCCGTTCCAGTGGTCCCACCCCCCTTAAAACGATAATTTCGTGTTATTTTTCAATCCAAAACTCAATATTCTTGGTATATTGAAGTGTAGGAACAAGTTTCTAAGGTTGGATTTCGGAATAGAGCGGCGTATAACATATTTCAAAAATTCTAAAAAAGCTTCAATCTAGGTATTTCACTATGAATTTTCTATTACATTGTTAAATATATTATTACCCTAAGCATGATCATTGTATAACTGTTGTGCATTACTCTTTTTTTTTTTTTTTTTTTTTTTTTGCGTTTTTGGGCAGTCTGTGCACTGTTGGAACTGCCCATTTTTTCATTTTTTTTTATTTGTTTATCTATTGTTAATTAGTTAATTATTTATTGCTTGTTTATTTAGTATTTGTTAATTGTTGGATTAGCGACTTAAGTATTTGTTAATTGTTGGATTAGCGACTTAAGTATTTATTAATTGTTAGACTAGCTATTTCAATTGTTAGACTGGCTAATTATTTATTTTGTTTTTGTTAAGCCAATTGTTTATTTGTTAATAATTTGTTAATTGTTTCATTAGTTAATTAATTGTTTATTTGTTAATTGTTGGATTAGTGACTTAAGTATTTGTTAATTGTTGGATTAGCGACTTAAGTATTTATTAATTGTTAGACTAGCTATTTCAATTGTTAGACTGGCTAATTATTTATTTTGTTTTTGTTAAGCCAATTGTTTATTTGTTAATAATTTCTTAATTGTTTCATTAGTTAATTAATTGTTTATTTGTTAAATATACGATAATAATTTATTAATTTTTTGATTAGTTACTTAATTGTTTATTTATTAAATATGTGATAATAACTTGTTAATTATTTGATTAGTTAGTTATTTGTTTATTTATTAATTATTTATACTAATTGTATGCTAACTAATTGTTAATTATTTGACTTATCTTTATATTTTAGGAATGAAAACCCTTAGTTTAGGATTCTTAACCCGTAGCTTAGGATTGAAAACCCTTAATATAATTTTCTATAAAAGATTACATAACTAATATTACTTGTTAATGATTTATTTAAAATACGTAAAATAGATGGGTCACCACAATCTTTAATAAAATATTCGATAAAAGATTACATAACTAATACTAATACTACTTGTTAATGATTTATTTAAAATGCGTAAAATAGATGGATCACCACCCTCTTGATCCGGGGCCCTTCGACCGACAGTTACTGTATCTTCAGCCCGAGCATAGGTCACAACATATATGGACATCCGACCTGCAGCCTGAGTCTCAGGTTCGTACCCGGTTAGGGGACTCAGCATGGGAGATCTTAGCTGCTCGCCCACCACATCCTCGTGTACTGGATATACTACGTCGGGGCGGTATCTACCGGTGCGTCGAAGTTGGTCGGGTACAGCACGATAGGTCGCTAGTGACGGCATTGATTGAGAGGTGGTGACCGGAGACGCACACATTTCATCTCCGCACCGGTGAGGCTACCATTACCCTTCAGGATGTAGAGGTCATTTATGGGCTACAGGTTGATGGACGCCCATTGTATATTGAGGAGCCTCCTGTGCTGCCGCCTTACCGGGGTGAGTCGATTAGGCTCACCGGTTTCGCGGCTCTGGATGGTCATATTTCCGGCCAGAGTCGGCTTTTGTTGTCGGCCCTTTACGCTCACTTGCGCCTCACAGACATGCAGCATACGATTGGAGAGGACACGCCTCAGGCTGATGTTGATCGACGTGCGCGTCTATACCTACTCATCATATTAGGGGCCATCCTATTCCCGAACACTTCGGGTTCGCATATGAGCTTGAGGTATCTTCGGTATATCGACGATCTCGCCGAGATAGGATGTTATAGTTGGGGCGCTGCTGTGCTGGCCTACATGTATCGAGGATTATGCCGATATTCTATGGGCACGAGGATAGAGGTCCCTGCATTTTGCTCGCTTCTTCAGGTAATATATTTAAGTGTGTGTAACTATACACAAAATATATTTATTTAAAACGACGATTGATATTTTTTTTTAATTGACTATATTAGATATGGGTGTGGCTAGGTTGAGACCTTTTCAGCCTATACCAGCTGACCCTCCCGCTGACTATCTTACTGTCTCGATGCCATACGCGCGGAGATGGTCGCGAGGCGTACGCCGACGTGTGGAGACGCACCACAGCCTTCTCCCGTTTAGGGATCAGCTAGACCGCATGACGGCGCAGACGGTATGTTCATATTTTGGATTCACACGCTAGACCACATAACTACTATTTTAGTATTTTGTTGTTAACTAGTTCAATTCTTTTTACAGGGTTTTATATGGACGCCGTATGATCATATTTTGGATGAGCTGCCGGCGTTTTGTAGGGCTGGTCAGCACATGTGGATGTCGCGGTGTCCATTGAGACATATGGATGTCGTTGAGTATCACGCGCCCGACCGCGTGTTACGGCAGTTTGGGTATGTACAAAATATACCCGTGGCTACGGTTTGGGAGCATGACCAGTATGCGAGGGACGAGCGTGCGGGCGTCGATGATGCATGGCGACTCCATATGCAGCAGCAGGTCCAGAGTTGGGATGTGAGGATGGCGAGCCTAGCGGTGGTCGGACATGACACTCCCATCCATGTGTACATGGAGTGGTACATGCGGATCACTCGCATCATTATTGACAACCCCTCTAGGCGTCGTCCAGATGGCCTGGGATATGTAGCTCTCGCAGGAGCGTACGAGGCGCTGGTAAGTTTTATTAGTCTTAAACTTAAACCATCGTCTTATGTACTACTTTACAAATTTATTCAATTGTTAATATTGACAAACATATGCAGGTACGGACCGTTCAGACGATGCGCTATGAGAGCACTGCCCGTACAGAGTCCCCCAAGACGGCGGAGTACACAGCACGGATGATTGAGCTTGCCGAGACTGGTATGAGACAGGCACATGACTTTGAGCGTCTCCATGAACGTGTTCCCCGTGCCCCACCTGGGGCAGCAGGTAGCCGTGGTCGCCGAGGAGCTGGTGGCCGTCGCAGAGGTGCTAGGGCTGGCAGAGGTGATGAGGCTCCGTCGATAGATATCCCATCGACTTCTCATTCCCGACCGTCGACTTCACAGACACCTCTGTATACGCCGGACCTTTTTCCAGGTTATGTGCCCTGGCCTTCACTTTCAGATCCACCAGTTCGTGATCCACAGGGTGAGCGGCCTGTTCGTGATCTACAGGGTGGCCTACATTTGCAGTTCGACGACTCCATCTTCGAGGACTTCGTGTTTGATATGGCACCATCTGCATCTCCTGCTCCAGCGGCCGCTCAGGAGCCCTCTCAGCAGGCATCTATGGAGGCCGTCGACACACAGGTTTGACTTTTACAATAAAGTGGAAATAATTTATTAATTATTTTTTATTTCAGTTCCGTTTTAGAATAAATCAAATCTAAATTATTTATATATTATTTCAGGTTCATTGTTCTACGCCTGTGGGTCCACAAGAGCGACCCATCCAGGAGACTACCTCATATTCACCACCACACCCATCTCAGGAGCCTACTCAGGCGCCCGTTGACACACAGGTTCTATTAAATAAATAACGTTAATGTATTCAATATAAATAATAAATGGTACTAATTATTATATACTTTTCAGGTTCATCCTTCGGCGCCTGAGGTGGCGACTCCCGACGAGGTAGAGTTCGAGATACCAGACCTAACTCAGCCTGAGGTTCTGAGTGTGCCAGCGGGACCAGATCCCAAGAAGAAGCACGTTCTAGTCAAGGGAGCACGTGCCAGGCAAAGAGATGATGATCATGACTTGGAGCGCCCGGTTATTAAGAGGAAAAAAGGCGATGGAGACGATGACGAGGGCAGTGGGGGTGGTATGAGCCTTAGGCCTAGGGATAGTCTCTGGCATACTACATGTGGGACCCATCCTCGATAGTGTATATACATTAGTATTGTAAAATTTATCGTAAATAACATTTTTTTTTTTGTTTATTTAGTCTTTATTATTGTTTCACATCGTAAATTGAAAGTGCAGCAACTACCACAGAAACCCTAAAATCTGTGCGTGAAAGTTGAAAAATGTATTTTACCTTTTCACGCACATATTTTGTGCGTACCTAATGAAATCACATTTTCCCCTTTCACGCACAAATTCTGTGCGTGAAAGTGGGAAAATGTATTTTACCCGTTCACGCACAGATTTCGTGCGTGCCTAATGAAAGCATATTTTCCCCTTTGACGCACAAATTTTGTGCGTGAAAGTGAAAAAATATATTTTACCCTTTCACGCACAGATTTTGTACGTGAAAGTGCACCAACTCACATAAATCCTAAAATTTGTGCGTGATAGTGGAAAATATATTTTTTCACTTTCACGCACAAAATTTGTGCGTGAAAGTGCACCAAGTTGCCACATACACCCTAACATTTCAGGAATCTATGACACATAAAGGCTTGAATTGACAATACGTTGCTGCAATATTTGACCGTTTTGCATTGCGCACCATTTAATGTGCACTATAAGTATTGATTTGACAACATTTCAGGAATCTATGACACATAAAGGCTTGATTTGACAATACGTTGCTGCAATATTTGACCATTTTGTATTCGCACCATTTTAATGCGCACTATAAGTATTGATTTGACAACATTTCAGGAATCTATGACACATAAAGGCTTGATTTGACAATACGTTGCTGCAATATTTGACCGTTTTGTATTGCGCGCTATAAGTATTGATTTGACAACATTTCAGGAATCTATGACACATAAAGGCTTGATTTGACAATACGTTGTTGCAATATTTGACCGTTTTGTATTGCGCACCATTTTAATGCGCACTATAAGTATTGATTTGACAACACACCACGCATGACGATTTCAGGAATCTATTTAACTTGAAGGCTTGACGAGTGAAAAACTCATCAATTGCATAAGTCTAAGTCTTACAAGTCACAAAAAAAAAAAATCAAGCTTCATTGAAAAAATGTCTCAAATGCTTCACGTGTTAAGGTTTCACTATTTTGGGATGGAGATATCGTCGAGGGCAATTACTCCATTCGTTATAGTACCAAACCAAAAGCCCATGTTAAATTTCCAACAAATTTAGATTATGAAACACTAGTCATGTACATGCACGAAAGAATGAAAACTACACCCACTGAGTTTGGAATCTCAATAACTGGCAGATATCCACAAACAATATCAAACGGTGTAGTGCGTTATGGCATGCACAATATCAACGATGATGAATCTTTGAGTGATTATTTGGGATCGCCGGAAGAATATCGTGATTTAGTATTCATTAATGTTCTTGAGATGTATGTTGAAAAGATACCTCGGGAAGAAATCCCTCAAGTCCAGCCTATTCATGGTAACACATATGGGGACTTTAATTCCTATGGAGACATTTTGAGTGGTCAAGTGCCGCTGGAAAATCTAACCCAGCAATTTAATCAAGCTTACAATGAAAATTGGTAAATATGAGTTTTTTTATATTATTATTACGTGTAGTAGCATATGTTTGTTGTATGAATTGGTAATAACCAGTTTTCAAATCTTTATAGGAACTATTCTCAAAACTCACCAGTGGTACCAAATATGGATGTTGGTCAATCCTCTCAGTTCGGTGGAGTTGATCATTCTCCACACCATGACAGTGCTTATGAACAACAGTAAGTTCATCACCTTGATATTAATTTATCTATATATATGTATAAAGTTGGTATTTAAAATATGTTATTTTTCATGTAGGAGGATGAATGCACTTAATAATGAAGATTTTCCTAATTATTATGAGTCATCATCAAGTGATGATGATGAAATAGCTAATAATGCAGAGCTAACCGATGATGAAGACGATGACGATGTTCAAGTTAGTATGACCAACAGTATTCCTCAAAGCCAAAACCAACAAGAACCAATACACCACCACATACCACCATCGATGGCTGAAAAACCAACTTCTGAAAGCCCAATTCAGTGGCATTCTAACAATATCCCTTATCTTGATAGCCTGCAGGGTCGTGATGATGCATTTGTCTTCACAAGAGAAGATTATGATAGTCGCTTAAAAACCTGGATTGAACCTAAGGATCTCAACAAAGATCGATGCTACCTTGCAAAGGGAATGTTGTTCGCATCCAAAAAAGCTTTGCAACGGGCTGTCAAAATTTATTGTTTTAAGGACATGAGGGAGTTTAAGGTTCATCTATCAACCTCAAAGATATGGAGGCTAGTTTGTAAACGACGGTATCAAGGCTGTGAGTGGTTGCTTCGGGGAATTGTTAAGCCTGATGGTATGTGGGCTATCACAAAATTCCGCGAAAGACACACTTGTGATATGGAAGAAAATCGAGCAGATCATTATAATTTAGATACAAACATGATTGCTCAAGTGTTACTTAAAGACATTTCCGAAACGCCAAGGTAACTTATCCTACCTAGTACATTATATGTCTTATATCAATTGACAGATCATTACTAAATGTTGTTTGTTTAAACTTGTGCAGGTTCCCCATCAAAGATTGTATTCGAAACGTTCAAGCCGTATATAGAAAAACTATAAGCAACAGAAAGGGATTTCTCGGGCGTAGACGCGCTTTTGAGATGGTCTTTGGAAATTGGCATACTTCTTTTCGATCGCTGCCAAGGTATATGGCAGCTCTACAACATTTTAATCATGGTACTGTTGTAGAGTGGCGACTTATAGAGGGTAAAATCTTCAACTTCGTATTTTGGACATTCAAACCATGCATTGATGGTTTTGCTCACTGCCGACCAGTGATATCCATAAATGGTACGCATGTATATGGTGCCTACGACATCAAGCTCCTAATTGCAATAGGAATGGATGCCAATGGGTCAATATTTCCTCTTGCTTTCGCAATTGCCGCTAACGAGAGCAACGACACATGGGGGATCTTTTTGACCCATTTGAAAACTCATGTTATTAAGGATCGTACCGGCATATGCGTGCTGTCTGATCGTCATAAAGGCATATTGCACAATATGGATAATTTACCGGGGTGGCAGCCTCCCTTTGTTTACCATCGCTATTGTTTAAGGCCCTTGAAGGCAAATTTGCAATCAACGTTTCACAATGGCACTCTAAACAAATTGATGTGGGGGGCTGCGATGGAGCATCAACAACGAAAATGGGCTGCAAAAATGGATCTGATCAGGTTAGTGAGTGAACCCACATACGTTTGGTTGATGAAGCTCGATGTTGAAAAATGGACGCTTCATGCTGATGGAGGAAAAAGATGGGGCATGCTCACAACAAACAGCTCGGAGTCTTTCAACGGCTTGCTGAAATCTGCTCGAGGACTACCTGTCACCGCAATGGTGAGAATGACTTTCAAGCAGGTGGTGGAGCGATTTGTTGTTAGGACAAGGCAGGCCAGAGCGATATTAGCCGACGACGGGACATGGATGCCAAAGCCCTTCAAAACTATGGAGCATTATAGGAAAAAATGTGAGCGTCACCAAATGACCGAGTATGACCCAATTCAACATGTGTATGAAGTTAGGACGGGTTATTACAACAGTAAGGGTGGAAACGTGCATACCGTTTATGAGGCAACAAGAACATGCACTTGTGGTAAGTGGCAAACGTACCACATGCCGTGTTCTCATGCTGTCAAGTGCTTCGAGAGAATGAGAAAAACGGTAACAAATTATGTGGCGGGGGAATACAAGGTCCACAGTTACCTTAGAGCATATTCCGGCCAATTCCACCCACTTGGTAATGAAGCTTATTGGCCAAACGAGCCGTTTTCGATGGTTGCTAACAAGGATTACATTAGAAAATTGGGCATTAACTCACGGAGTCGTAGACCCAATCAAATGGATGTTAGTGAAAGAACTTACTCTCGCAAGTGCTCTATATGTAAGCAATATAGCCATGACAAGCGTTCATGTGGGCAACAAGGCCGTGGTAGTACAAGCACGTCTCGAAGTAATAGATCCTCTAGAACTTGAAGATTGTATTTTTATTGTAATTTATTATTGTATTGCTTTGAATTAGTATTGTAATTAAATGGAATGAATTATTTTTTAATTAGTATAGACCTCTCGTATTGGATGAATTATTATTAAATCAAATATTTAAATTTGTACATTCAAATATAATAAAACACTTAAATCAAAACCCTATAAATATTACAAGTTTCAAAACTTGCTTCGGGGCACTTTAGAACCCCTAAAACGACGATCCAATTGTTTAGGTGGACTTGATGTAATAAGCCGACATTATTGTACGCAAAAAAAGATATTAAGTTTTATATAAAATATTGATATTTTGGGATTTTAAAATATGACTAATATTTGCCCAAAGTATGAAAAAAAACGTGATTGGAAAGGTAACGCAAAAAAAAAAAAAAAAAACCGCACCATTAACGCACAAAATTCGTGCGTGAAAGTAGTACTCTTCTTTTTTTTTTGGATGACCCATTCACGCACAAAATTCGTGCGTGAAAGGCCAAAACTGAATTTTTGCAGTTTGGTCCTTTCACGCACGAAATTCGTGCGTGAATACTACTTGTGTTCTTTTTTTTTTTTTTGTACTAGTTTGGTTCAACTTTTTATTTTTTGTACTACTTAAGTCGCGGTATCTACTATTGTGTCATGATATTTTGTCTCTTCATCTATTACTCTGATGAATTCCAACAAAAAAACAAAATACAAGACCATCACTACTTGGAAATTTTGAAATACGTTTGTCACTTTAATATAGGTTTTCTTTTTATCAAGAAGATTCAAGTCCATACATTTGTGTGGGTTCGTGCAGTACGCATTCTTTTTGTTTTTATTCTATTCTCACGGTATAATTTTCGGATTAAAAAGATTCAATTGAATCTCTTTATAACATGTAGCTCCGCTCTGGCGACCATGACGCTGTGTACAAATTCTGTCCCACCCCCACATCCTCCAACCCTCCAAAAAGAAGACAATTTGACATAAATAATCGTTCACCAAAATAATTGCCAGCAAATATATATTTTTTGTATAATAATGTATAAATACGAAATATATACATTTTTAATATAAAAAGTGTATGTGTTTTTTATATATTTGGCTAGCATATATAATTGTTTTTTTTCCGACTGATCAAACTTGCCAAAAAAAAAAAAAAGAGAGAAGGAAAGGCCAAGGAAACCTCTTCCCTCAAACCATGTCTCGCAAGGCCAAGACACAATGGCCCACATATGAATGGACTTATTTTCATGGATTTTGGAACTTATGATTGCCATTATATATTAATTCTCCCATCTTTAGCAGATGATTGTGTCACTAGAGATGCATGACTCACCTCTCTATTAAACCCGTTAAGCGGTTTAACCGGAACCGGACCGGTAACCGGTTAGGGAACCGGCCAGTTTCCGGTTAAAAAATCGAAACCGTTTAACCGGTTCCGGTTTACCGGTTTGAAACCTCAAACCGGAACCGGTCCGGTTCAAAGTCTCCAAAACTTTTTTTATTATTTTTTCTATTATATATATATATATATATATATTATAGTATTTATTAGTATATTGTAGGTATATTTACATATGTTATACAAGTTTATAAGTAAAGTTTAAATATTTACTGATTAACAGGCTAACAGCAAGTCAGCAATACAGAATATACGTGTATACATATATATATTAAGTTATGTGCTTAAGTTATAGTGTTATACTACATATACCTAAAATATAATAAGAATATACGTATATATATCAATATACATAGGTTATATAACTTATATATATAGAGAGAGATATGTTTAAGTTATATACTATATATACTTATATATATATATATATATATATATATATATATATATATATATATATGTTTAAGGTATACTTATAGTATACTATACATTATAAGTATATTCTTAATATATTTTAGTTATTTTTCAAGTATATAACTTTCTCGTTTTTATTTTTAATATGAACACAAGTAAATAGAAGAAAGCTCAATAAACCATATATTTTATTCATTCTACAACTTGCAAATAATACATGAGTTGTACAGAAATAGTAGAATAATAAAATCACCAATTTTGAATCATTTCGTTAATTTCCCCCATATCATATTCGGTCATGGAAATATCTTCAAAGTCTTCCATTTGATCCGGTCCACTAGCTATCAAATCTTCAATTTCTTCCTCTTCGCCTTCCTCCGCTTCTAAGTTTTGGTTGCGTCGCTCCGATCTTATCCAATCGCGAATGCACACTAGTACTTGCAAGCTAAAGCCGGATAATGAATGTCTATGGTCTCCAATTTGCTGTCTTCCTTGGCTAAATGCGCTCTCCGAAGCCACGGTTGATACTTGAACCGTAAGGATATCTCGAGCCATTCTTGAAAGTACCGGATAACTTGCCTTGTACTTCTTCCACCATGCTAAGACGTCCAAGTCATCCAGTTCCTTGATATCCACATTTGGCTGCATCAAATAAAAGTTATATTCATCAAAGTTTGCAGTACAAGAAGAAGTTGGCTGTGAATGTAAAACTTTTAAACCCGACAAGCCCTTTTTGCTACTCTGAGAAGTAGTAGGGCGTGGAGCAACGGGTGTAGCACGTTCTTCCAAACTAGAATAATGAGTAAAAACTTTTCTAAACTCATCATCAATAGCGAGTTCGGCTTCAGTTAAAGATGGTTGAACTCCCTCTTCAATTTCTAAAAATGTATAAATTTGACTAACCAAATTTTTAGTATAAGACACTTTTAAACAAGGATTTAAAAGAGAACCCAATATAAATAAAGTTGGGATGGGAAAAAAATACTTCTTAAATTTGATTATCATTTCAAAAATAGCCACTTGATAACCGGGTTTATATTTATACTCTTGTAAAACTCTAGCTATTTCCGCTATGTAGGCTAAAATTCCGGTTACCGTGGGATAGAATTGTTTAGAAAAAGCAAGAGTTGCATTATAAAAAAATTCTAAGAGTTCAACACATTCTTTAACATCTTCCCAATGCGAAAAATTTAACCAATCATCACTATCAGTATTATATTTGTTGTGAACTTGTTATATGGGAATCCTATACTCATATGCTTGTTGTAACATAATGTAAGTGTAGTTCCACCTAGTCTCAATTTCTACTTGAATTTTCCTAGGTCTAAGGTTATTTTCCACACAAGCATTCTTAAAATCTCTAATTCTTCCCCTATTAGCATTACAAAAAAGAAACGCAACCGCATCTCTAACTTTTTGAACAGAATCTTCAAAATGCACAAGACCATCTTTAACAATTAAGTTTAAAATGTGACAATTACATCTTACATGAAAAATATTTCTTAGCGGAGGGTTTAGTTCTCTTTTTATAAGACCTATCGCCTTTGTATTATTAGAAGCATTATCTAAAGCAATACAAAGTGTTTTTCTATAAATGTTAAAAAATCTCATAATAGTAGACATTGAATCCGCTAAAAAAATTTCATCGTGACGACCTTTTCCTTCATCATATAAAAAAGCTATAATTCTTTTTTGCATAACCCAGTTGCCATCAACTCAATGACATGTAATAGCAAAAAATCTAACTTGTTAAGACTAAGACCCAAATCAGCGGTAAGACAAACATTACAATTTAAAGAATTAAATACATGGCGCAAATAAAATCTATATTTTTTAAACAAATCTATAACATCGGCTCTACAAGTACTTCTACGAATACCCTCAAATAACGGATTATAACAACGTTGAATGTAAGTAACAAACCCCAAACCCGAGGGAAAGGAAAATGGTAAACAATCATAAGCTACCATTTTAGCTATTTCTACACGCTCTTTTTTCTTGTCATACTTAAAATTTCTACTGGTTCGTGGGTCTATCGTCATTTGAATACCCCCCACATTTGAACCCGTTTGCTCTCCCCAAACATCCATATGTTTGGTTCTCATATGACCATTTAGTGTATCCGTTCCACCATCCTTATCAGTTCCTTGCTTAAAACTAAATACTTGTCCACATAGGGTACATGTAGCTGATTGACTTTCCCTATTCTTAGTCATAAATTTCCAAACTTTAGCTGTTGGCTTACGAGTTCTAGGCGGTTTGTCTTGTGTATGTGATTGTGCAAGACATGTATCTCCTATGGGATTTTCGGGGGGTTGTGTTTCATCATCATCATCATCTTCATTATAAGTGTCGGTAAAATGTTGTTGCATTGCCTCATGACCTAAAAGTGGGTTATTTCCACCAACATCAATACCTAAATTAGGTGTTTCTTCCACAAATGTTTCCTCATTAAGCCCACCCCTAACAATACCACTACTACTACCGGCACCACGTCTTAATCTCTTTGACATTATTAAATAGAATTAATTTAAATCACAATCAAATAAATCACAAGAAAATAAATTACAACAAATTAAATTGCGTAAATTAAATTGCGAAAAATAAATTTCTAGAATTAAATTGCGAAAAATAAAGATAGAGTTGGAACGAAGGTACCAAATTGCCGGATTAATTTCCAACAAAGTGAAGGCGGTTAGAATTGCAAATCCACCAAAGCTACTTCGGATTGTTGCAAAATCACCAACTCCACCAACAATATTATAATTGCAAAATTAATAATTGAAAGTTGAAACTATAATAAGACTTTGTAATATTTATTTGAGAGAAATATAAAGTGGCTAATTATTGCAAAGTAACTATAATTGAGAGATTGAGATTTGAGAGAAAGAGAAGAGTGAATTGGTGTGAATTAAAATGAAAATGAAGAAGGGTTTATATAGGGGTGGGGGATGGGTTAAAGTGTTAAAAAAAAAAGTTTGGGGGGTTGGGGGGCCAAAAATTAATTTTATGACCGTTTGGCAACGGCCATTTTTGCAAATGGACCGTTGCCAACGGTCCATTAACGGACAAAGGCCCAACGCCCAACGGATATAATTTAAAAAAAAAAAAATTATTTCACCGGTTTAACCGGTTCCGGTTTCAAAAAAATCGGAACCGGACCGGTAATAATTAAACGGTTAACCGGTTCTACCGGTTCCGGTTTTACCGATCCGGTTACCAGTTTTAACAGGTTAAACCGAACCGGTTGACGGGTTTACTCTCTATGGTCTAATAAGAAAAAAGTCATTTACAATTACTGTCAATATGTGAGTCTTAAATTAAATTTCATCCTCCCTCTCCAAAATAAGGAGAGAAAAAAAAAGGAGTTATTTTAAGTTCATTTGTTAACTTAGGTCAAGTAGTAAGAAAATGGAGTATCCAATATATGGAATGATAGTACATGACTTTATACTGTTACGTTTCTGCTTACATGATTAGATATGAATTCTTATTACAACCACTTTTTAAGGAACTTTAATTTATAAAATAGAATTGCGATGCATGGTTGATGAAAACTGAAAAGTGCAGCGTGGCCTATTATAAATTTATATATTGAGACTTGAGATTTGTACATAAGACTAGGGTTAATTTCGAAAATAAACCCTGTAAATGATAATTTCTATCAAGATCAATTTCTCTTTCGAACAGGAATATATGGTAGAATTGTCTTTCCTTCCTTCCTAATTTTAATTATTTATTCGCACAATTCTAGCTATTTGTAAATTAAAGGCAAGAAACTTATGCTTAGTGATCTCTAAGATATTTGTTGAGTGAGACCCATACCCATCAAACAATATATAACTCGGATATATATTTAAATCTGGAATTTAACAACTTCATGGTATGCACCTTTATTTTTGTAAATAGAATATTTCTGGATATATAGTGGGCAATTGGCGTGAATGTCCCTCTTTTGGGCTGGTCTTTATATTTTGCCCCTCAAAATGGTGATCCTTTAACTATTGTCCTTCCGAGCAAAAGCAACATAATAAAAAGACTTTACTACCCCTAACCGTTACATATAAAAGCCTAAGAGAAACCTACCTTTGTTTGAATCCTTCTTTCATATCGTTAACCCAACCTTCGTTCCCAATTTACCAAATTGTTCAAATAGTTGTTTCAAGCCAGATTTTTCCATTGATTTTGTTGTCACAACATCAATAAAGGTATATATCGTAATTCAACTCAATTTAATATTTGAAAAAAAACAATCATCTTCTATGACCTGATTATTAGGAAACAACTGATATACATTTGAGATTGAACATTGCGCATGATAAATTTACTCAGCAAATAGAATTGATCAGATTTATTGCTTTGTTCTGATTTTAATTAGTTTATACGTTCCTTAAATTAGTATACAATGCTCATTAACTTCAAGTTGTAATTATAGTAAATTCAATTTAAATCAGGCAATGCTCATCCATTTAAACTTGAATTAAGTCAAACTCTGAACAACTTTTGAACAAGTATGCCGGACGAGGCAAAAATTCAATTTATTAAAGAGTAAAGTATGCCGTTAGAGGCAAAGTTCATTATCATAAGCAAAACAAAAAGTACTTATGCCGGAGGAGGCAAAAGTTCAATTTACAAAAGAGTAGATTATGCCATTACAGGTAAATTTCTTTACAAAATTCCGAAAAAGTATGTCGGAGAAGGCAAAAGTTTTGGTTAGAAGTCAATAAAGTAAACTTCTACAAAACTAGAGAAACTTAAACTTCATTAATATACATTTAAATATATATGTCCACAAAACATAAAATCCTAACTTCATAAGTATCAAACTACCATAATCAGTTCTAAGTTCATGTGTACACCATTCCAAATTGCCCCATCGTCAATTTGACCAGTGTGCTGGAATAGCCTCTGCCTTACAAATCGTAGTTCTCTTCGTAGATCATCATTTTCTCTACTTAGAGCATCGTAAAGATCCCTCAGAAAATCTATGTCTCTTTTGATATCAGCAATTTCATGAGTAATTTGCAGATTTGCAATATTACGATGGATTTGGTTATGAAGATGGGCATGTTCATGTGCTTGCCCGTGGCCACCATTAGCATGTACAATATGTTGATTTTGGTTCATTTTGGATGCGAATATATCTGGTTTTCAGAATGTAAAGTGTTTTTTTTTTCTTCTTCCAAAAGTTGTGTTGATTTATATAGAAGTATAAATTAGTCTATTTTAAATTGGAATATCTATTGTAGAGATTTGATTTCAATTGGATGAGGATAGACGAGGTTTTTCAGTTTATTTTTTTTAAAAAAAAAAAAAAAAAAAACAGTTACTGCATTTTGAATTAGCGTAACGCAATTATTGAGAAAAACACAGACAATTTTTCAGTTTCCTCTTTATCTTTTTTTTTTTTAAAACAAAACAATTAATACATTTTGGATTGGAAATAACTGTTGCACCTATTTGAATTATTTGGAACAAGAGTCAGTTTTTCGTTATCATTTTTGTTTTTTGCAAAAATAGTTACTCCGTTTTTGAAGTATGTCGGGAGGGGCAGAACTTCTGTTTACAAAATGGTAGAGTAAGCCGTTTGAGGCATACTTTATGACTTTACATACAAAGTCTGATGGGAAGGGTAGAACTTAAATTTTCAAAAAGAACAATTTAAATACATTGCCTTTTGATTTTTTCTCAAATGCATCTCTATTTATGCTGGAAGTTTAACAAAAAATGGCACCAAGCTGCATTTACATAGCCTTCAACGGCAAATGGGACGCCGCCTACAATTATGGCAATCATGAAACCAAGCTAATACTTGTCGACGATGGTGTAACTTTTCAACAATTCACTCAATAGATATTTGACGGGCATACACAAGATACTCAGCACAAAGAGGCCACCATATGGTTTGACACCAGTGAGAAAACATCCAAAGGGATGCGTGTGACAAACGACATTGATATTTACATTTTCTTGTACCTGCTCAACAACAATGAGAACTTCAGAAATTCCCGTTTCATAGTAGAGTTTAATATAACTGATGCGGAGCACAACCCATTACAAGAACATCATAATGTCTCTGTGCAAATAACAGAAGGGAAAACCATAGAAGAAATTGATAGACAACTCTGCATTGCTTATAAAGAAGACATGTCTGAAGTTGGCTTGGATGACGAACAACACAGCCCTATTGGACAGAACCTTGGGATTCCACATGAGCAGAGTGAGATAGTAACTCCCAACCAGACACCTGAGAAACCACAATGGCAACCACCAAAAATTGAACAACTTGTAAACAATGACCAACACCCTTCTCACCATCCACCTTCAATGAATATTGTATCACTTACTCCGAGCGTGACAGTTGAAGAAACACAAATGCAACCATCCAACAAAAGAAAGACACCAAAGAGGAAGAGGATACAAAATGAAATACAAATTTTGACACCTAGTGCATCCATTGATCAAATAGAAATCGGTATTTTATTCAAAGTCAAAGATGCTGCGAAAAAGTGCATGAATAACATTGCGATTACACGTCATCAACAGTACAAGGTAGAAAATTCATGCACACAACTGTATTACATCAGATGTGTTGACTCAAACTGCATTTGGCGTTTCCACAGTTCAAGGTTCAAAGGATCAGAACTTTTCAAAATAGTTAACTTTGAAAAGAGACACAGTTGTTCAATAAATTGCATCACCTTTGACATGAGGAATGCAATATCAAAAGTCATAGCAGAGTACATTACAGACCTAGTACGCTATACACTACAAGAGATAACACCCAAATTTGTGATTGATGAAATGAGAAGCAGATTTGGGTTTCACATTAGTTACCACAAAGCATTGTGTTCCCTCCAACACTTTTATGGTTTCATAAGAGGAAGCCCAGAAAATAACTACAGACTTCTACCACAATATTTTCACATGATGAAATTAAGAAATCCTGGAAGAGTTGCTAACATCAAATGGACCGCTGACAATAAGTTTAAGGATGCTTTTTTCGCTTATAGAGCATCGATTGAGGGTTGGAAACACTGCAGACCAGTAATGATGGTGGATGGAACGTTCTTGAAATCAAAATATCGTGGTGTCCTCATGATAGCAATAGTAAAGGATGGCAACAACAACATATTCCCTCTCGCATTTGGAATTGCAGACTCTGAGAATAATGAATTCTACAGGTGGTTATTCAGACACGGGAAAAAAGTGTTTGGCACGCGCAAAGACCTATCTATTCTTTCTGATTGCCACGCATCAATTGCAACTGCAATCAAAAAACTGTATCTAGATACCTAGCATGGAATATGCATCTACCACATAGAGAAGAACTTGTAGAAATATTTCCCATCCGAAGCGATCCTATCATTGTTCTACAATGCTGCAACTACCTACAAACAGGCAGAGTTTCATACCTATATGTCACAAATACAACAAATCAACCCAAAAGATGCAGAATACATAGAAGAAGAACCACCGGAAATATGGGTGCGTTCATTTCACACAAACAAGAGTTACAACATGCTCACAACAAACAATGTAGAGACAATGAATTATGTGTTGAGGAAAGCAAGGGAGTTTCCGATAATGGCATGTATTGATCACATCCAAAACAAGCTGCAAAATTTGTTTTACCAGAGAAGATTGGATGCAACAGGACCATCCCATGACCTCACATGTTGGGCTGAAAATGTTCTGCTTGAAAAGATAAATAGAGGCTTCACAATGAAAGTAAGTACATTTAACCAAACATAAAAGTTATGCTGGACAAAGGCACAAGTATGACCCTATTTTTATACTTAGTTCTACCGGAAGGGGCAGAGTTTTATTTTCACTAGACTGGAAGTATGCTAGAAAGGGCGTAACTATGACTCTGTTTTTGTGCTTACTTCTGCCGGAAGGGGAAAAGCTTAGTTTTTCACTACACTGATCGTATGCCGGAAGAGGCAATACTTTGAAAAACTCTCACATAATCTGAAAATTGCCACAAAAATATCACTCATTTATATTGCCAATTTCAACAGGTAGAAAACATAACTCCCGTCAAATATGTTGTGAAAGATAAATGATATCAATACAATGTAGACCTGAAGAATATGACTTGTGGATGCTTGGAGTTCCAAACTGACGAGTTACCGTGCACACATGCCATGACAGTTATAGACAAAAGAAGTTTGCCAAAATATACATACTGTATAGACTGGTTCAAGAAACGAGCCTAGCAAGAGACATACAAAGATGAAATACTATCAGTTGGAAATGAAGACTCATGGATTATTCCACAAAACATCATGGATATTAAAATAACGCCGCCAGATGCTAAAATAAGACCTAGAAGAAAAAAACCAACAAAAAGATATCGTCCAAGAGGAGAATCAACAAAGTACACATACAGATGTGGTAGATGCAAGTTCTTTGGACACACTAGGGCAACCTGTAACCACAGTCCAGCTCTCAATCCATATGCAAGAAGATACAGGAAAGGAAAATTGTCATGATAACATCACACTATTATACATGGTTTATAGGAATTTATCTTATGATTTTTGACGCATAATGCACACTCTGCCTGAAAGAAATGGAAAAACTTTGGTATTACTAAGACTGAGACCTCAAGAATCTTATCACACAGTTATTCTTTCGTCCATTCTTTCTTTTATTATTTTCTTTTATTAAGTTGTTATCTTCTTGTTGCTAATAATAAAACACTATATAATAGCAAGAGAGAAATGGCACTACATGAAATCTAAAAAAATAGTTCTCTACCATAAAATATTGAGGAAAAAAAAATCATCAACTTTAATAATCCAGTTTTATAATTTGTGCCTCCTGTGGAAGGTATAATAGTTTTTGCCGAGAAAAAGGGCAAAACAAAATTGGTATCTCAAAGACTACATCCTAGTAAGTTTAATAAATTTATGCCTTCGAGCATAACAATATTCTTTCTCTCTGTTGTTTCACGTTTTACATTTATGCTGGAACAGGTAGGACTGCCGTTTACAAAATAAATAAATATGCCATAAGGGGCAGACTTTTGTGCTTTGTTGTTTATAAAAAAATTTAAAATGCTAGAAACAACAAGGATAGTAGAAAACATTCACTCGTAGAAAATTTGAAAAAACAAAGTAGCAAAGATTAAAATAAAAATTCATTCATAGTAACAAACAATTATACAACCAATATGAGGAGATCTAATCTATAACTATAATTTCCTACTTCTTCTTAAAAATAAGCCCTATGTCAGTGTTGCACTCAACAATCCTAAAACATAAAGTATCTCCTTCCCGCAGCCCATTGGAATCAGCAAAGTCTTTCCACACCCTTGACAAAGGCGCCTATATGCACCAATTCTGTAAGTCATCCTCTAGGCATGTTGATCATAAAGCACAATAGCTTCACATTCACAGTTGGGAAGACTATGTGAGATGTCATTGGGAAGGATCTGCAAAGAAATAAACACACAAATTATTACTAAAATTAAAGATGAATGGAATAAAAAAGTAGATGAAAACAAAAAAGTTTCATGATAACTTTTACACATACAAAATCATCAATCTGCACGTATAACCTACTCAACCTTTTCTCAAAATTCACATCAATTGTTATGCAGCAACAATTGTCTAAGACAAAGATAGAATGTTAGTGAATGTAAAGATGGTCTAATTTATAGTGTAAAGTCATAAGTATAGTCAAATATATTTAATTGATGTTAATAAATGTGTTTGACTAATCAAAAAGTTGGCGCCACAACTAATCCCCAATAAATGCATTTTGACTAGTCAGAAAAGTTGAAAGTATTTGTCTTTGTTGCTGGTTGTGTCAAGTTTGCTGAACTTAAAGTTTGTCGGAATGGGCAGAACTTCTGTTTACAAAATTACAAAGTATGCCGACCCCGGCAAACTTCTATTACACAACCACCATAAAGTTGTGACGGAAAGGGCATAACTTGGGTTATCAAAAAAATAATAGCTTTCTCATCTTCATAACCAAAACAAAAAAAAAAAAAATACAACTTGCAAAAGGTCTGCCGGAGGGGGAAGAAATTCAGTTGATAAAGAACAAAGTACGTTGTAAGAGGCAAACTGTAATTTTAATAATCAATATGAACAGAGAAGTTGAGTTTAAAAATGAACACCATCAAATTACAAGGGACTTAAAGTTGAAATTTTATAACACAAACAAACTATACAATCTTATAACATTTACAAAAACACAGAGGGGCGCAAAAAAAAATAGTATTCAAGAGAGAAGATTTACATAGCACAAAAAGAACAAAAACAAACTTTTTTTTTTCTTTCTTCGCAGGACTCGCTCTCTTTTCCTTCTCGTACACACACTCCATATCATTATTCTCATGATAATCACTTTGTGATGTGCCTGGTGGCATGTCATAGCCCTTTTTCAGCTTCTTTTTTCCACGACAAATCAAATTAATTAACCACTCTTTCATGTAGTCCATCAAACCAGGGTCATCCCAATCAGCAGGATTTTGACCACTGATCAGCATATCAGCATACTTGATCAAAAAATGACCACAATTGTAATCTCTGAAAGTCACAAAAGAGAGTTGTTTTAGAACAACCAAAAAGTTTTAAAAAAATCAACAAAAAACAACGAAAAAAGCTAAAAATATAAGAATGAAACATACGATCCTTGCTTTGGACAGTCAGCCCAGGTATATATCAGATTTCTGAAGTCATTGTATGATGTCTTGAATAATTGAAAATAATTGATCCCCAACAACTTAGGGATCATACCACAGTAGGCCTCAACAATGTGAACCAAACAATCATCATTATGCTTAAGTGAGTTTTAAACTTCCAATCTATGCTCATCAATGATGAAACAACAAGTATATAGTGAGAAATTGCTTCAGGATCATCATCGCCTGGGTGAGTAGGGATTAATACCCTATCAACATTCTCCCATGATATACCACATTTGCTTCTTTTCCCATACACAATATTATTGAGCAAAAATGCATCATCACTTGGACCACCAAACCAGTGGTAATTAACCGGGTCTTGATAGTATCTATCGATGTCAAACTGCATGAGCTGATCAAGCATCGTATCTAAGGTTGTGTACTTAGCAGCATTGGCGGCTGGCAGATATCTTCTTCTGCAGATAATATAGCATCACATCTATTTGTTGTGTTAAGCAAAAAAAAATAGCGATTCAGTGGTAAAGAAAAAAAAAGCAATAACTAACAGAAAATAAGAAAAGAAAAGGTAAAAGACAATCACAAACCTCGTCCTCAAGCGCATAGACACCATGGTACAACTCTAGATAAAACATCCTATATTTTGCCTCAAAATCACCCAATTTATAAACTTCACTGAGTTGATTCAACTTTCTAGGCTATAATACTCCGTCTTTTTCCCTGATTAAAAAAGAAGGGAATAAAAATTACAAAAATACAGAGATTGTACTTAAAAGACTGAAAAAGAAAAAAACATAAACCAAAATCTGCCAGAAAAATGCAAGAAAGCGCACACACAACAAAAAACTTACCCAGTAGGTTGAAATCTATTTGGGGGAAGATTTTGAGGATTGATAAATTTTCTCTAAAACTTCGAGGCAATTTTGCTTTTGACGTAATGGAATGGACACATCCTTATGTACTGTTCACTCCAGTCACTTTTATGCTTCCGTGACCTAAAAGGAAGATCATTACCGGTAGAATATAGCATCCAGCCGGGCGCCGGGGTGTCACTCACTGCTTTCCTTTTCCTCTGGCGCCTTGTCTTCATGGAAGATAGCACTTCCACGATTTCAACAACAGGTTCTTCTTCAGCAACAGCAGGGGTTTGAATAACAAAAATCTCTTTGACAATGGAAGAAGCGATATTTACAATATCTTCAAAGGACACATAACGAAAATTGTCCTCAATTCCTTGAGAGTTATCAGCCTTTCCATAAAAAACAACAGACTCTCTCTGAGTATTGACTTGAATCGGGTATGTATTGGCAGGTTCACTCCTCAAAGGCTCAACCGTTTTAATAGGCTCGAGCATAGCACCAATATGAGGAACAATAGCGCGTTCATCACCCTCGTTAAAAACTTGAGCTTTAGGTGTTTCAGGTGTTGTATGCTCAAGATTTTTAGGTGTTTTTTGCTCAAGATACTCAGGCATATCTCCTTTAGGTGGAGATACATTGGTTTCTTCATGATTGACGTTTGAAAACTGTTCATCGCCCAATTGTTTCTCCACAACAACCTACATAAATTAACAAATTAAAAAACACAACATCCATCATTGAAGCAAAAAAATAAAATAAAAAATTAACAAGTTCTGCAAGTGGTAAAAGATTGCAAATTATGCCAAAAGAGGCAGAAGTTAGGTTTACAACAAGGAAAAGTTATCAACAAGTTTTGAACAATATGACGGAAGGGGCAAACCTTATGTTTAAAAAAGAGAAAAGTATGCCGGAAGGGGCAAGACTTAAGTTTGAAAAAGTAAAGTATGTCGGTGTGGGCGGAATATAACATTGCAAAAGGGGAGAGTATGCCGGAGGAGGCAGAACATGGGTTTGCAATAAAAAGAGGAAAGTATGTGATAAGTTCGTATTAACCAACTTATTTCTTCTTTAATCTTAGATTTTTGTTATGCTTTGATTGAGAAATAGTGCATTTAATGTCGTTTACTTTCATTTTACAGGTTTTATATGTTTCAAAAGAGCATTGGAAGAAACCAAGTAAAAACAAGTCAAAAAGGAGCTAAAATGAAGAAAATGGAAAAATTGGTTAGAAGTGCAAAAAGTGGCCAGTTTTGTAAATCTGAAATTTGAAAAGTTGGGGCCTATTTTCGTCACTTTTTATTGGGAAATTTTTGGAAACCTTAAAAGAAATACTTGAAGAAAATATCATCATCTTTGGACATTTTCTACACAAGTTTGGGAGCTAGGGTTTTACACCACACTTGAGGATTGAAGACTGGGTTGAGAATTTTCTTAAACTTTTCTCCATTTCTTTAATTTCTTGCTTTGTAATGAATATCTAAGTGTGTAGTATTTATTTTCTTCACTTGAATCTTGTTTATGGAAATATCCTATGATTAAAGTGTTGGATGAATGCCTTGTTTTCTTATGTATTGAATGATTTTTACTGCTAATGAAGTGAGTTACTGTTGTTTTAATTAATCTTGTCCTTTAATGTTTCTTAAAGGATTAGCTAACCCTAAGACCCGCCTATTTACTTCGATTTGAGCTCGAGAAAGGAAGATTGAGATTGGGAAAGATTAATTAACAAGAATTTAGGGCTTTAAACCCATCTAATAACTTGAGCTAGAGATAGGAAAGTTACTTGAGATTATATTGATTGTGCTTAATATCACACTCTTAAGGCTGGAGAAAGCTTAGAGTGAAATTCGTTGATTTGGTCGTGAGACTTTTGATAAGATTTTAGAAATCATTATCTATTAACATAAACTCACTCATAGTTGTATAATCGTAAAATACATTGAATCGTTACTTGAGCGTAATTTCCTTTGTATCCATACTTGTGGCCATTGATCATTTTACCCGCTTTCTAGTTAGTTTTATCTTTGTTAGTTGTTAAAACAAAAATCAAATATTGAGAAAGTGTTTGGCTTAGCTTAATTGGTGATAATTTCTTACTTGTTTAAATCGCTTGTATATTGTTCCCTGTGGATTCGACCGCGACTCATACTTGGGTAATTATATTGCGACGACCGTTTACACATTCTCTTTGAGGAGTGGATTTGGACATTATCAGTATGCCAGGAGGGGCATAACCATCATTTGCATAAGCAAAACAAAAAAGAGCACACAAAGTGTTAACTACCAGAAAAGTGTACTGGGAAACTTAGGTTTAGAAAAGAACAAAGTATACTGTAAGTTTACCGAAGGAAATTCAGCCTCAACATTGTCAGTTGCATTTCCTTTGACTAGAGGTATAATGGATTCATCATAATGAGGTGACGCTAATGAATCATCCTCTTCTATTGTATCATCTCTAACATGAGATTCAGTTCGTTCAAATCTCTTTTCGTTAGGAGCTGGCACATAACTTGATTCAGGCGCATCTTCCAATGCCAATGTATCATCCTCTTCTATCATATCATCTCTGGCAGGAGATAAATCTTGTTCGAGATGATCAGACACCACCGTAGCATCCTCTTTTGTCGTTTCATCTCTAATTGGAGATTGAACATGTTCAAAATCCGACTCCATAGGATCTGTCACATTTGCTTGGCCTTCTCCAAAAACATCTTCAAATTCCATGTCCTTATCAGCTGCCACATTTGTAGATTGAGGACCATCCGAACATGGATTAAGAGAAGCATCTGCATTTTGTAAAACTGGTGAGGAACTTCCAAACGTTTTGTGTAATTTTCTTCTCTTGTAAAATCGGATTTTGCCTCCCAACTCTGTCTCATCAAGGGTTCTTTTAGTAGAAATGCCTTGCACATCCTCCGTCTGAATTTCTTGATTACCTTCAGCCTTAACATTAGATAAATCAACACCAAACGAGTTGGCCCCCTCATCTCCCGTGGCAGTTCCAGCATCACCACTAACTGGGCCAAATGACTCTTCAATATTAGCAATATCTTCACCAACATAAGACAACAACGATCTTCTTCGTTGCCCAACGGAAGATTGCTCAACATTTTTACGAGACCTGGCTTGTTTAGTTTTCTTTTTAACAGCGGGACCTTTACGAACAGATCTTGTGCTCTTGCCTCTACCCTTTTCAACATGATGAGGAGAATCAACATGTCGACGAACATTTTCAGCATCAGCACCAATTTGGGGTTCAAAATTTAACCCTGCTTTTTGCAGAGCAAAAATCTGCCTATTCATCCAATCCTTATCCTCTTGTTGATTATTCAAAATCTTATCCAATTTAACATCACAAAAAAATTTCAGGAACTGTGAAAAAAAAATACATAAAAGTGTTAAACTCAAGAAAAAAAAACTTTCAGTGGAAAACAGAGAGGAACCATGAGAAATACCTTAATGCAACGCTCTAGAGAAGAGCTTTGAGGGGTTTTGCCATTAAATTGGCATCTTCAGATTCACTTCCATCAACACTTGAATTGTCCGGAGATTCATCAACCTCCTCTTTACCTCGCTATTGAGATAAAATCCATACAACAATAAATAATAACTACATCAAAACCTAAAAGAAATAGAAAAAGAAAACCACGTTAAAAGTTGACACAAAAAGTAAAGGGCAATAAATTCCATTACCTTTCTCATGCAATCTTCAGCTATAAGAAATTTCTTCACATCACTGAATTGTGGAGATTTTCCATTACTGACATACGACAACATCAGAGGTTCACGACAATCGCCAACAACATCAACATATTGTCTGCGATAGTCATTGAACCTAGACCAAACCCAAACAATAAAGCCATGAAAAAAACCAACAACACCATAATCAATGGTATGTCTGGTTATCCCTTGCTTATATATAGATTTGAAAGACCTCATGAGTTCAGCAAAACACAAAGACCCCAATTAAACTGCTCAAATAATTCACTGTCCTCTATATATACAATATGCTCCCACAATACCTTCTTATCAAGCCTACCCCCCAATAATCCACGACCCAGAATATATACCTATACTAGTATCACCGCATCAATGTCATCTTCAAAATCAACATTTTCAGAACTCATCACATTCTTCAAATCTCTCATTTTCAAATTCTTTTTACCATCTACAACAGCAAAATATCTTCTCAAAAGACGACTGCCATTAGCTTTGTTATATTTAACATAGAAAGACCTAAGAGGTTCAGTAATTGATAACCCAATGACTCTCTTAAATGATTGGTCTGTAAATCTCACAAGTTTATCTTGTATGTTAAAATGCATTTCATTGGGTTCAGAACAACGAACTTCCGACAATAACATAAAATTCACCAAGATACCCGACATTTTTAAATTATGCAACTCCATAAATTTCCCAAAAGGGCGCTTCTTCAAAATTACCAACTGTTCTTTTATAAGAAATTTCTCAACAAATCTAACAAAGTTTTCGTCCCCTCTCCATACAGCACTAATGTGTGTGTCTGTCCAGTCTTCCGGAGGAATATAATAGTTAGCAACTTGTCCAAATTGACGTCTCATGATTTAGCACAGTGACATGAACAACATATAAAATTCAATCAAGAAAAAAATAAAAATAAAAGAAAAAAACAAATAAAAACATTACCAAAAACAAGATTAACACAATGCATTACGAAAAAAATAAAAGAAGAAAAAAAAAACAGAAAACCCTATTAAAATAAAATACAGACACAAACAATTGAAGGAAATAACTTAGCCATAAGTAATAACATAGTAACTGATAACTGACAGATGTAATTCGAACCTCACAAAGAGAAAACAATCTAAAAAGTGATAAAGGTGATACAGGAAACGTCACAAATGAACTGCCTTCTTCAGTTTCAAAATGAACAAATGAAAATAAAAAGTAAAATAAATGAAGATCGGGTAAATATATATTGCAAAAAATATTTTAAAAACTTCCCACGTGCTTACCCACATGCGCAAACTTATGCCGAAGGAGGCATAATGTATGTGTGATAAAATACAAGTTTGCCGTGGTGGGCATAAAATTTTCAAGTTGTGTTGCTTTATATAGAAGTTCAAATTAGTCCATTTTAAATTAGAATAACTGTTAAACCGATTGGATTTCAATGGCATGAGGATACAAGTAGTTTTGCAGTTTTTTTTTTAATAAAAAACAGTTACTGAAATTTGAATTGGAGTAACTGTTGCAACTATTGACAAAAATATAGACAGTTTTTCAGTTTTTTTTTAAACAAAACAATTAATACATTTTGAATTGGAAGTAACCGTAGCACCCATTCGAGAAATTTGGAGCAAGAGTCACTCTTTCATTATCTTTTTTATTTTTAGAAAAAACAGTTACTCCTAATTTAGAAGTATGCCGGAAGGGGCAGAACTTCTGTTCACAAAAGGGAAAAAGTATGCCGGAGGAGACAAAATTTCTTTTTTCATAAGAAAAATAAAACAATACACAAAAAGGTGAAGTTGGTGGTGTGTACAGTTTTAAAACGAGAGGGGCGTAGGTAGAGTGGCAATAGTAACTGAGGTTTTGACGCATAACTTGAATCACATGCATGCACTTCTATACGCGGATAAAACTCAAAACCCAAACTCTGCCGGTTAAGGCAGACTACAGTAGAGTAAGTTTGAGAAAGTGCAACTTCATTATATGTATAAAAATGAAAAACTAATATACATATACATCATTCGAAAAAGGGGGAAACATAATAACATAAAACTTGCCTTAAATAAAAACACAAATTTGTTTACAGCATTGTCAACACAAAAAAATAACAAAAATATCAATTCACTTTCCTAACTCTTCTGCAGTACAATATATATCAGTCCCAGAACTCAACTGTTTCTCAACTGGAGTACCCCTCGCCGCAAACAATTTCTAATTTGGATAACCACCATATTCTTTATTTCCATCTTCGCATCTCAGACGTTTTCTACAATCTTCAACAACAACTGCTACTTCATTTACATTTTGTGATGCTTCGTTAGAAGAAAACACATAATCTATGCGTCCAAAAGCATCATTAATTGCAGCAATTTCTTTAAGTGCTTCTTCTTTTGCGCGCTCTTCATTTTGTTTCACAAATTCCATTTCAAACTTATAAAGAGTTTGAGTTTTATGAGATAATTGACTTGATGAAGAAACAGCAGCATCACAAAGCATATCGAGCATGGGAGAGGTCTTATTTCTCGTAGACCTTGTTTTACAAAGCATATTCTCCAGACATTCCTGCAAATCTTTTCGAAGATGTGCATCTAACTTCACCTCATCATTCACTGCATACAGGTTGTCTTTTACCAGATGCGCAAGCTTCACATGATTTGTTTTCATGATGTAATCGAACTAAAATTTCAATACAATAGATCACAGAAGCAAATCTACTTTCCAAGCTGTCAAGTCTACTTTCTAAACAAGTTCTTTTAGCACTTTCAGAAGCTGCTACACATGACTTGGTTTCATCGTGTACACGAACTAAGCTATCAACAGCATTAATCGCACCAGCAAATGTTTTATCCAATTCTTCGAAATGGCTATCCAAAGACTACAAAAAAGGAAATAAAAAAAAGAAAATGAGAATTAACAAAAACAACAAATGCAACATGCAAAGTATACATATCATATTATCAAACTCCAAAAAAACAAAGGCATACCTTTACTTGATTAATAATTGTAGATCGTTCATCATCCAGTTGCTTCTTCACACTAGACAAAACACCCTATATACTAGATACATAAAACAACACATTACTTTTGATCGCATTAAATTGTTGTTCAACAAGTATGCCGGGATAGGCAGAACTGAAATCTGAAAATGAGAACAGTATGTCGTAAGGGGCAGAACTGAAGTATGAAAAGAGAAATGTATGTCGGATGGGGCAGATTTTAAGTTTGCAAAAACAAAAAGTATGCCGAAAGGGGAATGAACTTTCATTTCCATAACCAAAACAGAAAAGACTACAAAAAGTGTTAACTACTAAAATAGTCTACCGGAAGGGCTCTAACTCAGAATTCTGTTAAATAACCAAAAACACAAAAGGAAATGTACCGCTTACATCAACTATCTGATAAGTAAGTTGAGATGGCAAAACCGCACTGGAAGAAAAAGAGCCTAAATCATCAGGAAATTTAAGTGCAACTGGATAATCCAGCATCTCTTGTTCCGTACCAACAACAGCAGCATGGATAATAAATTTCTTGAATCTCTATAACACAATACAAACACATGACATATACAATAACACAACAAAATAACAACAGAAAAAAATCAAGAAAAAGAAACACCAACACAAAGGAAAACATACTTTTTCAGTATGGAAGAAATTCTCGGTAATAACTTTATAATCAATTGCTTTGAAAGACCCCAAGACAACATACGAGGAAACTTCGGACCATGAAAACTTGAAAACACTCAGAAGATAGGTAAAACCTCCAACAACCACACATTTAAAGCGTAAGCAAAACCACTAATCATATAACGTGTAGATAGCGTGGTCTTGAAAATCTTCACACAACCATGAATTGACCGTACCAACCAATTAAAAGTAAGAGTACTCCAAGGATAAGACACTTGAAGACTGTGATCATCAATTATCTTCATTAGATGACTTTTAACAACGCATTTCTCATTACAACCCAACAAAACCCTCTCCATTATATAGACCTCAACAAGTCTAACAGGATCACTAGATCTTGCCCAAAAACCACCAGTACGATTACTTGACTTAATCTGTAAGAAACTCTCGAGATCACACAACCTTATTCTATCCTAATTTGGGAAATAGAGTTTCAACAATCTATTTGGTCTGCTAAACACAACACTAAAATGGCCAACACAAGAATCCAAACCAGTAATAAGATGGAAAGACTCGAAATCAAATACATACTCGCGATCAAATATCTTAAACTTTAACGCACTATCAGTACTAGATAAAAGTTGGGATAAGATCAAGAAATGGAAAATATTATCACTCAGGTGAACACCACCCAACTCCATAAACTATCCAAAAACACCCTTTTTCAACAAGTCCAATTGAGAGACACTCAAAAAGGACATAATCAAACCCTTAAAATGAAAATCACCACTCCACATACCCCATCCTTCAACCCAATGTTCAAACTTAACCAAGCTATATTCTTCCTATAAAATAAAAATTAATGTCAACATAAACCTCGAATTTACATAAGAATAAATCAAAACTGAGGATCAAAACAATTAACATATACCATAATACAAAATCAGTTTCTAGACTGGTACACAAACAGAAATATCACCTGCATCATAGAAGAAAGAACTTGATTAATAAAGTTATGCCGGAATATCATAACTTCAGTTTCAGAAAACAAAAAACTATGCTCAGAAAAACACATAAGATTGCATAAAAAATCAACATTATTAACAAAACAACACCAAAAACTCAAGACACATACAAATCAAATTAATTCATGAAGTTATGTCGGAACAGGCATAACTTCAGTTTCAAAAAATAAGAACTCTGTCGGACCAGGCATATATTGCCTCAGACAAACACAATCTTCATGAAAACCAGATTATTAAACAAAAACAACATCAAAAAACTTAAACTAGCGTTCACAGGCAAAAATAAACAGATTCAACACATTGAAAACCAAAAAACATACAAAATATCTTCATTCATGAAGTTAGCCTAACATGTACAACACACAAAAACCTATAATCAGGAAAACACATAAACTTTCATAAAAACCAACATTATTAACAAAAACACCAAAAAATCAAAACACATACAAACTAACTTAATTCATGAAATTATGCCAGAATAGGCATAACTTCAGTTTCAAAAAACAAAAATTCTGCCAGAACAGGCATATGTTGCCTCAGACAAACACATTCTTCATAAAAACCAGATTATTAAACAAAAACAATACCAACAACCTAAAACAGCTATTCACAGGCAAAAATTCAAAGATTCAACACAAAGAAAACCAAAACACATATCAAAATCCACAAAAACATAATACGACATCAAAAAACCCAAGATATAACATTGAAAACGAAACTAACGTTCAAAAAATCATACAAAAACTTTAACAAAACACGTTAGAAAATAGTTCAAAATAAAAAAGGATCAATTAAATACAAAAAACGACGAAGACAAAGAAATCAATTCAACAAACAACAATATAATACAACAACGAATATTGAAACGAGCAAAAGATCCAAATTCGTACCTAAATTTTCGTACAGATAAGAGAGACACAAACAGAGGAGAAACGAAGGAGCAAAAAAAAGGGAAATTAACGAAATGGAAAGGGTTTAATTAGGTAAGGATAATTTCGTCAAAAAACTTTCATTAAACAGGCGACAGGGGCAAAAAATAAAGAAGGCATAAATGAAGGACAAAATTTAAAGACCAGCCCAAAAGAAGGGCATTCCGCGCAAAAAAAAAGATATATAGTTACACTTGGGGCTAGGTCACGTTGATGCAAGTAAACAAGAAATAGTAGTTAGTGAAAACAATGATATTCCAAGTGGGAGACGTTGAGAGAGACAGAAGGAGAAGGCTTCGGTTTGAAAATTTTCAGTGCATGGATTTGACAAATTGCACAATGTGGCTTCAAATGAGTTGGTCTTTAATTATTACTCTTTCAAATCAAACTTATGCCTACCGAGGTATAAATTCTTTAAGGGCGTAAGACATAACTTATGAGATATTATGATACGAAAATATAAACTTATGCCTCAAGAGAAAGTTATTTGCTATGAGGGGAAAAAGAGTTAAGAAGCATCACAAAATAGGGCCAAAAGCGCAATTGACCCTTTTTGTGAAGGGGAGAAAAGGGGATTTGGTAATTGGGTTTGGGCAATTTGCAGGATTGTCCTTCGCTGGGGTTGGTCTTTAATTTTTGTCCTCAAATTGGTGATCTTAATTTTTTTCTTTCGCTAAAAATTTCTTGGTTTTGAGTTCAAACCCTCGCTCAGTCAAAAAAAAAATTAAAAATCACAAGGCAGAGTTTTGCATGCAAAATTCTACATTAAGATAGAGTTTTGCATGCTTCAAGCATAGTTTCAGTTTTGTTTGCCTTCAAAATTCTACCTTGCGAATCCAAACATCTGTCTTGCGATTTTTTTTTTTACTGAGCTGGGGTTCGAATCCAGAACCTTGAGATATTTGGTGAAGGGAAAAAAATTAAAGACCACCAATTTGAGGGACAAAAATTAAAGACCACCCCAAAAGAAGGACAATCCGTGCAAAAAATTGATTGGGTTTAACGTCTTTCATTGAATTGGCCCAATTATCTTTTTCTTTGGCCCAAGTTTTTCGCAGAGGAGGAATAAGATTGACCGCTAAATTTGGTGATGTGCACAAGTAAGATTTTTTTATGCCATAATTTAAGTTTCGACTCCATCAAGAAAAGTTTTGCAAGAATAGAATTACCATCAGCATTACATAGCAAATTATGATGAATCGTAGGATTTTAAATTACCGGGCAAAGCTTACCTTGTCACGATAATCATCAGGATTTCTGCCCAAATCCTTAAGAATCACTTGAATTTTGTCAAAATCCATCCTGGTGAATATCAAATTGATGGAAAACTTGTCTTGTTATATGTCTTGGCGGATCACTAGAATCTGTGGTGAAATCTTGACGTATCGCTGTAATTATGCCTATAAATCCTGACAAATCACCAGAATTAGCTATAAAATCCAGACGAATCGACATAACTTAATGTGTAAGAATTTCAACCACACGTAAGAAGTGTAACCGGGATCAAAATCGATTTTACGTGGTGTATAAAAAAGGTTCCAATTTGGTGATTAACATGCACAATCTACTTATTCGGTTTAGAAGTATTCGAATTAATTGAATTGAATAATATAAAATTTTATTATTGCTGACAATCGCAATCAACTTTTTTATGTTCAACTTTTTGTGGTTTTCATCAGTACGTGTTTCTCGAACGTCTACATCCATCGACAAAATCGACTGACAAACAAGATAAGACGAAGAATTAAACTTTGTGTCACTTCTATTGCTTTAGATTTACTGCTAGAGTCACACTTCTCTATAACGATATTCGCATATAATAGCATCTCTCTATAATAACTAAAAAAATTTGAAACCGATCTTTTATATTATATTTTACTTCTCTATAATAACATTTTACTTATAACGGCAACAGCCAACTTTATGACAGTACGCTCTTTTATCCCCCATATAACAGTTATCTGCTTTTTCGGGTAATATAGTAGTTAACTATCTTTATAAAAAATAGAATATATATGGTTACCAATAATAAGTGTATAGATTTTGATCAAATATTTAATTTGATACTTTCATGTACTATATTCATGCCAAAATATTACATATGAATACATATTTATAATCTAAGAATATCATTGTCTTCTATAACTTTATTTAATATACATATGAATATCATTGTTTTATTAAAATAAATAAAAGAGCTTCATGGAAAAATATTTAATTTGATATTTTAATATACTATATTTCTGTAGATTTAAATTGTGTGTCTTAGAGCTTAAAACTTTATACATTCAGTTATGAATTTATTGAAATTGTATTAACTTCCTTAAAAGCTTAGTTAGTGAAGTATTCATATCTTTGAGATTTAAATTTTAAATAATTTGTTATTTTTTACAACATTAAAAATAAAAAAACATAGGTTTTATGCATCTTTTTTGCCAATAACAACCACGTATTATTTCAATGGCAAATGTTATTATAGATGTATAGCATCTACTCTCTATAATAGTCATAAAATTTCGAACCCAATGATGTTGTTATAGAGGGATTTGACTGTACATCAAAAAGGCATTGTTGGGTTACGAGTAAATTTCTAAACCTATCACTTAACTATGTGACGTTATTTAGCAAAATCACTTAATTATATTTTGTATCAATAAAATCACTAAATTGTGTGAATTACTTAGTAAAGTCACTTAATTAAGTTTTGTATCAATAAAGTCACTCAACTTTTTGAGTATTCTCTTACAAAATCACTCTAATTAGATTTGTCACTTCCAGTCATAAAAATAAGTCTGGTTTCACTAAATAATGACACATAATTGAGTGATCATTGGAGAAATCTACTTAATTATATATAATTAAAAGCTTCTTAACATATGCTATTAGTATTGATATTAAGTTTGTAGTCGTTAACGTCTGTGTTAAATATAAAATATGGTTGAAACACGCCCTGATAAGTTATAAAGAGATAAAAATGCCAATAATTGTTATATTAAATTAGTAGCAATATCGTGTTGCTTTATATCGTATGAATAATTTTCGGTTGCAGTATAAAATTGTACTTTCTCCGTTTCAATTTATTTATCTTACTTTTCTTTTTAATCCGTTTAAAAAAGAATATCTTTTTCCTTTTTGGCAGCTCTTTAATTCTAAATTTTCACATATTATGTTTAAGATTAGAATGTTAAAAGACATTTTGATAAATTCCATAATATACATTTATTTTAATACCACATGATTTGAAAGTCTTCTTTACTTTGAGGTCCATATCAAGTCAAAACCAGACGAACAAATTGAAACAAATGGAGTACTACATAAATTAAAATGCTCCTTATGTCCCAATTTATGTTACACCCTTTCCTTTGTAGTTTGTCCCAAAAATAATGTTATCTTTCTATAATTAGAAGCAATTTAACTTTAAAATTCTCCTTTTTACACTTAGTAAAATGACTTATAGCCACACAAATGTCTAAGGTTTGTTTTAGATTACAAATTTTAAAAGTCTTTTTCTTTCTTAAATTTTATGGGGGCAATTCGCACGAATGCCCCTATCTTGGGGTGGTCTTTAATTTTTGCCCCTCAAATCGTTGGGCTTTAATTTTTTCCTCTTCAGCACTTTAAGTAATAAAAAGTGGCTGAAAATACCCCTGACATCGAAAAACAAAATCGGTCTACCCTTATCTATGACCTAATTTTGCAAGGCAAAGTACAGAAAATGTCTTTTAGGCCAAAGTTACATAGAAATTTTTCCTCATTCAGCATAAGTTCCGTAGGAATTGAGTTATCCGGCATAACTATGTTCTACAGAATTTATGCCGGATAAGACAAAATTTCTATAAACTTACGCAAGCAAATTAGTTACTACATAACTCATGCAGAATAATTTCATTTCTACAAAATTGATGCCGGACAAGACAAAGTTTCGATGTAACTTTGCCCGATTAGAAACTTTCTTTTGCAAATTTTTTTTCCTGACTCTACTGGGGATCGAACCCAGAATCTCTGATTTCGTAGATCAATGAATAAAGATACTTTGACCCATAAATTTTCATTAAATGAGAAGTAAAGTAAAAATTAAAGACCAGTACATATGAAGGCTAATTCACGCAAAAAGTTAAGTTTTATGTCATATAAATTGTAACGGAAAATATATATTTATCCAATTGTGTGCCGAAATTATTTTCTTGTAAGCAATTCTTCCAATCAAGTTAGGGATAGGCATAAATACCGAAAATTGAAAAAACGGACCGAACCGAATTAATTCAGTTTTTTCGGTGTTCAGTTTTTTGGATTTTCGGTTTCGATTTTCAGAAATTTCGGTATTCGGTTCGGTGTTCGGGGTTTAGAGTTCGATTTTTCGGGTTTTCGATTTAAACCGAAATTTTATATATTAGCCAAAAAATATTAAATGGCTATTGGTTTATGTAATTTTTGGCTACTGGTTTGGTGCTACCTGCTAGTTTTGGCTACTGGTTTGGTGCTACCAAACATAAAAATGACTACTGGCTCACCATTGAATTTTTGTTTATGATTCAATGTTCATAGGAAAGGGAATAACATACAATTATTTTTTTGCATGTTCATCCACTGGACTAAGCTAAGACCGGGCAGACCTTGAGGATCCGTCATGCATATCAAAAAAATCGAATTAAAAAAATCGAAATCGAACCGAATCAAACTTCAAAAAATCGAAACCGAAAGAACCGAACCGAATTAGTTTAGTTGGGTGTTCGGTGTCCACCTTCAAAATACCAAAACTGAAATAACCGAATCGAAAAACCAAGTGCCCACCCCTAAATCAAAGTTATTGTGTTTTACAGGTGTGCGATAAATCAAATGGTCAAATCCCATGGGACAAGCCAGTCATGTGGAAGTGTCAGTTGGTAAAAGGAGTAAAAGAAAGTGAAGACAAAATAGTAAATGAAAGATGATCGTACATGGTACGAGCTACAGCCTCACCCCATCCAGACGTAATATCAACTCCACTAATTAATCGTGTCGGTCGTTTTAAATGTAGGAGAACGCAAGTAATACGTGGTCTAAGAAAACAGAAGTATGTTGTAAAACGTGAGCAAAATAAAACAATATTGAGCGTGAAATAGGGATGATATATGGAGAGATGATTTTTTAGTAAGTGTGTCACACATAATCTCTCGTGCATCTATTTATACTATTTCATAAGATGGTTGTAAATATTGTTAGAAAAATAATATTTTTATCTAATATCTCAAAAATAATAGGACTATTTCTAATGTTTTTATTGGCTTTAATACAAAAGACTTAATTATACTTTATTAGCCTTAATGGTAGCATTTCATAATGGAAAACATTTGTCCGTTGCCAAACGGCTTATAAATTAAATATGGTCATTTGACAAATTGCTTTATGGTCTTTATTATTCTTAAATATTTGTATGGCATTAATGCCTGACTCTGCATATTTAGTAGTCCAACACGTGACTTTTATTCTGGACACACCCCTTGATCTTATGGTTTATACCACTTTCTGAAAGGTTTTACCATTTTGCAATTCGTCTTTTCTTCAGCTATTAGAAGCTCTAAGTTGATATATATCATACATTATCGGTTCATCTTGGAGGTGTGAAAAAAGTACTTCTTCTCATTATGTATTGTTGGGTTTTTATGAGATAAATCTTTGTTAGATTCTGGCTCTTAGTTTTGTACTAGAAGAGCTTGTTGAATCCTGGGGGATACACCCATACCGGGTGAAATATCTTTAAGGACAGTGCCATTGGCATGCCTCAAGCTACGAAGAATTCTCTACAATTGTTCGTGATTAAGCATTTTCCTCAAGTGTAAAAGAAGTTCATATAAGTGTTCGTGATGAAGAAAAGTCCCTACACGTGTTCGTGTTGAAGTATTTTCCGCAAAATTTCCAACAATCTTAAGGATATCTCATGCTATGTTCTTACGGGGAATTAAAAGAAAATAACTTAGTACAATCTGTCTAAGTTTCAGGTATGTTTTTGAATTATAGTATAATGGAAAAAAATATGATCTAAAATTAAAGTGGTAATGATTTTGATATGATTAATTTATACTTTTATTTGAAACTTTTAAGTTGTGCTTTGATAGTAGTTTTAGTGATTATCTTCTCTAAGATTTAATATTGAGTTGTAGGGCAAATTTCTAGTGTAAAAATTATAAGTGGGTTTATCATGATGTTCTACAAGTTTGAGATTTTTTGGTGAACATTTTTATATTGGATAATATAGACTCTGAAATTAATCATATTTTTTTGTCTTAGTCATTTGGGTCAACAAAATGCTAAATACAATGAATTGGTTTTGGGTTTGTGATGAATTTGTGTTGTTGTTATATTATTTTAGGTAGCTCTTAAATAATGTCCAAGCCATTTGAATATTTGTGGATAATTTATATTTGAGGTGGTAAGATGAGTGCAAAGATATGTATAATAATATGCATCTATATGTTGTGATAATTTTTTGAAAAGTTGACTTGAAATTGATGTTTATCTTTATAGATTAATTTGGCTTGAAATTGATGTTTATCTTTATAGATTAATTATGGTGCAAGAATTTGTAGACCTATCTTTGAGATCTGTGTTCGTATAAGTTGTGTTCTTTGCACATTGAAGAGATTTGGTAAATTTAATTTAGGCTTTAAAATTATCTTGCTTGATGATTTGGATGAAGAAATGTTGAATTATGACAAATTTCTTTTTCTACAAATGTGAGATATTTATATGGAAATTTTACTTTGGTCCTAATATTTTTTTTTTTATGAGAATGATGTTGGACAAAGTCAACTTCATGTGTCAAATGATATGGTATTGATCAGATTCTGCAACACTAATAAAGAAGGTTTTGATGGGAATAATTATTATTTTGTGTGTGACGAACTATGTCATCATGTTCATAAATGTAGAGAAGATTCGGAGAATGATAATCCCGCTAATTAAAAATAATTTTGATTAAGCGGATGATATATTTATTGTGGTAATTTCTCGAGCGAATCTTTTGTGGCTAATGTAAGATATTGGGTGTTAGATGACTTTGATACTACTAATCATATTTGTGCAAGTAAAGTTAATTTTGAGTTCTACACTCAAGTTGAAGAAGAAGAAAAATGATTTACTTATGTTGGTAATTCAAGAACTACTCAAGTTCTTACAATTAAAAAAAAAAAAAAACTTCGTAAAACTACTTTTGAAAAATATTGGTGTTATCATTGGAGTGAATACTCTATTTGATGATGATGAGGTTGTTTCCAAATTGTGGACAATAAGTATTGGAATTATGATTTATATGTGCTTACTATTTTTAAAAAAATACTTTTAATATCGATACTTATTTTTCTCATATTGTTTTTCTTAAAAATATTTATTGATGATGACATATTGTGAGTATAGCTATTTGGGTGAGTTATATTATTAGCTTGTTAGTTATAAGATGAAATGTTTTATGAGAATTAGTAATACTACTTGTGAGGTTATGAAAGTATTGTTCCCCTATTTTAAATACTTTGAAAATGTGGGGGTTACGGTGTTATGAGGCATGAAAGTCCTTATTTTGAAATTTTTGAAATTATGGGGGTCATGATATCTTACTAGAGTTATTTTGAGAGAATGTTTTGAAAGTGATAATATTTCAGTTGGTCTTGTTATTCAAAATGTTTTTGAAAAAATAAATAAATAAATTATGGTGTTATTTCTTTTCTCGGTACATGATTTTGAAAAGAACCAACTGATGGATAAGTGTGATAGTGAATTAATATTTGATGTACTAGAGAGGATACAATGATGCTAAGTGGATCTCAAAATCCACTAGTGAGTATGTGTTTACCCTTTATGGGGGTGTAATAATTAATATGAAAATAAGTCAAGTAGACCATAATGAAATATGAGTTTATGGTTTGAAGTTGGCTAGTGATGAGGTTAAGATACTTCTTAGTGAGTATTGAGGTTGGAATAAAACCAACATGTATATATTGTGGTTGCCAAACAACATTAGTTGTGTGAGAAAATAATTTCTTAATAGCGCTATTGTGAGATGTGATAATTTTTATAATTGTGTGAAGTCTGAGGTGAATTTGGCCGATTCACAAGACTAAAAGAAACATCGAGGGGAATGAGACTTTTGTCATTTGAGAAGATTAACAATGATGGTAGCTCAACCTATGTGATTGGAGATCCCATGAATTAGGTTCATATGGGTAATAACAAGTCATTAGTTGATCAAAAGTACACTATTAAACTATGTCCCTTCCTATGGTGTGTGAATATAGTGCAAATCTGCAAGGCAAAGTGAGGTTTAGCTATAAACTCTTAATCCATTACCATATCCTTTATAGGTGGTGTATTGCTCTGCAGAATACACTTGATGGGTGGACCTATATGAGTGTGGAGTGGTGCCGCTCCTATGAAATTGTGACGGATTTCTAGAGCACTCATGAATACCAGGACATGCGCATGGCCTCTTAGCGCAAAACCGCGAAAACGACAAAGATTGTGCGAGTATAATGTGATAGAATAAGACCCTAGACTTACAAAAGAATTTTTGGTTCATAGAAGTTCTAAACTTCACTAATTATTCTGTAAGTTTAATCTTATTTTATCTAGGTCTGGTTCATAGTCTACGGGACACCAGATTCGATGCATTGTACTCAGATGTGAAAACCCAACAAAACTTCTTATTTTATTTCTTCTATTATTTTTGAGATATATGGGGGATTGTTAGAAAAATAATATTTTTATCTAATATCTCAAAAATAATAGGACTATTTCTAATATTTTTATTGGCTTTAATACAAAAGACTTAATTATACTTCATTAGCTTTAATGATAGCATTTCATAATGGAAAACATTTGTCCGTTGCCAAACGACTTATAAATTAAATATGGTCATTTGACAAATTGCTTTATGGTCTTTATTATTCTTAAATATTTGTATGGCATTAATGCCCGACTCTGCATATTTAGTAGTCCAACACGTGACTTTTATTCTGGACACATCCCTTGATCTTATGGTTTATACCACTTTCTGAAAGGTTTTACCATTTTGCAATTCGTCTTTTCTTCAGATATTAGAAGCTCTAAGTTGATATATATCATACATTATCGGTTCATCTTGGAGGTGTGAAAAAAGTACTTCTTCTCATTATGTATTGTTGAGTTTTTATGAGATAAATCTTTGTTATATTCTGGCTCCTAGTTTTGTACTAGAAGAGCTTGTTGAATCCTGGGGGATACACCCATACCAGGTGAAATATCCTTAAGGACAGTGCCATTGGCATGCCTCAAGCTATGAAGAATTCTCTACAATTGTTCGTGATCAAGCATTTTCCTCAAGTGTAAAAGAAGTTCTTATAAGTGTTCGTGATGAAGAAAAGTCTCTACACGTGTTCGTGTTGAAGTATTTTCCGTAAGATTTCCAACAAATATATTGTCTTATACACGACAATATGACAAAAACCATTGAGATCATGAAGGAGGTTACGAAGGTATGCTAGTTACAAATATGAATGTGGAAAATAATACTAAGGGTTACATAAATAGTGAAGAAAAGTAGTGGGAGTTATATTGGTGTATAAGTAGTCCATAAAATAAGAAGGGAAAATTATGATGTGGTTGTAATACCTAGTTGGAAAAAAGTTTTTCAATTTTTGCTTTTTTCACTTCTTAGTTAAAAAAATTTTAAAAATACAATACAAGTTCTCATATTTTTGAAGAACGTTCACTTGTCATAATTAGCTTCTGCTTTTTTTTTTTTCTTTTCTTTCTCACTCCAAATATGGGTTTCTGTATTTGGAAAAGTAAAGGTCCATCCTTTCTCAAAACTAAGGAAATAATACAAAAATCAAAGCATTGACGTAACCATCTTATTAGGTTGGGAGCAGTTTCAGCTGCCTCTTCCTATTCCTCTTCTTTATGTTTCAAAAACTTTTTTTTTACAATTATATTGGAACTATTGATGACGGGAATATATTATTGTTTTAAGGAACTTAGTACTACCTTATTTATAGTATAGTGAACAAATAAAAGTTAATTTTCTTCGCCTATTTTTACTTCTCTATTGTACTAAAAATAGATGTTCATTTTTATTATTCAGTTTAAAAAACTAAGAGATGATTTATCAATTCATATCTATTTTACTCGTATTATTAAGTACTCTAGTTCATTTTCTAACATCAAACATAGACAAGTACTATACATGCATGGAGAGAACAACATCCCAACGTTAGTCCATAGTCCATCCAAACTAGGTACTGTGTAATTGATATTTGCCTTTTTTCTTCCAAGTACCCCGGTTTCTTTTTAAATTGTTATACTTAGATTTTGTTGTACTTACTACCACAGTTACAATTATTAGTACATAAAATAGGACATTCCACAGTATAGCAGTACAAGAAACAAAATAGATAAATTTAAGCGCTCGCAAAGTTTGTTTATGTCAAACAACGAACCACCGCTCTTTCCACTAATTTAACCTAACGCATTTTGACTTGTATCAAACTTTATGCAACTAACAAATCATTGAATCACATAAATGAGTGAAATAACAACACTAATTGTAGATCAAACAGCAGCGGCCACTGGCCAATAAATGCATCCCCCATTACTAATGCAAACTGTCAAGAAATTAATACGGATAAGGAAGTAACAAAAATGTAAATTCAGAAATCCACAGCTGTGACAACTGCAATAATTTGCCCAAAAACAGTACAATTGGAAAGAAAACAAAAATCAGAACCAGACCCCGCCAAAAAAAAAAAAAATCCTCTAGAACCTGCACGACCCATTAGTGTAATTTACTACTCCCTATGTTCCAATTTATGTGATATAATTCTGACTGCACGGAATTTAAGAAAGAAATGAAAACTTTTAAAACTTATAAATAATTATTTCATTAAGGGTAAAAAGAAAAGTTTTCAAGTTAAATTGTTTCAAAATATAATAATACATAATTCTTTTTTGAACAGACTAAAAAAAAAGTATATCACAAATTAGACAGACGGAAATACTATTCCCGTTCACTTTTACTTATCCACTTTTGATTTTGCACGCCCCTTAAGATTTAATAAATAAAGTATGTATTTTATTATAATAACTATATTAGTTGGTGTATATTCTCATTGGACTTGGAGAATAATTTAAAAATATGTAATTAATGTTAAAACTAAAACAAGAAAAAAAAATGTCTTTTCTAATATGTGAATTTTTTTTATAATATAATGGATAATATAAGCTAAAAATACGGAGGGAGCACAAAAGAAGACAATAAGGGACCCTCTCAAACCTGCACAAACCTATTACTGTGATTTACTATAATAAATAATAAAGTAAGCAGAGTAGTTAATTTTCCAACAACTAAATGATAAATGGGTCAGGAAGATGGACAGCGTCCCCACCACTTCATTTCGATCGAGACATTCCATTTATGATTTATGCATATGAAAATCAAATCATATTTAACAGATCACCTTTCTCATAAAATATAAACTACAATCTTTTACGAGTAAACAATATGCTGTAATAATAGGCAAAGCACATTCCGTCCTTATTCTCATTGATGGAATTGATAAATATACCATAGTTACAATGTCCTATTAGGATACAAAATATACTAACCTAAATTAGAAGATTTACAAAATATTCTATGACTACATATTTACATTATTTATCACACCCCCGCAGTCGAAACGGGAGGTTGACGAACGCTGAGACTGTCCCGAAAATCCTCAAATAAGAGCTGCGGCAGTCCTTTAGTGAAAATATCGGCGAACTGATATCGGGACGGAACATGAAGGACACGTACGTGGCCGCGCGCAACCTTCTCACGAACAAAATGGATATCCATCTCAATGTGCTTGGTGCGCTGATGCTGGACTGGATTCCCTGACAAGTAAATAACACTGACATTATCACAATAAACCAAAGTAGCCTTAGGGACTGGACAATGTAGCTCCAAGAGTAAGTTACGTATCCAGCATGATTTAGAGACAACATTAGCAACCCCTCTATATTCTGCTTCCGCACTGGAGCGGGAAAGAGTAGGTTGGCGTTTGGATGACCAAGATATCAAATTGTCTCCCAAAAACACGCAATAACCCGACATTGAACGTCGTGTGTCGGGACATCCCCCCCCCCCCCCCCCCCCCAATCAACATCAGTATACGAAACCAAATCAGTAACTGAAGATGGATAGAGATGCAAACCATGATCAAGAGTACCCTGAATATACCGAATAATCCGTTTAAGAGCAAGCATATGCGTATCTCGTGGAGCATGCATATGAAGACAAATCTGCTGCACGGCATAAGAAATATCCGGTTTGGTGAAGGTTAGATACTGAAGAGCACCTGCAAGACTCCGAAAATGAGTGGGATCTTCACAAAGATCGCCAGAAGTGGCACTGACCTTCGGTTTAGTGTCAATCGGAGTGGTAGAAGGCTTACACGATGACATGCCCGCACGCTCAATAATCTCTGTAGCATAACTTCGTTGTGAAAGAAACATACCACCCTTGTGACGGGTCACCGCAATGCCAAGAAAATAATTCAAAGGACCTAGGTCCTTCATTGCAAATTCTGAGCCAAGAAGGTCCATAATCGAACAGCGGAGAGTATCTGAAGAAGCAGTAAGAATAATATCATCCACATATAGTAAAAGGTAAGCCAAGTCGTGCCCTTTGCTGTAGATGAACAATGAGTTGTCGGACCTGCTATTAACAAAACCAATGGAATAAACAAAGTCAGCAAATCTTTTATACCAAGCTCTCGGTGCTTGTTTAAGCCCATATAAGGACTTGCGCAACAAGCACACATAATCGGGATGAGATGGGTCTCGAAAACCCATTGGCTGATGCATATATACTGTCTCCTTGAGCTCGCCATGAAGAAATTCATTTTTGACATCCAACTGATGAATGGGCCAATGCTTAGAGAGAGCTAGACTTAAGACAGTGCGAATCGTAGCTGGCTTTACGACCAGACTGAAAGTCTCACCACAATCAATGCCAACCTGCTGTGTTTTGCCATCACCTACAAGACGGGCTTTATGCCTCTCAAAATCACCATTAGACTTTTCTTTATGAGTCTCAATAGAAGCTCCCGGGTGGCCCAAACGATCATGCCAACGTGTATAAGACAAGGCAGCAAAAGGTGATGGTGAATGGATGCGGTGTTTAAAGGTGGACAATGGATAAAGAGCACCCCTACTATTACATCTCATGAGAGCCATCCCCGTCCTGAAATCCTTCACAGAAAACCCATAAGGATCAAATTCCACGCTTACAGAGTTATCAGTAGTAAATTTACGAACCGATATTAAATTCTTTATGAGTTTTGGAGCAAGAAGGACATTATTTAATAATAATGGAGGGTTCGGGGGAGGCAATTTAGCACGTCCACAACCTCGAATTGGAATTGACTTACCATCACCAACAACAATGCCAGTATTATGATCGCTCAAATTAAAATAAGACGAGAGAGTACGTTTTGTGGATGTCATATGGGATGTGGCGCCGGTATTCATATACCAATTTGGATCGGGTTGGCTCAACGTCATCGTGTGCATGGCCGATTCAATATCAGTCGGAGTCCACGGCGTCGTTGGGCCTGCTGCTGCATACGCCTGCTGCTGTGGTCGCGAGTCCAATATTCCAGGTTGGGCCATCGACCTGCCACCAGAAGACGGTGGCTGCGGTTGCCACTGCTCCTGTGGCCGAGCCCATTGCTGGGTGGGATACGGGCAAGGGGGAGCCTATTGCGGCATCCACCCCCATGGCCACGGTGAAGAGGACTGCTGCCACTGCTGCTGCATGGGGACCTGCTGCCGGTCACGACCACCATGGCGACGGTTGGCACTGCCGCCGCCAGAACCACGGCCACCGCCGTTATTTTTCCCGCCGCTAGAGCCACGATTTTTGTGGTTATTTTTGCCCCGATGATGGTGAGCATGACCAGAATTTTCCATAGGAGTGGAGTCATCAAACTCACGTTGGGAATTAGCCACCATAGCCGAGGGCGAGTCATCATGCATTTCAGCCAACGCCGTTTCCTCAAGGCACAGACTTGACCGAGCTTCGGAGAATGATGGAAGAGGCTTACTTTGCCGGATGTAGGTGACCACATTCTTGTACGCCTCGGTGAGGCCAGCCACCATTTGAAGAACGACGCGGTTGTCGGTCACCGGAGCCCCCACGCTCTTGAGTTGATCGACCAAGGTCTTGAGTCGTTGACAATACGCCGAAGCGTTCGGAAAATCCCGCAACTTGACGTGAGAGAAATCATGTTCCAATGCAACGGCACGGGAGTTTTTGTTGTCCTGAAAAAGATTACGGAGCCGATCCCAGGCCTCCTTTGCCGATAGATCTTCTTCGATGATCGTATACAATAAGTCAGTGGAGATGGTTGCATACACCCATTGAAGTACCATGGCATCCAAGGTGGACCACAACTCCTTTTCTTCGTTGGTGGAAGGAGCTTTCTCTTTTCCGGTCGGGAGAATATGGGAAAGGACACGGTCAGACCGGGCATGAAGCTTGAATAATTCGGCCCAAGCCGAATAATGATCCGTTTCCATCTCAAGAACGATAGGAATGTGATTCTTGATGTTGGAGACAGCCATAGCAGGATGAAACTTGGTGTCTGCCATTGAAGGAAAGCAAGAAGGTGGACGGAAAAGAAAAAAAGAAGGAAGAGGACGACGGAAAAATTAGGGTAGCGGAAGAGGAGGAAAGGAAACCCTAGTATCTGATACCATGAAAGAGATTAGTTCCGTCCTTATTCTCATTGATGGAATTGATAAATATACCATAGTTATAATGTCCTATTAGGATACAAAATATACTAACCTAAATTAGAAGATTTACAAAATATTCTATGACTACATATTTACATTATTTATCACACCTTAAATTTGTAAGCAAATTTTATTTCTAACACTTGGAATTATGACTCGTTCCAATTGATAAAGTGTTCTATTAGATATCTCCTTTCACTTATGCGTGTTAATTTCAAAGTCGTAAAACCTTAGACATGTTTCACTTGATGCTGATGAGAATAATTAAATAAGGAGACATATTTTATGCGATTTAACTTATCTATATAATCGGTGCTTGAGAAGATGCATAGAAATATTTTCAAAATACAAGTCGAAATTGTCTAATAATAACACTTTATCATGTATTCATGTGCCTAATTCATACAAGTCATAATTTGAATGCCTAAATAAATTTAGGGGCTTCAATGTATTCATTATTCTGCCATAATAATAACATAAAAGAATTAAAAATAACATAAAAGAAAGGGTAGTGATTATCTCAAGATACATTTATGGAGTATGGAGTGGGACCAGCATTGAAAAATAATAATTGACTAAGATCTAACAATAAAGTCTGGATCTGTAAAAATCACCTTCCGGAAAGGTTGGTAGAACTGTTGAGTATACATATTATAGTTTCATAGTTCCCTTTGACTCTACTCAAACACAATTAAACATCTTTATTATGCTTATGGAAATCTTAACTAAGAAAAGAAGAAACACTTGGAGTACTAAATAGCACATCAAAGCTTGTTGACTAATTTTAACATTTCCGAGCTGGAAGTACTTGATTACTCAACGAAACTTTCCATATTAACACTATCTTTAACATCATCTAGCTTGCATGACACATTGGACCTCTTATCCATGAAATGCTTGTTAGATTAGCATTGTCCGTGGCCTACGCTATGTTGAAAAGTTACTTGTTACCTAAGTATGTCCTTTATATTCCAATTTTTACACATACCACAGTTTAATCTTTTTTTTGAAACCGTAGTGTTCGGCTCAATTTGTACGCACCTCAATTAATTTCACGAAATACCTACTATCTTTCATTAACACAAGTCCGGAATAACTCTGTCGACAAACACTGCTTGGACATATAAAAAATCATGATGTTTCTGGCTCCATTGATCCTATTTTTATTTTTTATAACCGTGGTCCGCTTCTGTTGGAATTTGAACTTAAAACCTTTATATAATTCTCAACTCACTTCATTAACCACTAAGCGATAGTGCCGCTATAAAATAACCTTCACATTCTTCAATATGTGGCAATTCATATTAACTTGCCCAGAAAAAGCAGAGCCACAAGCAGGAGGAAAGGAAAATAAAATGCAACTTGAAGATATCTTTTAAAAATGACTTTTGGAACCCAAGAAAGGCATTAATATAATTTAAAAGTTACAGAATACTATGCTATACTGATCCTGACTTAAGAATATGTCAAAGTATACAGACAATTAGCTCATATAAGTGAACTTGGAAGATCCAAGAAATTTTTCTTGGAAAATATCCCATAAATCCAATAAATGAAGAAATAAAGGCGACAATCAATACAAATTATTCATCATCATACTTCACTGACTTCATCTTCCCTACAGACACCTACATCCACCACCATACTTCTCTTCTTTGAGCTTATGACTCTGCAACAATTCCTCCTGGGTGACTGTCCAAGAGTAATAGATAAATTCATTATTTGTAGAAATCAAGTTCCCTCTAAATAAAACAAAGTATCTAACTATTTGCCATATGCCAATGCCTTAACAATGTTCAGTAAGCTAACAAGACACATTTTCAAAGGTTGAATATATCAATAACCCCTTAAACTTGTCAGCAAATTTCATTTAGACACTTGGACTAGGTCATATTCCGATTGAACACTTTTATCATGTATTCAAGTGCTCAATTGCAACAAATTATAGTTCGAGTGTCTCCATGAAATTTATTATCAAGTTTAAGGCGCTGCCGATGTATTTAGCCTTTTCAAAAATCAGAATAATATATTGATAGAAATCAACCCTTTACAGGAATTTACCCCTTTTTTTTCCTAAACAAATTAAGATATCATCCCAAGAATAGGTATGCTCATTCCAAGATTAGGTTATCTATATGCAAAATTACTGTAAATGCACGATAAGGTGGGACTTACCCTATTCCATAGATGGGGGTCAGGCTTCTTATAAACCTGAATTCTCTCAACATGAGCAGGGTTTGCCATTTTCCATCTGCATAGTGGATGAGAGACTCGATGACGAGCATATTGACTCACAGTTTTGTTACTGTAAGAATCCATTTTAGCACTTGACATGTAAAATACAAAAGGCTTTTGACACGGGTTGCGCATAACAGGACGTGTGTTAAAAGCATAAGCAGTATAATCTGCTCTTCTATACCAATTTAAGAAAGTCCTTGATGGCATTTCTATTTCACGGGGAGAAAGAACTCCACGAAAAATTTGAACTGCAAATCCCCATGACACTGAAATAGTCCAACTGTTGACTATGTCATAACAAATGGATTGTTGCATAATACCAGCCGAGTCGAGTTTCATTGGAACTGTAAGCTGCTTCAAAGCCTGCACTCGAGTGACATTGGGAAAGATTGGCTCCACCACATCAAGATGGTGTAATGACACCAATGGTGATACTGGATGTGATGCTAGTAGTCCAAATAAGTTCCCGTACACATCGTACTGAACCAGTACACCAAGAACAAATAATAGTCAGGTTGAATGTAAAATTCTTTAATGACAGAAACAACACTTGAAATCTTTTACTTAAGTACTTATAGTTGACAATCACTTCTTCACAAGCATGTGCAAATGCCACCAAAGTAAACTATTGCCGTGAGAGTGATTCTCAGGTCAATGACACACATAAATATCGTTTTGGACTTTGAAGTTCATAGGAATCTCGTTACACCCTTAATAAAAAAGCAATCAAAAGATTCACTCAGTATCCGTAGGAATCACAGTTCCGATGTACATTATTCTAAATTCAAATCCCAATATTTCCACATTATAAAACACTGCTACAATTTTTCTATTTATGGGGCAATTCACCTGAATACTCCAAAAAGAAAGGACATATTCTAACAACCATTATTTCAAAACAACCAATTCGCTGAAATCTGATATCAAACAGAGTCATCTGTTTTCTTTCTTTGGTGTAAACTCACATAAAAAAATAGTAATCTTTAAAATGCTTTAGCTCAATTAGTACTTCAAAAGAAAGCAACTAAAGTTTCCATGCTTTAAGGATTACCCTTCTGGCACAAGAGAAATTTAACCCATTATTTTGCAGAAACAGCCACATAATTTAACAGAAGTAGGCTAAATTACTAAACTTTTCAGAATAAGCACGCCAAAATCAAGAAACAACATAGCCCTAAATAGTTGCTGCCACATTGAAAACCATTTCTACATAATCATAGCACTGAAAAGAAAGGTAAAATTAACATAAAATGCAAACTAACCTGGTGAAAACCGAGTTCTTTGGTGAGTGGGACACCCAATTCCGCCATACAAGCTTGCATTCTATCATCAGAACCATAAAGTCCTGGATACCTTTGAATACACCTATCTTGCATTTTATCAAGAGCCTTAGCTAAGGGATAACTAATAGCAAAACCACCACCCCCATATGCCATACTATAAGAAAAATAAATATTCTGTAAGTGACTCTCACTCAAACTCCCAATATAATAATACTGATTATGATCATACTTATTCAAAACCCTCAACAAATTATCTGTTACAAAAACAGTATCATCATCTCCCATTACAAACCACCTCACATTTTCCATGCCTAACCTCAATGTCTCCGAAATTATCCTCGATATTCGTATCGCTGACCGATGTCCCTGCCTGTTTTTGTAGGCAAAATGTGAAGTGTTACCTGTGATATACATATTAAAATATATAAGTATTATTTAATAATAACAAATTAAATAGGCATAGTGAATAAATAAGTACCCATTTGGCCATGAGAATTGATCATTTTTTTCGGAAATTTTTCGCTTTACTTGAAAATCAGCATTTGGCGGTGAAAAGTCCAAATATAACTTTAAATTTGAAAAACGCCTAAAACCCTATTTTTAATTTTTTTAGTTTCAATACACTCAAACAATCAAATATCTTTTGCAAAAACTAAAACCAAACACAACTCTAACGATTCCAAATAAAGTGAATAATATTTGGTTTTTATGGCCAAACGCCTACTAAATAGTAGTAATACTTATATATCTTAATATATATAACAACCTGAAATTCTCAGTTCCGGCAATGATCTACTTTCATTTTTCTCCATTTTCACTGAATTATCCAACCAAACAATCCCTCTCATTTTTTTCTCTGGTTTCCACCATAGCTTAATATATTCTTTCCTCTTGTTCCACAGCTTAGCTGAAGCTGCAATTCCAAAAACTACATGCTCTAATCCAGTTTTTTTCACTTCCTTCTCTTGTAGTAAAAATCTTGTTTTACTATCAAGAACTGAGGTATTTGTAACAGGTAAAATATTTTTACTGCGGGTCAAGAAAGTATCGTCATTACAAGGTGTAGGGGAAGAAAGGAGCTTAAGAGTGTAAACAACATAAGTGGCAGATATGAAAAGTATGAACCATACCATAAGCTTAGGCAAGGCAATAATAGAAAAGTGGATGATTTTTTCTGAATCTTTATCTTTGTGGGTGAGTTTCATTGTCATTTTTTCAACCCGAAAAAGAAAATGAAGAAGAAGAAGAAATGGAGAAAGTTTTTTACCAGATTACAATGCTATTGGAGTGAAGAGTGAAGAGTGGAGATGGTTAATGTGAGGGGATATTTTTAAGCAAAAATGTCGGCTAGTTTTGTTACTTTGGGAATGATTTTATGAGGCATTTCAGAAATTTTTGTTTAGATCTGCAAAGAGAGAATATATTCTTTTTAAAAAAAAATGTAAAATACAGTTTAGGATTTAAGAAGCATGCATTGGGGCTTTGCAATTGCCGCTATCAAGAACGGTCCTGAATTTATTACTCTTTCCGTTCGTGTTTAGTTATTCTGACTTGGCAAGTCCTTAATAACAGTGACAACTTTACTATGCTAAATCTAATTATTATAAATTAATTAAAATCAACCAAATATACTTAAAAAATTATGTAGTCATTATTAATTTCTTGAAATTTTCACTCAATAATTTATAATAAAATAAATATTAATAAATCATCTCTTAATTCTTTAAGCCCGATAAATAAAAGTGAACACCTATTTTTTTTTTTGGATAAATAAGTAGAAATGGACGGAGGGGTAGCTAAAGATAATGGCAGAGAAAAGGGAAGCTGTTGATCTTTTTACATTTCATAAATACAATGTTTTTATAATTAAAAAAATGATAAATATTGGTTATGCAGATTAAATCACACTTTAAATCATATGATTAACTCTCTGTATATCTTTCACAGGAATTATGTGTCTTTAATGTGTGAGAGAAAAGAGAGGTGTCACCATCCTAATGTTTATACATACTCATAAAGCACGTCTACAGAGAACACGTAGTTATGTGTATTGGTCCATTGCGTCGGTGATTTGGCCTGCTGTTGGGAAAAAAGAAAATAGGAAAAAAAAAAAAAAACATTTCTCCTTTATGTCTGGCTTTTTACAACTATCAACTAGACGTACTCTTTTTTTTTTTTTTTTTTTTTTAATTTAATCATTCACCCTTACACCACGGAATTAAGCATGATTTCAATCAGTATATATCAAAATGATAATAACACAAAGAGGACATAAATCTTAGCTTCGGTTACATACTGAAGGTTGGCGTAATCCACCTTCTCAGGAGCGAATCTATGTATAAAAAATGGGTCATGTGAATTCATCGATAGCCGATTAAACTCGATATATTATGTGTATAATCTTTAAAATATATCTAATACTAACTGAAGGAACACATTGCCAAATTAGATCGAGTGTAGCACTGATTAAGTGTTGTGTTTAATCCCTTAAGATTGCGAGATTGAACCCTACTAAATACACTTTTACGTCTTTTTTTAAAAAAAGTTTCTAAGCAACCTTTAACGTTTTGCTCGCTAAGTTGATATCACTATAAAAAATTTATTTTATCTTAAAATCAATAGTGAACCCATCTTTTTGAAATCATGGATTTCCGTGTGATAACCTTTCTTATATAGAAGTGATTTGGCCTGCCATGGGGGAAAAAGAAAATAAAAAAAAAAAAACATTTACCCTTTATGTTTGGCTTTTCACAACTATCAACTGGATGTAATCATTATTACCCATGCATGTTTTTGGCTACATTTGCATTTCAAACCAACTTAATATGAGTTTCACCTAGTTAATATGAAAAAAGAAAGGACCACCAATGGTCGAATATTTATTTGTGCTTTTCCAAAATTTGGTTATTACAACTATCCAAGTACGGTATATATTCCTCATTTCAAAATATGACATGTTTCTTTTTTCGAGAGTCAATTTGATTAATATTTAAAGTTAAATTATATTAGATTAATTTAAAGTTTTAAAATTAAAATATTTTAAAACTACACGAAAAATACTACTATAAATTACACTTTTTCTCATATCAATATTATAAAAAAATATGTTGATCAAAGTTCAACTAGTTTAACTCTCAAACGTGACAAATATTTTGGGACGGAGGAGAATATATATATATTCCTTGTCGGGGTGGAGCGGAGCCGGGGAATAGAAGATAAACTTGTTTTTTACATTAATCTGGCAAGATTACTGAATATATTCCTTGCAGTAGCATTTTAATCCAATATCTTAAGACAGTGAATTAAGTAGCTCAAGGTAATATAATTCTTTTTGAAAATTCTTACACAATCAGTAAGGCACTGGAATATTCTTTAACACACTACCATACATGTAACTCATTTAAAAAATTTACACATGAACCAAAGACTTGTTTTGCTATTTTTTGTTTGTTTTAGAAGAGCACTGAAGAGTGGATCTACAAATTACTGAAGTGGGTATTGACAGGTGTTTTTTTTAACACTTAAGTGTAACCTAGGTAGTTTTAGAATTTACACATGGACTAACCTTTTGCAATATTATACTTTCTTTTTGTTGTTTTGTTTTAGAACACTGAAAATTAATTGGATCTAAATGAGAAAAAGAGCAGCGCAATAAAAGTGGTCTTGGAGTAAAGGAAGCTTAACCATTTAAGGAGTAGGTATGAAGATAAATTAGTGGTTTGATCATTTGATGGACTGAAATGAGAGATGCACAAATAAGTTCTATGAGTTAATGTTAGAAAGAGAAATCCATAAAATAGGTAGGAAGAAATGATTACGAAAATGAATTTACCAAAGCTTGGTTCATACACCAGGTAGATTAATTTAATCATCTCACGCAAAATCTTAATATAATGGGTTAAAATAATTCAAGATAAATCCTTCAAAATTTGAGAAAAATTAGGTGGAATGATGACCCATTTTTGAATGTCAACTAAATTAGTCACCGGCCATTTCAAAAGTTATTAGAAAGTAATTACTCCCTCTGGATCAAAATAGGTGTACACTTAGCCATTTAAATACCCGTTAAGAAAATACTAACTTCTACACAAAAATATATAATTTGACTAAACTGCCACTAATTGAATAGGTATTCGAATTTGATCACATAGCACTTAATATGGGCAAATCTGGAAAAATAAGATTAATCTTTCTTGATTTAATAAGTGGACACTCTTTTTGACCCAAGAATAAAAATTAAGTGGACACTCTTTTTGATCCGGAGGGAGTACGTTTTAAGGTTAAGTGATATTTGGACAAAAATATTCCTATATAAAACACAAAAAGGCTGAATGGAAACTTATTCTTGCCCCCTTCCCTTATGTTATTGAAAGGCATTCTATTCTTCACGTCAAATTGAAATAAGGCCACGATATCAATATATGGTGCTGGAGTTCCAACCTTTGACAAATAAAGCTCCAAACATAATATTCTGCGGTTCGAAAAGTTCATAGAGTATGAAATTCTTCTAAAGTTATTGAAGCAATTCATGGAGTTTGAACTTACAACTATTCAAATTTAAGGACAATGAATGGGGTATAAACTTAGAAAGGTTCAAATTCCAGAAATTTTTCATGGAATTCGAAATAGATATAAATGAAATAATGATAATATTTTAAAATAAATAGTATGAGTCAAATAATGATATATTAAATTTTATAATAGGTATCATGAGTGAAAAGATACCTATAAATATTTTTTCGGTAAGTTGAAATTCAAATTTATACAATTAAAAAGTCTAAAGTTCGAACTTATAAAAGTGAACTTAAACTACATGTAAGATTTCTTGAAGTTGCCTCGTGTTCATTCTCACTCCACGAACATTTCCTAAAGTCCTTCTGTTTCAATTTACGCGAAATTTTAAGGTTGTCGTACTTAGTTTAAGGGTATTATTGTCCAAATTAAATGATGTTCCCGCATAAAAAGGGGATGAAATTTAATTAATTATGAAACATTGGTTAAAGGGTAAACTTTTATTTGCATACGGTGTTCCTCTTAAGTTAATGTTTGTAAGACTAAAGACATAGTCTTGCATATACATCTAATTTTAATTAAGTAATATGCATGCTTACTTTGATTTGTTGATTATTAAGGTAGATTGTTCAGTTAGGTACAAATATTCGGTACTGATAAGTATTTATCCTGCTTACGTGAAAGCTTAATTGTCGGTTCAACAGTGGTCATTTTCCTGTTTCTCCTTTAAAAATCGTACGCATCCAATGAGAGACCATTGTTTAATATACTTGCTATTTCATTTTATTTGGCATTGATTTATTAGACACAAAATCTAAAGTACTAATCAGACTTGTTTTCATTCTTCTTCTCCTTTTTTCCCCTCTCAATTCCTTTTGGAGTGGGGTTAACGGTTTTTAGCGAATTTTGAGTGGGGTAACGGGATTTGTTTTGACTTTCGACTTTGCACTTAAAGAGAGATGAAGAGAATTGGGTCACTCGAACATGGCTTGCGTTTATTGCAATTCAATTGATAAGGCTATGCAACACTACTAGAAAATCATGATTTTCCGACAGCTGTTGTAGTCGGAATATAGTCGGTATAAAAGGATTTCCGACGCCCTACCAACCGTTTCCATGTCGTCGGAAAATGGATGGTCGGAAATGTTTTCCGACTATTGTAGTGGGAAATATTTCGACTATAGTAGTCGGTCAATGTAAAATTAGGGACGACCACAAAAATTTAAATATCCCGACTACAGTAGTCGGAACATTAATAAAATAATTATTTAATAATTGTATATATTCCGACTACGGTATTCAGAATATTTAAATTATTAAATATTTATTGTATTAACGTTCCGACTATTGTATTTGGGATATTTAAATTTTTTAAAATATTATTATGAAACTTCTAACTACAGTAGTCGTAAATTTTAATTATCTGCAAAATAATTTTTGAATTTTTTGGCTACTGTAGTCGGAATTTCCCTTTTTTTTTCTTTACAGCAAATCGCTATTTTATTAGTTGCACCTGCTTGCAAACACAATACTATAGAAACTAAGAATTCAACCAAACAACTATAACAGTTAAAGCAACCAATCAAACATGAAGAAATAGTCTAAACATTAGAAACATCCTAAACAAACGTCAAATTCGAAATAGTATAAACATCCCAAACAAACAACCACGAGAAACTTAAAGTCTAAAGTCACGATCAAAAACAATAACCAGCAACTATAATCTAACTGTCATCGGATTCGGTCTCTTCCTCATCATCAGACATGTGCTTCCTCATAAACTTCTCAATTTTAGCAAGCTTAGCATCAAAAGTTTCACACTTTTGCTTCCGCTCCGCAATTTGCCTTTGCATCGCTTCCATTTCTTCCGTATTTTGTGAAGTAGAAGCATTGGATAGTAGAAGCATTGGATAACAATGGCGAAGGACTAGATGAGGAACACAGAACTCCAAGCCCGTAGACTCTACCTTTGCTTAGACCACCTGCCACCTGTGTCCATATTGAAGTCATATCCACGGGCGATGGTCGAATTGCGGTACCATCCTCTGAAGCAGGCTGGGTCTGACGCCAATGTTCCAAACTTTTTTGAAATCCTTCCTGAAATAAGAATAATAATCATTATATAAATACATTTTCTTATGTTACTTACACTAAAGGCATGAAGGCTGAAGAAATTAAACGTGGTTTCTAATGTTTGACAAAAGAAATATCAAGTAGAAGATCTAAAATAAGCAACATGCATTTTCAAATTATATATCAGTAGATAAATAAATAAGTAGCAGCCATTTGATAGCCCAACAGATTTGACTTCCTCAGGAAATTAACAAAGAAATGTAGTTAGGATAATTGATTACACATCAATGTGTTGTAATGGATTCTGAATTAGGGATTGTTGTTGTTTCTGCTAAACTCTCTGAGTGTGCTTACCTCAGCTTTTCTCTTGAAATGATAGATACTAACACGAAGTGATTAGTTAATATCACTTAGTTAAGACAGGCAGAATAGTTGTACCTGTTTGGTTTTGTTAAAGGATTGATCTTTTGAATATGTTAAATTTAGCAGGAGGGGTTAAAAAGATGAGGTGAATTTAAGTTCTTCTTTCCAGAATAGGTGCATATAATTGTGCATTTCCATTCCTGAAAACAGTCTAAATGTTGTAATCATTTCTTAGTGGTTAAGTGTTTATGGGTCGAGTAGTAGCCTAATGCTCATGTCACTTCTTACACGCTCAAAATTTAATTTCATATTAAGTTCAAGATCTTACATATCTCTTCTTAGCACGTGGCTCAACCCAACTTTCTCCTGTACTGTCCTCCTCCTCCTTCTTCTTCTCATGTGTCTCCTCGAAGACCTCAAAAAGAGGGACAACCTCTCCCCCATTTAACTTTTGCTGCAAAATTTAAAAATAAGTGTTGGATATAAGTTTAATCGTATTTAGATAATTTAAAATAAGGAAAATTAATTGGCTAAATTACCAGTCTTCGTCGGTGGCCCGCGAAATTCATGGAACCTCCGGTGTGCAACAAGCCACCCTTTTGAGAAGCTCCGGCCTTTCTTTTCTTTTTCACTCTTCTTCTTAAATTCATGAGTGTCCCAATAGGCCAAATATTTATCCCACACATCATCCCACAGCCAGCCAGGCTTCTTAAATAGGTTTCGGGTATTATACAAGTGTTCTTTAATCCGCAAAGTTAATTTCTTCTCGAAAATGGTATTTATTTTATTTTCATAATGAGGCTGGCATGTACACTTTTTTGCAAAATAATTAATATAATTAGAAGAAAACTCATTTTTGAAAAAGTAATATCATTAAGACTTTTGTCACAGACAAATTAAGGGTACAGTTGCGTCCCCGAAATGGGCCAAAGGACAAGGGAAAAGGAAGTTCATGAAGCTTAGCTATGAAACATAAATGTTCAAAGGAATTGTTAAAACTGACAAACAGCAGGTTCCAACACATGAAAAATTATGTGCAATATCAATTATTCTATCAAAAAGTGGATTTTCATTTCTCTTTAAGAAACCATATTCAGATTGTCATTCTCATTGTAAGGACGAGATACAAGCTAATATACTCAGTTCTCATACTTATTCTTTGCATAAACTTTAATTTTATTGTCATACTTACTAAGCTCCGATGCCATGACCTGACCGGAACAAAGAAATCTAAGTCCGGAATTGTCACCTGTTGCCCAGGCTTTTCCTTACTACTTTCTTTATTTACTTATATTTACATTATCTCATTATAAGCATCATAATCTTATTGGTCACTTTGATCTACGTGTCCCTGACCATATCTATAAATTCAACTGAATCGTTTTACAGGTAAACAGTTTGGCGCCCATCGTGGGGCCGAGATAGTTGTGGTTGTCACTGTGATCATTGTTTGTTTTACTAATCTTTCTTAAGTTTCTTATTTGCCTAAGTATCCATTTTAGGTATGATAGGATCTAATGACAACACGAAAGTTGCAAACCAATAGGACCATATCCCACTGGGGCTAGATGGACAACCCCTTACAACTGGCTTGCAACCACCGAACGTGGATAATGAAACAACAGAAGGAGAGCATAATCTCAACACTAGAACGGATAGCGTTCCTACCGATGAACCTATGGAGGAAACCAATAACTGCTGCCAATGTGAACGCCATTGAAGGAAGCAGGCAAACTATGGGAAGGAATGGAGACGTATCCAGAAGCGAATCTATGCCTGATGATCCCTTCCAAGCTGAAGTCAAGTGGTTCATGAGAGAGATCACCGGAAAGATGGACCAAACGGCTAAGGTGGCCAAGAAGCATGCAAAGGAGTTTCAACGATGCCTTAGTCAAATTCTCGGGGCACCCCCGTTCATAGAAAGACTTAACTCCAAAAAGTACAGTCAACGGGCGTACACACCAGAATCAGCTCCAGAACTGATCCTGAAGCGGTTCAAAATGCACGATATTCCCAAATATGACGTGACCACAGACCCGCACGAGCACCTTACGACCTACACTATGGCAGTCAAAGGGACTGATTTGCAAGAGAAAAAGATCGAGTCGGTACTGATTAAAACATTCGGCAAGACTCTCGCTCGAGGGTCATTGACGTGGTACTCCCAGCTTCCGAAACATTTGATCATGTTGTTTGCCATGCTGGCTGATACTTTCATCAAAGCTCATGCCCGTGCAAGGGAGGTAAAAACCAGAAAGGCAGAACTCTTCAGCATAGCTCATGGAGAATCGGAGCGTCTCAGGGATTTCGTCACTCGGTTCCAGAATTAACGCATATTGCTACCTTCCTTACCGGACGAGTGGGTAGCAGAGCCTTTTACCAAGGGATTGAACCCTTTAAGTTCAGATGCTTCCCGAAGGCTCAAGGAAAGCCTCCTGGAGTTTCAAGCTACTAGGTTGGAGGACGTGCATAACCGGTACGAGTCCAAGGTTCGAGTAAAGATGACTTGCTAGGGGCTCCCTCTACATATCCCCCCCCCCCAAAGGTGGACAGAGGTTTCAGACCAGATTGGAACTCTTCGAAGAATTTCCTTCAACTTTATACGCAACCAGAAAATACCAGTGATGGGTTCGGCTATCGATCGTTGGAAAAACCCGATGGAAACAAGAAAGATAACTTTGGGAAAAACGGTCGGGGACTGCAGCTCAAGAACAACTAGGTCGGGCTTCCTCTGAAGGGGACAGAGTACCCCAAACTCGCGGCTTATAGCTTCACTATTAGTGAATCCCAAATGGTGGATGTGTTGAAAACCCATCTGTCGTCACGCCCTCCTAGGCTGTTGCGATCTGACCCTAGCACGAGAGATGAGACGGTTTGGTACAAGTTCAGTAGAACTCCTGGGCATAAAACCATCGATTGTAGATGTCACGACCCGGCTAGGGGCCATGACGGGTACCCGGGGCTAACCACCGAGCACCGCTCGTTCTATTACTTCTTAGGCTTATTTAACAATCATTTACCCGATTCATGCTCAATTTATAATAAAACCCGTTTTCATTTAGAAACAAAATGCCTTCATACATATAAGCCCTTAGGCTAGCAAAATACCATATAGTATATATATATGTATACATATACACATAATGACCATGCCATGAAACTGTACGACCCACGTCGAGTATCTACGAGCCTCTAAGAGATGACATCTACAATTTTACACAAAATAATCATCATAGGCACCTCCGGGACAATGGAGTGCCTTCAGTCAGCTAGCGGCCTCTAGGAATCCGGAGCAAGATCTCCTCCCTGTCTACCTGTGGGCATGAACACAGTGTCCAAAGAAAAAGGACGTCAGTACTAATATTGTACTGAGTATGTAAGGCAGGAATGAAATAAACAAACATAATGGAAGGATCATGCGTCATGAGACGAGGACATAACCTGCACAAGTGTCATAGGCAAATGTATTACTTACTTATGTCACATTTTATACATTCATAATATACATGTTATCTCATCTCATACATCATCGCGTGCATCATCATATACATTATCACATCATAATCCGTATCATCACCCGCGTTCGGGTAACCCACATATGCCGCCCACTAGTGGTGATCGTGCCTGGCCCTCTAGGCGCGGTGTAAACATAGCAGCCCGCATTAGCGGTGACATGCCCGGCCATATAGGCACGGTGGAATCATACGCAGCCCGCATTAGCGGTAACATGCCCGGCCATATAGGCGTGGTGGAAATCTTATCATCACAACATCAATCATAACGCGTCATTATTATACATCTCATGCCATAACATCATGTTATCACTATTCATTATCTTATCATCATAGCATACATGAGCATTAGGAGCATACATTAGACTTTAAGACAACCACACTATGTCGGGGTGACGTAAGGTCGTGAACCCCCGAGTGTATTATGGACCTTTATGAGTATCTTGCCTCGCCTTGAAGGAAATAAAGCATAAGGAGAATGTTAGCAATAATAACATCATTAGCATCGTAGGAACATCGTGTCACAATTTCCCGAATCTCTATACTCTAGCTCATTATCATCATTATCATGCTCATAGGTGATTCAATATATAGAAGAACTCATAAGCTTCCTCTTATAGAGGGATTTTGGAAAACTTGAAGGATTCATGCCTTTTTGGAAGAAGAGTTAAGCCTCACATACCTTTCTCGTTTAAGCAATCTAGCGTTCGCTTATCCTTCTTCAATGTCGCGTCTCTACCTTCAAAAGAGGATTCGTACTAACATTAGTCAATCAACCATAAGAACGCGCTACTAATTCTAGAGAAAATTGGGCAGCACTTCCGTTGTTTATACTACTTTTCCCGTATTTTATATCAACTCCCAACATCTACAACACAACTCACAATATCGCAAGCAACAATCATCATTTATATACTTTAGGCAAAATCCACCATTTCTCTCCAATTTCTTCACATTTATGGTTATAGGTTCGCTATCGTATTTTCCCACGTATCACACTTATCTCATGGTCTACAAGTAATTTATAACGTATTTATACTCACAACACCCTAACATTCATGATTCAATTCAACTACCATCCAAACTTGACACTATTCACTCTTGAATGACCCATTTGCTATGCTTCTCTACAAGTCGGGTACCTTAACCTTCCAATACCTCAAACAATATGTAATGGTCATGAAACTTACCTTGGATGATGTTTGAAAAAGCCTTGAGTGGAGTTTCCCCTCACCAAAACCCTATCTCCTCTCTTTTGGGTTTTCTTGAATTAGATGCACTTGGGTTAGGTTTCATACACTTGGGTTCATGGATTTGGTGTTATTGATCATGGATTTCCCTTGAGTTTTCTTGTGGATGAGTGTTATAGAAGGTTCTAGAGGTTTTCTTGGCCAAAAATGATGAAAAAAATATGATTTTGGACGAGTTGGGTATATTTAAAGTGGTCCAGAAAATTCTGGACCGACACAACATGCGGCACACTTTGCAAAACGCAAAGCATGCTATGCGGGACGCATCTTGGGTCGCAAAGCTTGCCAGCTGACCAACTCTCACTGGCACACTTTGCGGTTGAACTGCGTAGCCGCATGTCGTACTTGCGAGCCGCATGTTGCGCCGCAAAGTGCGCCAAAATGTGATATTCTGCCCCCGAACTGTCTGTCGTAGAATGGCCATAACCTTTGATCCTGATATGCTGTGAGGGCCTACAACCTATGGTTGGAAAGCTCTTTCAATTATATACAACTTTAATTCTTGGTGTTTTCCCAAATTCCAACTTTATAATAGCATTTTGGCCCCTCCAAACCAGATCATCCGAAAATGTTTTCCTTAACTCGCCCTTTTGGATGGCCTATGTCCATATTTGCCTTATGGGTCCTTCTTGAAACTTACCTGACACTTCATTACCAATATAAGGGACATTATAATTCTTCTCTAAAATGTCATTAAGACATCATTAATTCGATACTGGTATTTCTTGCCTGATACACAACATATACCTTGCTTTCCTTAACAACTTTCGTCTCCTACCTCAAATGTCCTTAAAATCTCATTCAGAATCATTAAATATTATTTCTTACTTATCAAAACATCGTATGCATCATGCCCTTTGTTAGTCAATTCACTGTGCATGAACGAAATTTTTTTCCGAGGTGTAACAGTAGACACCTCCGGGCGGAGGTAGCTAATATGCTCGCCAGGGGGCATCTCTGGGAGTACCTGAGCGAAAGCGGGAGGAATATTTACGGCAGAGCCAATCCCACTGAAGAGAATGATGTGGCCAATTCTCCCTCACACGTCATTAATATGATCTCTACGGATCTATGATCGTCGAAACCAACTTCACTGGATCTAGAAAAATGAAGATTTCGGTAACATGAGAAAAAAGAACTCGGGAACTTCCAGATGAGGATATGATTACTTTCTCCAATGAAGACGCGTCACACGTCACCCTACCGCACAATGACGCTTTGGTCATCATTGTACTTATTGGTAACTGTCAAGTCAAACGGTTCATGATAGATCCGAGGAGTTCAACTAATATCCTCCATTGGAAGGTGGTGGAAGAAATGAGAAATGATACCGGCTGTAAAGACGCTCTCCGGGTTCAATATGTCCAGCGAGACCACCAAGGGCGAGATTGATCTGCCCGTAGAAGCCGGTAGAGTCACTACTAAAAAATTGGCAAAAACCGACAACGAAAACTGATGGACCGTGTCGGTTTTTTCAATGAAACCGACGGGAAACCGACCCTTTATGGTCCGTCGATTTACGTAGCCTCACTTTTTGAAAATCGACGGACCACGTTGGTTTTTTGCGACAGACTGCGTCGCTTACGTGGTCAGTCGGGTTTTATCCAATAATTTAAAAAAATTTAAAAAAATCGACGGACTGAGTCGGTTTTTTTAATTTCTAATTTTTTTATCTTAAATAAAAACAATATAAATTTTATGAAAAAACCGACGCAGTTTATTTAATGTTTTTTATTTTAAATAAAAAATCGACACAGTGCGTTGGTTTTCTAAAAAATTTTAAGAATTAATTCCCAGAAAACCAACGGACTGAGTCGGTTTTCTGGAAAATTTCCTGCATGCAATTGCTACATTTTCTGCGGCCACACTTGCACAAAAACCCGTACGAAAAGCTGCTTAAAACTAGCATTAAAATGCTCCAAATCAATTCTAAAAAAGCTACAACACATAAAATCACCCTAAGTAATAATAAAACACACCAAACACTATCTAAACACATCCAATACGATCTCATGTGAGAAGCAGAACTCGGCGATGCAAACAACCTCTTTAACCTAGGTATAATAGCTAAATAATGCATCGCCTTAATTGGAACTATCTTCCCACTAGGTGTCCGCTTATAACGCGCATTTCCACATATTTTACATTCATTTAAATCAGCATCTTGCTCATAGAACAACATACAACCGTTTGGACAACAATGAATTCTATCATATGACAATCCTAATTTGGAAATCAATCTCTTTGCTTCATAGTAACTCTTAGATATGTCGAATTCCAGACTAACTAGTTCCCCTACAAGCTTAATCATTGAGTCCATAGCAGCTTCAGCAACAGTCCAATCTGATTTGATGTTAATCATTCTAACTGCAACATACAACTTAGAATGCTGACTCCCTAGCCAAAGTGGACGACTAGCCTCTTCTAATTCTTGATAGAAGCGCATTGCTTCTTCATTAGAAGGTTCCTTAAAATTTTGCTCAGGTTCAAACCCAGACTGTACGCCAAAAGCATCATTAACCATGTTATACCCCATTTAAACGGGTTAGATTAGAGTACAACATATTGGAGATTCCTATTTTGGTATTTTTTAAGGAGTCGCCACCTAATTAGTTTAACGGTGAATTAGGACACCTAATTTATTAACTAAGGTAAAGTTAAACTAAACCTCCGTTAATGGTCTGCTCAATTTTCAATTCTAGGTAAGGGTTCTAATTATCCTAAAGGGAAGGTGTTAGGCATCCTCTAGAATCCGTTAACTACGGTTTACCAGCTAAATTCAGGTTAATTAATTAAGGTTAAAAAATGGCTTACAAATATTGCTAAAGTTTTAAAGGAAAAATAATGTTGGTCAAAATAAGATTTACGAAAAATATAATAAAAGAAGACTTTAAAAGCTATTTTAAAACAAGATTTATAAAGTTGTTAAAGAAAGAGTATAATAGTGCTATTTAAAATAATACTTATAAATATTGCTAAGGCTAAAAAAAACGCAATTTAGAATAAAGCTTGTACCAAATATCATATTCTTGCATAAAAGGACACTTCAAATGCCATTTAAAATAAAACTTATAAATATTACTAAAGCAACTAAAAAAATGTTATTTAAAATAAGATTTGCATAAAATATATAGGTAGAAGAAAGTGAATTTATACAGCGTTTTAATAAATATTTGAGATAATTCAAGTGGCGAGGTATTAATTGCTTTTGCATTTTAGGAATATGAACAAAAAATACAAAAATAAATAATGTGAGTTTTCTTTATTTTTTATTAACTATATTTTAAAATATTGTAATTGACTTAAAACTTGAAGAATTATTTATAAAATATGTTTGAGTTTATATTTGCATATTAATGCTTTTTTATTTTTTATTTTCTAAGATAGTAAGAATAAATTATGATTCCTTTAACTCAAAATATGTGTTCATACTATTTTAAAAAAATCAATTATAATAAAAAAATATTATAGATGCTGTAAATAATTTTATCATAAATAGAAGAAAATGTAACTTGCGGAATTAACTGTTAATTTCCTTAGAGCAACTACCCATCATTCTAAAGCCTATCATACTAATTCCCTATAATTCAACTAAGCTAAGAAAAACAAACAAAGTAAAGGATTAGTCAAATAATACAAATTAACTGCACAAGATATAAAATAGAGGCATAAAATAAATTAAATGGGCTCAGCCCATTTTGGACTGCTGCTGCATTCTGTTTGCTATTGGGCTTTTGGCCCAGTAAATTTCATATGTGGCTGCTGCTGTTGGGCTCGGCCCAGGAACTTTTTTTTTTTTTTTGCTACGGATTGGTTGACACGGAATGACTCGATAATTTTACGTTGGGCTTTCAGCCCAATATCGAATGCGGAAGAGGAACGAGTCCCTCGGACTCGTATGCGAGGTTCATGCAAAGAAATGAAAGAAAGATTAGCATACAATCAACAATGTTAAACATATGCAATGTAAACTTAAACAAACAAATCAGTGACTTGTATATGTGCTATGTGTATTTGAGTATTACTTTAATATCATACTACTTTTCTAATGTGGAAATGACTGATGGTATAAGTACTATCAGATATCATACAACACAAAATATGGCATTAGCAGGGAGACGTGAGTATATATTTATCAGCAGACGTGACAACATATTCAAAGGCTAGTCCTGGACCATTTTTATCATAAAAGACAACCTCAACAATCATTACCAGTATTTTTAAAGAGGAGAAATATCACATATCACAGACTTGTAGATACTCATATTAGCATATTATCCCTTATTAAGTCGAGACATATTCCATACTAAGTTCGAATCAGTTGAAAGCAAACAGAAAATGTTCATTAAAAGATCACGGCTGAGGCACTTCAACTCAATACGCTACAGTTTTTGGTCAAATATAAATGAAACCATGCCCAAAACTATATTGGATAGTTCTATGCCGCTTAAGTTCAATCCTAACAAATGGAGGATCTAGGTGATGAACTCAAACCCTATTCGAACACTGCTTGGACTAATACCATTAAGGAATCGTCAAATGATGGACAGTCTAAGAAAATCAGAGGTCAACTAGACCCTCAAACAAACCGAAAATAAAGTATAGGTTGACAATAGCATTGAACATTATAGTTCGAGAGTTAAATTCCTACATATTTATCTAAACCCCAACTGAATCTGAGTGTACAACCATATTGGACTGCTACTAATCACCAAAGGACCATGCTAAACGAGTTGAGTAAATATGCAGCCTATGAACCAATCTGAGCATATTAATCATTTTTTTTCTCATGGAACAGAACTGAAACCAAAGATGAAAGGAGAGGAAATCTGAACTGGACATCAGGGAACAAAGAAGAATCATACTCATATCACATTTTACTACTTTGGTTCAGATTTTATTAGCCTTGCATTTAAACTTTCCAAGTTCCATTTTAACAGCTAAACATACATAGCTTTCCCTTTTATGCTTACTAAGGCTATGCAAACACTTAAACTTTCAAAACTCTTATTTTGTTAAGAACAATGACACCCCCTCAGACAAACAGGTCAATACCCAACCATGAACAATTTTAAACATGAATATACAAGAAAATCTCATCAACATGTTCATCAGTTTCAAACTAAACATCCTCAACTAGATTTTTGCCCATTTGAATCCAGAATAAGCAAGCAACATACAAAGTATTCTCATCATGAGCATGGGAACCATATACATCAGATTATTTCACATAAGTCAAGCAAAAGGTATCATGCTATGTCCCTTCAATTTACACAATGTCCTTAAGGGTACAAAACAGGCTCAAGTTTGTCATGAATATGATCACAGGGCATGCTGCTAACAATATTATCAGTATAGGACCCTAAGCATCCATCGAAACTTCACAAATCACCAAACAGGTTTACCTATGCCATAAGATACATCTTTTGGAAGTCCTTTAACCCCTCTGCATACATCCTAGGACTCAGAGTACAGTATCAACTAACTAAAATAAGCCTAAGGGCATGCTTGACTAAACATGTTAGATTAATAACGAAGTTATGCTTAACTAGAATGGATTAAGCCATGATAGCACACAAGATATATTTAACTAACAACAGAACTGATTGTGACATATAGGAACCAATAAGCCTAGCTATAACTTAATATACTAAGCAGGTTCAACTATTAAACAAACTAAGACGGAAAACATCATTTAATTAAATGAACTAACACATAAACACAAACAGTAAACTAAACTAACACATAACAAACCAAGAGAAAAAAAAGAGAGGAAAAAATGCAGAAAAAATAAAGAGAGAAAGGGGAATTATGCTGACCTTCATCGGGTGCAGCGAAGTGAGGCTCGAGCTTCCGATATACCTCGAAACCCTTTGAATTCTCCGAGTTCGTGTCCGCTCGGATCAGAACAAATACTCAAGGCAGAAAACAGAACAGATTTAGTGTTTTGAGACCTTATCAATAAAATTAAAAGCTAGTATTTTATAAGAGGAATTTGAGCGATTAAGGACTTGTATTTTCTAGGGATTTGATGGCTGCTCAAGCTTGTCTTTCAACGACTCCTGATAGGATTATTTATAGGGGGAAATCTAGGGTTTGCTAGGGTTTTAAAAATTGGGCGGGATTTGAAAACAAGAAATTCAAATCCAGTCAAATTTCTGCTCAATCTGAATGTTGGAGAGTCCCCTTTTTCTGTCATCAATCAGGAAACTGAGGAAGAAGGGACAAAAACCATTAAAAACGGGTACTTGCAAGACGAAAAGCAGCTGATAAGAGAACAAAACTTACCTCACAAATCGACGAAAACCATTAAAAAGTTTTCAGATCGAAGCAGGGGAGAGAGGAAACCAACAAAAGCCTCAACTAGTTAACGGTTGAAAACACTGACGAGGGAGTACAGAGCATTAATATCTTTTCCTCAAATGGCCACGCATGGCCTGTAGAAACAAAAGACGCTCTGCGATTTGCTATTTGTGTTGAACGGGAAATGATGGGTCTGTTGGATTTCGCAAATAGACGAGTTTTACACGGGAAAGAGGAGGTCAAAACTGTCCATCGTTAAAGGTATGGTGGATTTTGGCTGGAAATGGGAGGAAGGGGAAAGAGAGAGGGAGAGAGAGAGAGAGGAGGAGGAGAGAGAGAGAGACGGGGTGAGGTGCGGCGGAGTGAGGGTGAAGGAACCCTAGGGGCTCTTTTGCTTACTGACCCGGGTCGGGTCACTGGGCTGGACCGGGTCAGTTCAAAAATGGACTGGGTCAGATTAAAAGGAGTAATGGGCTGAAAGATGTGGGCTGGGTATTAAAATGGGGCTGATGAATAAAAATGTAGGTTGACTAGTGAATTAGAATGTGGGTTGGTTTCACGAATTAGGCATTATCCCAGATAGTCTTAGGATTTAATTATGGACTGAATTAATACGGACTAAAATATTACCTAATATAAAATATGTAATAATTAGCGCTCAGATAATAAAGTTATATGACATCGTAATGGTCGTGCGAAATATTTTAAAAATCAACAGTAAATAAAGTCATTATTTAATTGTGCGCGAATAAAATGCCACGCCTGCGCATAAGATGGTAAAAATGCTGACATGATAAAAATGCGGATTATCATAATACCGGTAATAATAATAATAATAATAATAATAATAAGGATAATAGTGATAATGGTAATACAAATAATGACCGCTAGTGATTGTAATAGAACAATGAAACGCCGGTAAAATCTAATAAAAGTTAATAATTATAGTAAAATATAAATAATTATTTCATAAGTTGCTGAAAATACGAGAAGCGTAAATAGATATTTTGGGGAAAGACGGGACAAAATCGGGTGTCAACAAACCACATCATTAACTCTATCATATTGGACATGACTATATTCCTGCGACACACTACTTTCACCAACAACCATATTATAAAATATACCATTGACCCCATCAGTCTCTCCATGATCAGTCCAAACATAATATTTCTGCTTAAACCCACGACTATATAAATGAACCCTAACCGCTTCCGGTTTCAAACACTGCATACATCGACAATGATTACAAGGACACCTAATCACCCCTTCATTTTGAAAAGGGTGAATTGACATTGCATGTGTGATAAACCCATCAACACCTTCAACAAATTCATCATGTACACCCACACGATTACTATTATTCATATTATACATCCACATATGATCCATCTACAAAAATATACTCACAAATTATTGAGGTTATAGAAATATATTATAACTTAAGAATTCTAACTTAAATATAACTTAAGAAAACACAATCCCAACCACTTCTAACTTTGAATTCTCAATAACAATTCTAACTTTAATAATTTATGGATTCTAACTTTAACATAACTTGAGAAAGCACAATCCCAACCAATTCTAACTAAGCTAACACAAATACATTGACAGTGAAGATAAAAAATAGCACAATCGCAGGCAAATACATATATATATATATGAAAAGTAAACTAGACAAATAAAGTTTACATTTTTTCACAAATTGAATATCAATAATTTAAGAAAGCACAATACCTACCAAGTCTAACTTTGAATTCTCAATAAAAATTCTAACTTTAATAACTTATGAATTCTAACTTTAATATAACTTTGAAAAACACAATCCCATCCAATTCTAACTTTGAATTCTCAATAACAATTCTAACTTTAATAACTTATGAATTCTAACTTTAATTCTAAAAATTGAAAATTAAATCTAGTCAAATAAAATCTACATTTTAGTTTTGAGGTTATAGAAATATTATAACTTAATAATTCTAACTTTGAAAAGTACAATCTCAACCAATTCTAAAAATTGAAAAGTAAATCTAAAGAAATAAAGTCTACATTTTAGTATTAAGGTTATAGAAATACTATAACTTAACAATTCTATCTTTGAAAAACACAATCTCAATCAATTCTAATTTGGAATGATCAATAACAATTCTAATAACTTATGGATTCTAACAAAAAGCATAATCCAACAAAAAAAAATAAAAAAAAATCTAGTCAAATAATTAAAGTATACATTTTTGCACATATTCAACATCAATAATATTACAAACAATGATAACTAAGCTAACACAAATACATTGACAAATAACATAAAATATAGCACAATCTCAAGCAAAAAAAAAAAAAAAAAAAAAAAAGACAAGTAAACTAGTCAAATAAAGTTTACAGTTTTTCACAAATTCAACATTAATAACATTGTAAATGATGTTTAACAAAGCTAAATAGACTAACATTAGGCCTAAAATCTACAAATAAAACTAAAATTGAAAGAATTTAAAAGCCCTAATTTAAAAGAAACTAATCTCAATTTATTAAGTTAAAAACAGGTCTGGGGTAGGAGGGGGCGGGCTGCGCAGGCGGCAGGGCTAGGTGGCGGGGCTGGGCGGAGGGGAGGGGGGCGGCGGGTAGGGTTTTAGGGAATGGGGAGTTTTGTTTGGGAAGAGGAGAGAAAATGGGAAATGAACCCGTCTGCCCATTTTGTTAAAAAGAAATCGATGGACACAACCGACCCTGTCCGTCTGGTGACCAGATTTTGACCCAAAAAAAAAAAGAACCGACCCTGTTCGTCGGTTTCTTAAAAAAAATTGTTTATTATTTTTTTAAAAAACAAAATGAATTGCAAATTATTTAAAATATTTTTAAAAATAAAACCGACGTTGTCCGTCGGTTTTATATTAATTATTAATATTTTTTTAATAAAACCGACGTGGGACGTCAGTTTTTTTTGGCGAAAATATTTTTTTCAAAATTCTGCAAAAAAAAAACCGATGTCGTCCGTCAGTTTTCTAATTAAAATAATTAAAAAATTAGAAATGCAAAAAACCGACACAGTGAGTCAATTTTTCAAACCGATGCAGTTCGTCGGTTTTTTGTCCGTCGATTTTTTGCTGTTTTTTAGTAGTGAGTCACAAAATTGACGAAGTTCTATGTGATTGGAGGTGATATGCAGTACAACGTTATTTTCGAGAGGCCCTGGCTCGATGATATGAAAGTTGTCTCCTTAACGCTTCATCTATTGCTCAAATTTCCTACTCCGGATGGGATCAAGCAGATTTGAGGGGAACAACCAGCTTAAAGGAAAATATTGTCCATAAAAGAGCCCGTAGCAGTGGAAAGTCTCAACAAAACCTGTCCTATAGCAATTACAGGACCCAGGTCCCGTATCGGATGCAGATAAACAAACACCGGTAGAAAGCAAGAACTATATGAGGCCCGAGGAGGTTGAAGATCACTTCTACGGGGTCCTAAGGTATTTCTAGCCACCGAACGATTCGGATGCTACCAAATCCATAGCTGAAGAGCAAGTGGGCGACTGAATTAATAGAGTTTGATATTGAGCACATGCCCCGTACTACGATCAAGTCCTAAGTCCTGGCGAACTTTGTGGTGGATTTTAGTCCGGGTGTGGCCCCCCAAGCTCAGAAGGAAGCTTTTTAGTTCAAGGGGCTGCATCCAGAGTTTGGACACTGTACATGTATGGGGCGTCTAATATAAAAGGCATGGGGCTAGGTGTGGCACTCCGTACCCCCACATAAGATGTTTTAAGGCAAGAAATCAATAGCGTGCCTCTAACTAACAATGAAGCAGAGTATAAAGTTTTGATTGCAGGTCTCGAGCTAGCCTAGGGACTCAGTGTGGAAGTTATTGAGGCAAAATGTGGCTCCCCACTGGTGTTAAATCAAGTTCACGGAGTGTTCGAAGCCAAAGAGGAGCGCATGTTGAAGTACCTGGAGAAGGTTCTTTGGTTGCTTGCCCGATTTCAAGAATGGACGGTGGTGCACTGTTATATCCCGTAATTTCGCACATTTGAATAATGTGAAATAATTGTGACTAGTGAGAGATGAAGAAATATTTTGATCTTATTTTATATATATGTTGTTCTTGAAATATATTGATGCGGGATATTGAGGAAGGCTAAGGGCAAAGTTGGAAATTTGGAAAACAGTTTTCATGAGTTACAAAAATTTGTCATGAAATAATGAGCTTGAAATAAAAGAAGAGAGAAAAAAATAATTCATTGGGCTTGAAAATGCCAATAGGTGGCCGGCCAAAGGGTGAGTGGCCCAAGGCCCATTTAAAGAATTTAATCTAAGTTATAAATAGGTAAAAGGGGCCATTATTTGTCTTCACTCTAGAATGTTCAAGAGAAAGAGAGTTGAGAGCACAAAAAGAAAAGGCCATTCGGCCAACACAAGGAGAAAAGGAAAAAAAATTAGCCCACCAATATTTGATCCTAAAATCATAATTTTTTAGTATTCCTACTAAGTTCAAGACCCTCTTCAACGTGGTATAATTTTTGAGGCAAGAAAGTACTTTTTTTGGCAAGTGGAAAATTGAAGAAAGAGGTAAGAATTCCTATTCTTTTACATATTATGGGAGATTTATATATGTTATAGTGAGTAGAACTGAATGAAAATATGGAGATGTTGTGTGTGGTGTGTGAGCCGTATGTGTGTGTGTGTTGTGGCCGTGTGGTGTCTTTTGGTGAGGGAAGATGAATTAAATTTATTTAGTATGAAACTTGTGTGTTGTGGCCTTGTGATGTAAATGGAAGAATAATGGTTCAAGATTGGCATGAAAATTGGTTGTAAGTTGTTGTCGGAAATTAGGAGATTTTATTATAGTTTTATGTAATTATGGAAATGGAATTGCTAAAGTATGAATTGTTGTTGTTATTGATGAAATTGGAAGAAGAAAATATGACGTTGTGACCTTATCGCGTTTGTGGAGATTTCGAATGGAATATGGTGATAGCGGGATTGTTTGAAATGTCCTTGAATTATGTTTGAATAATCTTGAGCTAGTAAATGAATATGTAAGTGGCGATATTGGCTTGAAAAGACATAGTTGAATTGAATATGCTACGCTATGTAGAGAAGAAAGTCATTAATGTTAGAATGCGCTTTAAATTGATTCTTGATGTTTATTAGTATGGTTGTTGATATTGTTGGTTTGGCTGTTGATGAATTTGGCCGAGTTAAATTCTCGGGGACGTTAAATTTACAGGGGAGATGCTGCCGAAATTTTTGTAGACAAGTATTAAATAAAATTGGATTTCTAAGTACTTGTAGCTAATATTTGGTAATTGATAATATTATTGTAGACATTGGAGAGCCCGAGACTTGAGTCGGGATTTGGTTAGCGAGCGATTGAGGTATGTAAAGCCTACCTTTCTTTCTTTTGGCATGACTTTTTTTTGGAATGAACAAATAACGTATAAATATGCTCCTAAAGAAAATCCTATTCTTAGAGCCACTAGGATGGCTAACATCTTTGACCTCCATAAGCTATTCCATATGGCTGGATACATATTTTATGATGTTCAAAGATCCTATTTGTTATGTTCCAGATGTTGTTCGAAAGAAAGAAAAACGAGAAGACTAAGGCCTTTGATGAATATTTCGATATGAAAATATGGTCTTAAAGTCCCCATCTGATTTGATCCATAATGTTATCCGCAAGTTTCCTAGTATGATTATGTGATCCATAATGATGTCCGAAAAACATTTGATATGGCTAAAGTTTTGGATACATATATTTTGATACATACATATGATCTTAAAGGCTCCATTTGATTTGCTCCATAGTAATGGTTGAAAGTTCCCCTAATATGAATGTCACTTAAAATTCCGAAAAGAGCTTCTGAAATGCTTTTAGAAAGTTCTGTACTTCAAAAGTTTGTAACTTTCGTATAATAACTCCGATTGACCCGAAACTGATTTCTCAGCCTTCGGATGCAGTAAATATATTTGTTCATTGAGTTTTGAAATTTATTTTTATATGCATATGGTTTCCGCACTACTCTGCTCGTGCCTACTACTATGATATCGTTCGCCGGATCGCGGGCCAGTTTTGTGATCGTGTGCACCATGTATATTCGACAGTATGATGTGTTACGGTTCCCGAGTTCCTCGCCATAAGGCCGGGTACCGCTTATATACGGCGTTATGATGTGATATGGCATATGATATGTTCTGATGTTGTGATATGATATGATGATATGATATGTTCGGGGATTGTACGGAGATTTGAAACCTTCTGGAGTATGATGTGTTGTGGCGCCAGCGTCGGAGTGGCGACCACGTTCCTGAGCTTTATGCATGATTTTTACTTGCATTACTTTTGTTTTTAAAACAGGTTTGATATACTGGTTCTGTAACCGCTTTCCATACTCTTTATTTCAGTTCTGATTTGGATTACTGTACCTCATGCTTTACATACTCAGTACATATTTCGTACTGACCCCCTTTCTTCGGGGGGCTGCGTTTCATGCCCGCAGGTACAGACGTTTGTTCTGGTGACCCGCCAGTGTAGGATACATTCTGCTACTTGGAGTGCTCCATTGACTCGGAGCCCATACTTTTGGTAAAGATCTTTCACTGTATATGTCTGTATATATGTATGACTATCTGGGGTACGGCGGGGCCCTGTTCCGTCATATGTTTTTGTTATGGTTTGTAGAGGCCTGTAGTCATGTAAGTGGGTCATGGGTCATGTTTGTTTGATTGTGTTTGTGATTTGTGCCTTAAGCGGTCCCATTTGTTATTATGGCCAAAACGGTCCATTTGTTTGTATATGTGTGTATGTCTGGGCGATGTGTATTCCGCCAGCCTATCGGATTTGATATGATGTTTCTGTACGGGCGACCGCTTAAGATGGTAATTGGTTCCAGTGTCTGCTTAAAATAACGTATGTTAAGTTTGAATAAAAGTTTGATATGTCGATCTGGTACGTAAGTCTGTTTGGGTGTCCAAATAGGGCACCAGTCGCGGCCCACGGGGCTGGGTCGTGACATGCACGTCCCCAAAGAAGAAAATATAGAAGCCGACGCATGGGCCAACTTAGGCTCATCTACGGAATCGACGGGCCTGAACTCAGAATCTGTGGTCTAACTACTGCACTTAGCGTTGGATCAATCAGGATATGATGAGGTAAATTCCACAAGCTTTGTTTGTGACTAGAGGAACGAATTCCTGGACTACCTCAATCACGGGAAGTTACCAGAGGATTTGAAGGCTTCTCAGGCCTTGCCAACCAAGGTGGGTCGGTACTGTGTTGTTAATGGCCTACTTCACCACAAGTGTTTTTTCGGCCCGATGGCAAGATGCATAGGCCCTGAGGAGTCGGATTATGTCATGAGGGAGGTTCATGAAGGTATTTATGGTAATCATTTAGGCGCGGAGTCACTCACTAACAAGTTGCTCCATGCTGGGTATTACTGGCCTCGAATGGAGGAGGATGCTATGGCATTCGTCTGGAAGTGTGATAAATGTCAACGATATGCACAAATGTTACATCAACCAGGTAAAGAGCTACATCCGGTTACATCACTGTGGCCATTCACGAAATAGGGGATGGATATAGTAGGGCCGTTGCCGTTAGGACCTGATCAGGTACGATTCGTATTAATGGTAACCGATTATTTCTCTAAATGGGTCGAGCCATCAGTGTATAAAAAGGTCTGAGAGATGGAAGTAATCGACTTCATTTGGAATCATATAATCTACCGGTTCGGGATCCCGAAAGAGATCACTTGTGACAACGGCCCGCAGCTTGTTGGAGCCAAGATTACAAATTTCCTCAAAGAATTAAACATCAAGAGAATCACTTCTTCTCCCTATCATCCCAGCGGTAATGGCCAGGTGGAATCAACTAACAAGACGGTTATCCAAAATTTGAAGAAGAAGGTCGAAGATGCCAAAGGGGCGTGGCCAGCGAAATTATCGGAGGTACTATGGGCTTACAGAACCATGACAAAATCCAAAACCGGTGAAACTCCTTTCTCACTTATATACGGGGCTGAGGTGTTAATCTCGGTAGAAGTCGGATCTCCCAGTCCAAGGTATGACCGGGCTGTCACGCCCCGAACCTGGGCCTGGACGTAACACGGCACCCGGTGCCTGACTGCATGTGACCGAGCGAACCAACTGGCTAGCTGAATCAACATGTGATACCAAAACATAACTAATTCATAAAATAAAAGTAACACATGCTGATTAACTAAACGTCTGACTGAAATATCATAATGCGGAAATACTTAGACAATCTGAACATATTTGAAAGAAGCCAACATGGCTACACCAAAACAACTGGACGACTGAGTATAACTGTCTACAAGGCTAACATAACAAATATCTGACTGTCCGAACTGTGTCTATGAAGCCTGTAAGAGTACTGAATAATAAAACTGTCTATAAACTGAATTAACTAGATAGCTGACAACGCCCCGAAGGAATTTGGGGCTCACCAGTAGCTGATACGTGCACTCCTAAATAGCTGAGTCGTCAACCTATATATCATTGCCTGCATCGTGAGATGCAGGCCCCCAAGCAACAAAAGGGACATCAGCACATTTGAATGGTACTGGTATGTAAAGCAACTGAAGTAATAAAATACTGGAACTGAAACTGAAACTGAACTAAATAGGAAAGCAAAAAGCTGAAGTACTCCCTGTTCTGGATGAAGAATCACCTGTAAAACTGTAAATATAACTGTGGCATGGGGCCCAAATAATGTGCACAAAAACTGTGGCCTCTGGCCCAAGCAATACGTATGCATAAACTGTGGCCTAGGTCCCAAAAGTACAGATACAGGTGTTCAACATTAACAATTTACAAAACTGAGACTGGCTATAGCTGATAGCATGATAACTGTTTCTAATTATGGGACTCTTGCAAATAACTGGTTATACACTGATTGAGACTCATGTGATAATAATGCATAAGTCTATAAAGATTACGTGCTGAGTTCATGATGTTCAAAGTGACAACCATGAACGAATTCTGTAACTGCAACCCTAAAAGATAACAGTTCTATATCATATCATGAAACTAGGGCTAAACTATATTCTGAGTCAAATTGCTGACAAGTATGAAGAATGAGGCGTAGGGAGAATCATGAATATTCCCTAACGTAGATAGTTAGCCTCACATACCTTAATTCCAGCCTTTGAGCGTAACACAATGTTCGTCAACCCTTTCAACTTTGATCTATATCAATACAAGTCAAAGGGATTCTATATTAGCAATAATATTCATGCTTTGGTCATCTAAGCATTTTATCAAACACTAGGTGGGCATGAAGCTCCACAACCTTCATTAATGGTGTTTTTTTCACCCAATCCCCATTCTATTACTTCTAGCTGATTCTACAAACTCAATTAGATGTAATTAACATCATTCTTCATCACCCATATGAATACAACAATCCCAAGTCAACAATCCAAAACTCTAGCATAGTTCATATAATTCTCTTTATCAAACCCATTTTCTATATGCTTCCTCAATCCAAGTGTTTTTAACTTATCAATACTTCAATCATCATAAAAACATCATAAAACTTACCTTAGTTGTTGTAGGAATAAGCCTTGATTTGTAATGCTTCACTTGAACAAAACCCTAGTTCCACCTTCCATGGAATTTCTTGACTTGAATGGACTTTGATGTGTTTCTCACACTTAGTTTTGTGGATTGATGAAGTGGATCTTTGGTTTCACTTAGATTCTTGCATATGAAGTGTTTGGAAGGCTCTAGAGAACTCTTGAGTCGTGGAGGAGAAATGGGAATGAAAAAAATGAGCTTGGGTCTCTTATTAACATCTTAAAATCTGACCCGTCGGGCAATTCTACGCCAGTTTTTACGGGCCGTCAAACTGTTTGACGGACCGTCAAAATGGACCGTAAAACTGCCCAGCAAAATATGGGTTTCTGTGACCATTTTACGCTGGTTTGTGTCAATTTTACGGACCGTATAATTTTTTACGGACCGTCAAAATTTTCTACGGACCGTCAAATGGTTCATAGAAATTTTCTGCTCAGACAGTCTGTTGTAGAATGGCCATAACTTTTGATCCCGATATGCTGTGAGGGCCCACTACCTATGGTTGGAAATCTCTTTCAAAGGGCTACAACTTTCCTCAAGGAAGGTTTCCCAAATTCCAAATTAATAGAGGGGTTATGGTCGTTGGAAGTAAGACCTTCTATAAACTCACTTGCAAACATGCCCCGTAGAGTGGCTTCCAACTTTGCTTTGCCCAAAAACATTTCTTATGACTTGATTGGTTTTCAAAACACTTCCTATAACCCTCATATTGATTCCATTATATTATCATCTTATGAGTCAAACCTTCGCCCGAAGCTACGAGGTGTTACACGGGCGCAAGAACAATCTAACGCCGAAGCGATGTAGGTGCAATTAGACTTATGGCAGGAACACAGAGACCACGCGTACATCCAGATGGTTCCACAGAAACAACAGATGGAGCGCTACTACAATCGTCGCACCAGCCTCCAACATTTCAAAGTCGGGGACTTGGTGCTAGGGAAGGTAACACAAAGTACTCGAGATGCAAATGCGGTAAAGCTAGGCCCAAATTGGAAGGGCCCGTACAAGGTGATCGGCATTGCCGGAAAAGGGTCATACAAACTAGAGGACGGAGACGGTAATCAGGTCCCTAGTTATTGTAATATTAGTTTCCTCAAAAATATATTATTCTTAGTTGGAAAACTATGGCCGGCGGTGCTGCACTCTTTTTCCCTTCGATCGATTTTTGTCCCACTTGGGTTTTTCCAGCAAGGTTTATAATGAGGCAACACTGCTTTGCCGTTACCATGTTTTTTCGGAGGCATTATACATGTTTGGAACCTCATTCTTTACTTCCAAACACTGGGGGGCTACACATATGGATATACTGAAGATTGTAGAGAAAGCTACTGTGGCCACGACTCAAAAATTTAAACAGCATCACCGGGGTCTGCCCGGGCGAAATCGGCTCAGAAATATAAACAACATCACCGGGGACTTCCCGGACGAAATAATCGCATGCATGAAATTTGCCATGTTAAGCAAATATCTTTGCAATGTTAAGTGAATATCTTTGCCATGTTAAGAAAAATACATTAAATAGATGCGACTAACTTCATATCGAAAAACTTTTTGCCAAAACTAATAGGAGACGTCCTTTTCTAAGCACCGAGAAATAAGGGCCCTCTGTTATAACGATAAAATCTTCTTACGAAGAAGGTTATGTTCGGAAACCATAAGAACTAGTTCGGAAGTCATCATAAAGATCAAGTCGAATGAATATTATTCCGATTTAGTAAGGCGTATCTTTAAAACAATTAGCCTTAAATAATTAGGCGACCTATACCCAAAGGTCCAGAGAGAAGAAAACAATGTACGTTCCTAGCCTTTGAGGTTTTGGAGTTTTGAATTTAAGCCCCGTGTCCTTTGAAAAGATAAGAGAATATGGGAGCTAAAGCAAAAGTTAAATCTATATAAAATCTCTCCGGGACCCCGAGGCAACAGACAATTTCAAGGCCCGTAGAAGAAGCTGTAAAAATCAGACTTCGCGGAGACCTTGATATAAAACAAAAACAGCAAATACAATTGTTCAAAGCGAATTAAAACCAGGACATTCAAGCCCTAAGATAAATGAAACATGAGCGCGCAGACCGGTCAGAGTTACCAGTTGGGGGGGGGGGGATGGACCACCCTTAGCAGGAGGAGGAGCCTCTTGGCCTTCACTGTAGGAGCTGCCGTCCTCAAACGATCGCAGGTTCGCCATAGCAGACTCAGCGGCCACAAAATCTACGTCGGCATATAACAAGACTTCTGACAAGTCCATATTTTTATTCAAGGCCTCACGGAAGGCATCCTGACGAGACTTCAGAATGGCAGGGTCGTGTATCACACTGGCCTTATGTTCCTAGGCAGTCCAGCGCCGCTGCAATCTTTCCCAACTTGATCTGAGACGGACCCGGGAAGCTTCTGAACATCTCAGCTGACCCCGAGCGGCCTCCAGTTTGCTTATCAGATGGAAGACTTGCACCTATAGGTTTTAGAGATCAAAATTCTTGGCCTGCAAGGGCATATTTTCTTCGTCCAACTGTTGCTTAGCTTCGTCGTAACTCAGTCGTATGGAGTGCTTCAAGGATTTTGATTCACGGCAACTTATTCAGAGCGTTTCAAACACCCGACGCAGTTAGTGATTTTCAGTGGTTACGGAGTCCGGCACTTGCATATTCCCTGCCTCAACTATTGTGGAGGTAGTGGAGGTATGTCATGCTAGGATTTGGTTTGCAAGCTGATACAACATGACCTTCAGGTTTGGGCCAGGTGGCCCTGGTTGAGTGGAAGTCTCACCGGTTTCATTGGTGCTGAAGTGCAATGGTAAGGGGTCAGGACCTGCATGATCCGAAGAGGCCGCCGGTCCTTCTTGCTCAGAGAGGACATCCGACCCCGCTATTCCGAGGGTTTGGGGATTCTCCTTTTCGCCGTCAAGGTTGATGACGCCCTAGTTTTATCTGTACCTCTTCTCAAGCCTCAACAAAGTGGCACCGGGACGCACTCGGGATCCTATCCCATCAGTTGAGGCTTCGGAAACCTGTAAGGGACTCCGAACTTTGTGTTTTCGACCGCCAGAGTGCTGAGTAATGGCAGACCTGATATTATAAAAGGAGGTAGCACTTGAGGAGATCCTCCGGGCTGACGATCTTCGAGTAGGGATTTTTGCATGCTGCCAAGAGGGTCCGTCAGGGAAGATGAAGAAGTATGAGGAATTATTTTTACATCTGGGTCCGAAATATCACCATGGTTCTTCCCTCTCCACCACTCTGCAGTCAAGATTTTCTAAGTTTTGATTACTCTTGCAGTGGCTCTCCGCAGGACCAGTACCCAGTCAAACATCCCCAGCACAAAGTCCGTGGCCACAAAGGCGGCTCCAAAGTTAAAGAAGGTTATGCGACGACAAAGGAAAATTCGGATAATCGGAAGGAAGGGTTTACGAACTTACGAGTGTTGTTCCACGTCTCTGGAAAGGGCTCCAGAGGGGCATGATGGAGAAGATCTATTTGTATCATCATAAACCGATCGCACCAGCCCCGGTCAAAGTCATCTTCGGCTCTGGTAATCAGCCTACGAGAGCCGTGGGGGAACAAATGGATTATTCCACCCCGAAACAAGTGCGGGGAATAGAGCCGCAATAGTTGATCAATAGAGAAGGCGAGTTCGGCGCGGTCAGCGAGTTCCTGAATACAGTAAACGATCCTCTATAAATAAGGAGTGAGTTGGCCTATGAAAACCCGGTACCTAAGGCAGAAAGTCCTGATCAAATAGGGAACTGGTAACGTTAACCCGATGGAGAAGGGGTAAGTATGAACCATGGAATACCCCTCGACATGGTGAGTCATCCTGTCCTCCGAACCAACAGCGAGGGCACAACCTCCGAATCCCAGTTGCAGTCGATGTAAACTTGGGGTAGGTCTTCATCGGTTATCAGGGAATTAATCTCACCCACATATTTATTGCGAGTATCTATGCGGAAGGGTCCTTTGTACACGAGGCAGAATTTCTGTGGCAAGGGATCCTAGGTAGGTTTCTTTGGTAATGGATGCTTCAGGGCTCTTCTCCTGGCCCGAAGTCAGGGAATTATCAGAAGAACGAGGGGAAGAAGGGACTGAATTCGCTGGGCTTTTAAGAGACAAAGCCATGGTTGAAATTGACGTTAATATTCTGGAAAGGAAGGTGTTGACACGCAATTTTGTCCCACTTTTCCTTCAATTAATTTATCCGCGTTTCTTGATCGTTAATAATTTGGACGAGTTATTTCAAATTTACTTAACAAAGCACTATATTAATACTTTCAAATATTTATTGCACGGTTATTTATTTTAATAAAAAGTTGTATTATATATTTGAAAGTGGTTAATTCTAGTCCAAATTATTAAGATGAAGATGTCCAAATAAATTAATTAAAGGAGGAAAAGGGCCAAATTTCGGATCCCACCAGCCCTCAAAACTCTTTCTAGACCAGTCCAATTGGCCCATTTTCGCCAAAATCCGTAACCCATTACCCATTTCAACTGACCCGGCCCACTTATCTTATTCATCTAAAACCTAAAGAAAAGAAATCAGTAGCCACACCTTGTCGTCTTCTCCTCTTTCCTTTTCAACAAAGCTCCATTTTTCCTCAACAATGGCAGATCTTTGCCACCCCATTTTTGTGCAAATACTTTCCTCTCTCATCTTCAAAGATCTAGTCAACACAAATGTCCAAGAAACTTTTAAAGTTTCTGAAAAGATCAACTGTTAAAAGATTCGATTTTCAATTTGAACGGTCATATTGACTCAAAATCAAAATCAAGTTCAAAATCCCGCCCAAATCGAAACCCTAGGTTTTGATTTACACCTATAAATACACCTCTAACTCCTCAGCCGAAGAGGATATTTTTTTTTGAGTCCGTGGCTTGCTCCTCAATTTCTATACTATCTGATAAATTACCTTTTATTCTTGAACAGTTTCTCATACATAAGACGTTCTGGTTCGTTTCGATCCGAGATTCGAATTTGTTCGGGAGTAAGAGAGTAGATCGAGATTCACGCCCCTGTTCACTGCACCCACAAGAGGTAAAATCCTTATCCTTATCCCTATTTCTATTTTTGTTGTTCGTTACTGTTAAGACGAGTTCCCATGTAGTATAAAATGTATTTTTTGCAGTTTTGTTGCTTTCCTTTGCTTAATATAATTCTGTGAATATGAATGCATACGTCGAGTACAATGCACATTTGCTGAAGTTGATCTCTTTTTCCGAATTTGAAATGTTTGGCTGAAACTGGATTTTAGAGTTTAGCGTTGTCTTTTGAATTCTATCCGAAACGATAGATGATAAGCTGAATAAAACAAGATGGTCAGTCAGTAGTTGTTATAATATGGGGGATATCATTTTACAACTTAATTATCAACTAAATCTTAGCTGAATATTGTGTTTGAATGTGAAGGTATGTTGATGTCGTACTAGTAAATATTGAGACGAGTTTGGTCTTCCCTTCCACTTTCTTCTGATGAGAATTCTATTTTAGGGAGTTGTAATGAATCTATAATACTAACTTTTACCATTCTAAATAGAGATGAAATTATGTATTCATTAAATACTAGAAATCCAGTTTCCATATTTGTTTAGATAAAGTTGAGTATGTCTTGTTCTTCCTTAAGTACATGACCCTGTTTAGTAGAATAATTGGCTCCATGAGTAAGATTATTCTACTCTAAAAAAAGAGCATGTTTGTGATGTCTGTTATGCGCACACAATACACTATGTGTTGCTGGTTTAGTTTGCCTCTTGGGCTAAAAATCGTTCAGCTCATTGTAGCAATATAATGCCCCTTTAGATTTTCGATGAGTTCTGGAATGTTTGGCAGCATGTAAGTTTAAATTTTAAAAGTCGTGTTCAGGCGTCAAAATTCTTTTTCCATGTTTGAACTTTGCTGAATAAGAGACGTGTTTCCTCTCTTTGAAATATCGCGTGAAATACTTGTCGGGAATTTGCTTTCACGTATTCTGGATATGATTTTTTATATTTAAGCTCAGTTTAAAAAAATATGTTTTGAGCATTTAAGTAATGTAGTTAAACTAAGGTTAAACCAAAATCTTAACAATGTGTTCATAGGCTAAATCTTGAATGTGACAATCTGTAATGTTCAATATGTCTTTGGAATTCACCTAAGTTCGTGTTCCATATTTACCACTATGGTTGTTCAGGAGTTTAGAGACTGGGTTACAAATACTTGCTTTAATGATCGAAAATGAACCAAAATATAACTGGAAAATTTTCTCCAAGTTTGGTATGTTGAAATAGTCAGATAAAGAGGGAGCTGGATCAGCTGTATATTCATCTAGGTCTTATTTTAATTGAACTAGTTTAACACATAGGAATTGCAGGGTCTAGGTATATTGAATTTTTCAAACTAGTATAAACATCTCAATGTAGAATTTCCTTTTAAGTCTGGTAAGTCGATGCACAATATGTACTAGAGCCCGAGAAGTTGGCAAGTTGTATCAGTTGTGTACTATTGATGTTATCAAGAGAAAGTTTGCCCTCTAGCTGTGTTCAAATTTAACTTGTTGTGATCTTACTGCTTGAGCATTCACTGCCAAAGGGAAAAAGTATTCATGGAAGCCAAAGTTTCTGTTTTTTTTTTAATCTCTTATTTCCTGTTTCTCTTTGAATCTTGTTAGATATTTTGCGGGTCACATTCTAATGATTTCATCTCTTCTATTTATTTTCCATATCCAGATCTTCTTATTGTTCTAATCTTTTCCTTTTTTTTTTTTTTTAATTTTGTTTCGCATGTACACCGGAGCCGAAGAGTTTCATTTGAGACTCAACGACACCACTTACGGAAGCCCGCACATCATTCACTATCTTCTCTCTTACTCTCTTGAGCGGAAAATTGCAGAACATTATCATCTTGCGAAAGCCAAAAATGGCGTTTATCATTTACGTCACTTTGGCCTACTCCCTATAGTGTTCAGAATTTCCTCTGTGACTAATCCTTTATTTTGTTTTGTGATTGATTGTTAAGATCTACGCAAGTTTATAATTTATAATTAAGTTTCCTTTAGCTAATAATAGACTAATTAGTTCTTACATGTGACATGTCATTAGATGTAAGGGACTTGGAACCAGTAATCAGTTTATGTATGTCTAGCAATATTTGGACCACAGGCAAATCGTATTACTCAAGATCTGTACATAAAACAGGAGTCTAAAACTTTTCCCAGTTCTTTTCAATTTAGGTCTGCTTCAAATTGTTCTAGTTATGAATTTGGTCTTTGGAATTCGAAACGGTTGCATCGTCTTGTCATATACTCTTTTGAAAAATAAACAAATCATTTTCTTTCAGGTTTTGGCCATTCAGTTACAATTGCCTACAAATCAACTTTTGCAAACTCAAAGGATTTGATCTTTCACAATTTGAAATCAATTCTCTAAAAAGTTTCTTTTAGTAGTGTCTTAGCTGCTTTACACTTTAAATTTGTTTTTAAGAGTCTAATTAATTAACATAAGTCCGGTCAGTTAACTATTGTTAATGGATCTTAAAGGATGCCTAATGCCTTCCCTTTAGACTAGTTGAACCCTTACCCAGATCTTCGGTTTTGTAGACATTAAAACGAAGTTAACTTTAGAAAATAACCTTCATGAAATTTAGGTGCCCTAATTCACCATAAATAATTAGGTGGTGACTCCCTAAGTTTAATTAACCCCGGAATTACCGGGATGTTGTAAAATATTTTGACTCCGGTTAAAATGGGGTATAACAGAAGGTCTGAGTCCTAAGTAGAGGGAATCTAAACTTCGTGCAAGGAAAGAAATAAGTTGCTTGAGTGGAAAGATTGGAAAAAGATTTGGAGTTTATATAAGGAGGAAAATCTTTGAAACCCAGAAATCGAGGCGTCAGCAGGGACAGCAAAGTGCCAATGGTCATCTTTATTGCCTTATGACGCTTCGGGAGCGACGATTGAGGTCTTAGAACATTTTGGGATCCGGCGCATTCCAGATGAATTTAACTCTCTTCCACTTTCCGGGAAAATCTGTTCGAATCCCGAGAAGTTGGGGGGAGGGGGCTATCTATATTGGGAAAAATACGGATAATACAGCTGTACCAATGTCATTAGGATACGTGGCACAAAGGACAAGTCATAAGGTGGGTCAGCACTGTTACCACCGATAATAGAACCATGGTACCGGAGAAAGCGCTAGGCCTAGTGGGGCATTAGAGTATCCCCGGTCGAAAATATAACAGTCTTCCATTATGAGTCAATTCAAGCGTTACGGATACGGTGTGATTATGCTTAATGACCCTCTTCATTACTCATTATTGCCATGTATTTAAAGTTCATTATGGGCAGGGACGTACTACATGGAATATGCGCCCCCAGCTTTTAGTATAAATAGGAATTGTCATTCCCATTGTAAGGACGAGATACAAACTAATATATGTTATACCCCATTTTAAACGAGTGAAATTAGAGTACAACATATTGGAGATTCCTATATTGCTTATTTTAAGGAGTCGCCACCTAATTGATTTTACGGTGAATTAGGGCACCTAATTATTAACTAAGGTAAAGCTAACTAAACCCCGTTAATGTTCTGCTTAAATTTTAATTCTAGGTAAGGGTTCTAATTATCCTAAAGGGAAGGGGTTAGGCATCCTCTAGGATCCGTAACTAACGGTTATCCAGCCAAACTTAGGTTAATTAATTAAGGTTAAATAAGATGCTTAAATTTTAAGAAAATGACTTATAGTATTATTAAGATTTTAAAGGAAAATATAATAACGCTGTCTAAAATAAGATTTTTTAAAAATATACTAAGGCTTTAAATAAAAATGCTATTTAAACAAGACTTGCAGGATAATTTGCACAAAAAGAGATTTCCAATGCTATTTAAAACTTATAAACGTTGCTAAGGTTTTAAATGAAAATGCTATTTTAAAATAAAGCTTGCAGAAAATACGATATTTCGCATATAAGTGATAACTTTTAAGAAAGGACTTAACAAAGTTAAAATTTGAATAAAATCATGTCATATGAATTGGCAATGTAAAAAATCTAGACTTATTTTTTATAAATAGGATGCAAAGGGAGTGAATTTTCTTTCTCTTTTTTTTATTGACTTTATCTAACTATATTTGGCTAAATATACTTAAGTTATTATTTATATATTAGTGACGTTTTGAAATCTTTAAGATAGTAAAAAAACGTGATTCTCTTGGTTCAAAATATGTGATCATGCTATTGTTGAAAACCAATTATTCTAAGAAGATAAATATTATAAGTACTCTAGATAATTTAACGTAAAATAAAAGAGAGTGAAATTCATGGAATAAATTATTATTTTTTCTTAAATTAACTACCCATTATTCTAAAACTAACCCATACTAATTAGGATTCTCCTAAGGATAAAAACAAGCAACAATAAAATGTTAGACATGCACTCCAAACCAAATATCTATCAACAGAACAAACATAATCAGATTATCGGCCCATTTAGGCTATTGCCAAGAAAAATCTGCTTCAGGCGTTGGGCTTTGGCCTAGAATTTTCAATGCTGCTGCAGATGGGCTGCAATTCTGTTTTGTGCGATATAGGTCTCGGCCCAGATATTTTTTATACTTGCTGTGGACAGAACTGGCAGAAGGGGAATAATATTTTCGTTGGGCCTTGGCCCAACACCGAATGCGGAAGACAAGTCCCTCGGGCTCGTGTGCGAAGGTCATGCATAAAATAAAAGGAAAAGAATTAGTATACGATCAATGGATAATGTTAAGCATGTAAAATTATAAACTCAAACAAATAGCAGATTGTGTATATTCTATGTATATTTGAAGTATACCTCATGTATACACACTCATAAGGATGTATAGAAGGTCAATATCGGAAAGCTTTTGCCCCCGCCTTCCCGATGTTGCACAAGTTCCAAGGGATTTCATGAATCCCAGGCATGGCTAACACCGGGGAGGGTTCAAGCTTGATCCGTAATGACCAATCTAACTTCCCTATTAATGTATTTTTTATGAATGTATTTCAAAATACATGAATACACAACCTCGTTGCCTTAGCAAGATTAAAGCACTTATAAGTGTATTGAAAATGTTCCAGCCAGTCGGCTATGCTAAACACAGGAATTCAATTCTAGAAACATCGAAACAGTAGCAACTAGGCTTATCATTACAACATTTATTTCAAAAGAAAGAAAAACAATGGTTCCCTGAGTATAATGTCAACGTTGCATTACAACAACCAATAATTAGCAAAGGACAGGCAAACAGAACAGTAGCACAGGGAATTCTTACAGTATGAACATGGTTCCAAACAAACATAACAGCCAAGCAGATAGGCAGCACATCAGTGGCAGGCGACTCACAAATAACCCTATGGTAGTTTGCAGGTTTAACAGCAAAATGTTCGGGTTTTAAGCGAAAGATAAACAAAGAGACCTAGGTAACATTTTGACACTGCTGAGACAAGGACTTTATGCAGTGATATTTGAAACAGGCACTTATGGAAAGAGCATAACCTTCAGCAGACAAACAACCAAATTCGCATACTGGATTCATTTTTTAACAGGGCAGATACCAGATTGTTTGGGAACAAAAGAACACATTCAAGGAGAAGGGAGAGGGGTAACATGATCAGATTCGAAAACGCAAAGAAAAGAGGAAGAAAATTCATGGGCATCTCGCGTATTTCAAACCAAAAAAAGACATACCCAAAATAAACACAATGAACAGTTACAAGTATGATGATCCTTTAAACATTTTAAACAGAAGGTATAATTTCTCCGAGGTATCGCACATCTATGGGGATTAAAACAATACAAAAAGGCTGGCATTTTTAGTATAGATAGAGGAGATTTAGAATATAGGTTTATGACTTAGTCCGATATGTTAAACTCATTTCTTAATTATCAGCTGACCTTACAACATATTTTACTCAAATAAGGAAAAGTAAATACCATATTTTAAGTTAAGTTACCATGACACAAATGACAAACAAGGCTCAAGTCAAACTGAGACCCACAACTAAAGAAGCACAAAAGGTAAACATGCTTATGCTTAGCTAATATGAAAGAGACATCAAACTGAAATAACATTCCATTTTATATTAAATTACTAAAATATCTCAATGAGCATACATAGTTGTATCAACAGGACTTCTGCTAAACTAGTATGTGGAATAAGAGTAGACCTAAACTAACATGTGATACCACATAAAGTCATAGTCAGGAAAAACCACAGATTAACCGATGCACAACTAGTCAAAGTTGGACCTGTATGACACGACTAAGCAGCTACAGACCTGAACTAATCTGTGGCCAATCATTATTGAGCATACAAACTTTACTTAAGCTGCTATAAGTTGAATAACATATGGTTAACCAAAACAGGACATAAAATGAACCACTACGGAACAAACTAAAAAGTAAGCACATACACATAATTAGCAAAACTACAAACTAATATACAAAACTAATCAAATGAAGAATAAATAAGCAATGTAGACCTAACAAGCACATGATTAACCCAAATTGACATATAACGTAAAACTGAACAACTACAGAACTAGAAACAGGATTAATCTAAGATTGAATATGCTTAATACAACTAAAAAAATAAAAAACCACAAACAGGAACTAAATCATAACTGACCAAACAAATCACATAAGTAGTTTAAAGCACTCAAACATTTACTAAAAATTAACTAATGGAAGGTGTATTACCTTCTTCGGGTGCAGCGAAGTGGGACTCGAGCCTCCGATATACCTCGAAACACTTTGAACCCACCGAGTCAGTATTTCCTCGAACCCAAACAGAACCAAGTGCGGAAACAAAAAATGATTTAGATTTTTTCTCGATATCAAACGATGTTGCCACTGCTAAAATAAACTAATCTTTCTAGGGAATTTTCAGGTGGCTTAAACTTATGCTTTGTTTAGAGGGGATTTTGCGGCTGAAAAGAAAAACTTGTTTCAATTTTAGGGGAATTTCTCGGCTCAAAAGACCCCCTCTTTCAACTGAACTCCCGATTATTTATAGGTGGACACCTAGGGTTTTCTTTAGGGTTTCAAATTTTTGGCGGGATTTCAAGTTGACTTCTGTTCAAATCAAGACGTTGGGTATTCTGTCATTGATCTGAAGCAACGTAGAAGAAAACAAAAAACCTTAAGAACTCCGTACCCGAAAAATCAAGAAGGCTGATAAAGAAAAAGATTTATTTTCACAAGGGGATGAAAACCCATTAAAAACATCAGATCGAAAGCAGATGAGGAACGAAGAAGACAAACCTCTTCATGGTTGAAGACTGACGGGGGGGGGGGGGGGGGGGGTACAAATATTAATTGCCTTCCCCGAACTGGCCATGCAAGGCGTCTGATGCTTTGCTATTTTTGCTGAAGACGAAAGCAAGAGAAAGAGAGAGGGGAGGAGCGTGTGCGCCGTTGAGGGAAAAGGATGAAAACCTAATGGTTTTCATTCTTTTGTTAAACGAAGCGGGTCAGTTCGAGTCGCCGGGTTTAATGGACTGGGCTGCTGAATTACGTGGGCCGGGTAGGATGAATTAGAATATTGGGCTGGGTATTAAATGGCCTCATACGGATTGGGCATTTGTGGGTTGATTTTAGATTTGGGTTAGATGAATTAAAAATATGGACCGATGATAGAAATAATTTGGCTTCTGAATTTAAGTAAAAGACCTATTGCAATTAATTATATATTAATGGTGCCCAAATATTACCTAATCTAAAAGTATGTATTTATTAGTAATCAGATAAAAATAAAATTATATGACGTCATAATAGCCGTGCAATAATTTTAAGTCAACAGTAAATAAATGCTATTATTTAGTTGTGCGGAAATAAATGCGATGCGTGTGCATAGGATGGTAAAATGCTGAAATGATTATAATGTGAATTACAATAATTTCGGTAATAATAATAATGACAAAATAATGATAATAATAATGGTAATAATAACAGCAGTGACTACAACAGGATAATGAATGCCGGTATTAATAAAAGCTAATAATTATATTAAATTATAAATAGTTATTTTTTAAGTTGTCAAAAATATTAAAGACAGATATTTTGGAGGAGAGGCGGGACAAAATTGGGTGTCAACAATATATTCAGTTCTCATACTTATGCTTTGCATAAACTTTAATTTTATTGTCATACTTACTAAGCTCCGGTGCCACGGCGTGACCGGAACGGAGAAATCTAAGTCCGGAATTGTCATCTGCTGCCTAGGCTTTTCCTTACTATTTACTTTATTTACTTATATTTACATTATCTCGTTACGAGCATCATATTCTTATTGGTCACTCCTGATCACGTCTAAAAATTCAACTGAACCGTTTTACGGGTAAACAACCTTGGCCCACAAATTTTCATTAAACAAGAAGCAGGAGCAAAAATTAAGGACCAGTGATTTGAGGGACAAAAATTAAAGACCAATCCATATGAAAGACAGTCTGCGCAAAAAAAAAAAAGATTTGAAATATGATTATTTATATTTAAGCTTAAATTGTGATACTAGCACTTGAATGAGGTGATATTTAATGATTAATTGGATTAATGTACTCAACTAGGTCAACGTATGTACCAACACTGCTGCAACTTTTGACAAAGTAGGAGATATATTGTTCCTAGGTCACCCTTCCCATTACAGCTTCTGTAGTTAATAGCCAGTTGGCATCGGTAGGCAATCAACCTACTTCGAAAAAAGTTTTGACTTTCCAGCAACCTAAAGAGAGTTCCAATGATTCGTTATATTGTGCTCTTATGATATTTTCAATCATGTCTTACAATTGCCGGACCATAAAGGTAGCAACAGAGGCATATTTGTGTTTAACCGTGCCAACAAAAAAAAAATTGCGACAAATTAGCAGTATGAATAATAAATTACAGAACTCACGAAAGAAACGTACAAGTAATAACAATTTTATTGATAAGCTTTCTCACACAACTCTAAATATCCTTTGATTCTTGTCTCTTAATTGTTTTTTCCTAATCAAGAAAACTGATTAGTGTATTTCTCAAACAATGGGCGAGTTCTTTGGCAGCACTTCGGATTGATCTCACGAAAAGACTTCTAATTCATCTTTCCTCCTTCTCTCTTGAATTCGAGGACGAGTTCTTTAGCCTTTAGGCTTTCCTGATAAAATGGTGTTGATGGTGATGATGTGAAGAAGATCTTGATAGCATGGAAGAAATGGAGTGGAAAGCGTTTGCTGCTATTCGTGTTTTTATCTGCCCTCGTCTTGGCAAACGGCTTGTGCTCCTCGAACTCTCAATTGCTGCTGCAGTCACTCTAGTCATTTCCTGATTCACGATCTAAGGCTATAATAATATGGTGCTTTAATGACACTGATGCAATTTTTGATTTTGAAAAAGACTCAGTATAAGAATTGTTGCTTTAGTTTAATGAAGTTTGGTGCTTTATGTGGCAGAGATGATTTGTATTGATGTATGAAAGTCATTATATACAAAGTAGATATCTCCCTATCAGAATGATACTAGGCTAAATTATAGGACCTAATTACGATACATAAAGAAGAGAATATTTACAATATTTACATAGACTATTACATAGTCAATCACACCCCCGCAGTCGAAGCGGGAGGTTGTCGTACGCTTAGACTGTCCCTGAAATCATCAAAGAGCACGCGCGGAAGACCTTTAGTGAAGATATCTGCGATCTGGTAACGGGACGGGACGTAATGAACACGAACTTCTCCACGGGCAACTTTCTCACGTACAAAATGTATGTCCATCTCAATATGTTTAGTGCGTTGGTGCTGAACTGGATTACCTGATAGGTATATGGCACTAACATTATCATAATAAACCAATGTAGCTGTCCGGATGGGACAACGGAGCTCCAAAAGAAGGTTGCGAAGCCAACAGGACTCAGAGACGACATTAGCGACGCCATAGTATTCGGCCTCGGCACTCGACTTAGACATAGTAGGTTGCCGTTTGGATGATCATGAGAGGAGCTTATCGCCAAGGAAGACACAGTAACCTGATGTGGATCGGCGAGTGTCTGGACAACCGCCCCAATCTGCATCTGTATAAGAAGCAAGAGAGGCAATGGAGGATTTGTACAGATGGAGACCAAACTCAATAGTACCTTGAATGTATCGGACTATGCGTTTAAGAGCATGCATATGTGCAACCTTTGGATCATGCATGTGAAGGCAAACTTGTTGAACCGCATAAGAGATGTCTGGTCTTGTGAATGTAAGGTACTGCAACGCGCCGGCCAACTTACGATATTGGGTGGGATCATCGCAAGGAGGCCCAGCCGTGGCACTAAGTTTGGCTTTGGTGTCGACCGGTGTCTGACTTGGCTTATAGGCAGTCATGCCCGCACGCTCTATAATATCTGCTGCATAATTCTTCTGAGAGAGAAGCATGCCGTGTGAAGTCCGGGTAACAGCGATACCCAGGAAATAGCTTAGAGGGCCCAAATCCTTCATAGCTAATTCGGCACTAAGCAGAGACATGATGGATTTTCTTAGAGCATCTGAGGAAGCTGTGAGAATAATATCATCAACATATAGCAGAATGTAAGCAATGTCAGAATCTCGACAATAAATAAAGAGAGAGTGATCAGATCGGCTATGTGAAAAACCAATAGTGGAGACATAGTCTGCAAAGCGTTGGAACTATGCACGGGGAGCTTGCTTAAGTCCGTACAACGATTTCTTCAAGAGACAGACATGATGTGGATGCTTTGGATCCTTAAACCCAATAGCCTGATGCATATAAACAGTCTCATTAAGATTACCGTGTAGGAAAGCATTGTTGACGTCTAACTGATAAATGGGCCAAGAGTGTGCAAGTGCAATGCTCAAGACAGCGCAAATAGTAGCCGGTTTGACAACTAGACTGAAAGTCTCGTCGCAGTCAACTCCAACCTGTTGAGACCTGTCATCACAGACAAGACGGGCTTTGTGCCTCTCAAAAGAACCATAAGATTTCTTTTTATGACGAAAAATCCACATAGAACGAATAAGATTCACATCAGTGGGACGTGGAACCAACTCCCACATCTTATTACTAATTAGAGCATTATATTCATCAACCATGGCAGCTTTCCAGTTGTGGTCATTTAGAGCACTGATAGGATTTCGTGGGATAGGCGAGATGGAGGGAGTGCTAGAAGTATTTAAGTTGAACGGTTGTTTGGGCTTAAAAATCCCATATTGGCTTCTAGTGACCATGCGGGTGGGCTGCTGGGCAGTCACGGGTGGGGCTGTGGGGCAGTGACCGTAGGGTTGGACCGTTGGGCAGTGGGGGAGGGGGGAGGGCTGCTGGGCAGTCACCGGTGGAGCAGCGGGGGGGAGGGGCTGGACCGAGGGAACGACGGGTAGAGGAGGTTGTGATAGAAAATGCAGGGTATATGGAGAAATCCCATGGTCCAAAAAATCATAAGAAGTTGGGGTTGGTGAGTGCAATTTGGAGAAGGGAAATTGAGTTTCCTCAAAGATGATATGTCTTGAGATGATGATTTTGTTGGTGGATAAATCATAACATTTATATCCTCTATGATTCAACGGATATCCCAAAAATACACACGGGGTGGATCTTGCTTGTAACTTATGAATAGTTGTAGATGGGAAAAGTGGATAGCATAGACACCCAAAAACACGGAGATGAGAATAGGAGGGGGTTCGTTGATAGAGAACTTGCGTTGGTGATTTATACCTAAGGACTTTGGTGGAAAGTACATTAAGGAGGTATGTGGCCATTTGGAGAGCATGATGCCAAAAACAGGGGGGCATGGAAGAGTAGACAAGAAGAGTGCGCACTATGTTGTTAATGGATTTATTTTTTCTTTCCGCTTTGCCGTTTTGAGACGAGGTATGGGGGCAAGAAAATCGGAAATTTAAACCATTTGAGGCGCAAAAAGATTAAAAATGCCCATTGGTGAACTCCCGCCCATTATCACATTGAATGTTTTTAATGTCTCTTTTGAATTGAGTCCGTATTAATGCCTTAAAAGATAGAAAAGTGGAATAGACTTGGGACTTGTTAGAGATTGGAAAAGTCCAAAGAAAATTACTATAATCATCAAGAAAGAAAACATAATAGCGGTGCCCATTAGAACTTAAAACAGGAGATGTCCATAAATCACTATGAATGATATCAAACGTCATAGTAGTAAATGACAATGAATCATAAAATGGCAATTTAACATGTTTCCCCAAAGGACAAGAGGTACAAAAAGAAGTTCGGGCCCTATTACATTCAATTAAGGCATTACTATGAAGAGAACTAAGGATAGCATTTCCCCGATGGCCGAGTCGGGAATGCCACAAGCTAGGTGATGCGGCAATGAAGGTGGATGGTGGACTGGTCCATTTTGTGGCAATGATAGGATACAATTCCCCGGTGCTCTCACATCTCATTAGGCGGCTCCCCGTCGGTAAATCCTCATAGAAAACCCAAGAGGATCAAACTCAACAAAAACATTATTGTCCTTAGTGAATTTACGTACGGAAATAAGGTTTTTGATAAGTTTTGCAGCATGCAAGACATTTCAGAGACGTAATTGAGGATTAGGTGGGGGTAGGGATGTATGACCATAGCCTCGAATTGGAATAGTGCTACCATTACCAACAATGATTCCAGAATTATTGCTCAAATTAAAATAAGACGTGAGAGTACCTGAGTTGGCAGTCATGTGGGAAGTCGCTCCGGTGTCCATGTACCAATTATCATCCGGTTGATGCATGGACAGAGTGTGCATGGCTGCCTCCACGTCTGTCGGAGTGTACCCAGAATAGGTCGGACCATGCATGGAATAGGCCTGCTGAGGTTGTGGACCCGCACCGAGAATGCCGCTGCCGGGCCGCAGTGTGGTGGTACGCTGCTGCCATTGTCTCGTCGGATACGGGCAGGGGGGCGTTGGCCACTGCTGGGGCGGCCAGGAAGGCCAGTAGTACCCCCTGCCGGTGGCTGTCCCGTCGGCCACTGGCCGTTGCTGGTCTGTCCGCCGCCGCCGCGGCCGGAGTTCCCGCGATTGTTGTTGTTGTTCCCCTTTCCCTTGTTCCTGTTAGAATTCCTGCCACGATTATTATCACGACGGTTAGTTGAATTATTGTTGCCGCCAGGTGGCGGGGAGGGAGTATTATTATCTGTCATACCCCTTTTTAACCGGGTTAAAGTAGAAGTACAACATATTGGTGATTCCTATTTTTTGTTTATTTTAAGGAGTCGCCACCTAATTATTTATGGTGAATTAGGACACCTAAATTTATTAAAGTTATTTTAAAGTTAACTCTGTTTTAAAAGTCTGCGAAATTAAAGATTCTAGGTAAGGGTTCAATTAGTTTAAAGGGAGGGTGTTAGGCATCCTTTAAGACCCATTAACAATGGTTAACCGACCGGATTTATAATTAATTAGGCTATAATAATACAAATATAATATTTTAAATATTTGGAAGATAGTTTGCAAATGTTGTTGAAGTTACAAATAGAAATATAACATTGCTGTTTAAAGTAGGACTTGTGGGAAAATAGTTATATATCTCAAAGAGAAGTAATTGACTTTGGTGTAGTTTGGTAATACTTCATCAAATTCTAACAACTTTAAATCCTAATGAGATCCGAGTGTAAGCACGTCTGAAATCTTTTTTTTTTTTTTTTTTTTGAAAAACTTAGCTGATTGAAAATGTATTCACGCAAGCTTTATCCTTGACTTTTAATGATTCCAATTCCAATTGTTTAACGTGATTTTAAATGTTCTAGCTACTGTCGTTGGGGACGTATGCTGTTATAGTGCTAAAATTACCCCCTTAATTACTAATTATAGATGGAATTTAGCATGACTAAATAAAACCAATCACTATTCTTTTGTTCAACAAATATCACACAAGCAAATAGAGGCAAACAAACCAATTAAAATACTAGTCGCACGATATGAATTAAAGGGCCCACATGAATTTAATTAAAATGGGCTGACTGCTGCTGTCTGCTTCAGTTGGGCTTTGGCCCAGTGATTTCATACGGACTGCTGCGAATGGGCTGACTCGAGAGAAATTGCGTTGGGCATTTAGCCCAACATCGAATGCGGGAGGTGACGAGTCCCTTGGACTCGAGATATCATGCATAAAAAAAACGAAAAGAAAAAGGATTAGCACATAACTAACAAATAAGACCAAACGTGTATAATGCAAATTCAAACGGACCAGTGGACCATGTAGATTGAGTACATATTGTGTATACTAGGCGTACTTTACATACTATCAACAAAACGAACACTTAGAGTGGTAGTCTAGGCAGGGTGCAATTGTTCCGTTAAGACAGCATGACAACCGAATAAGCAAGCATGTGAAGAGACCAAGGAAAACATTGCGTAAATAATGGTAGCCCACAATAAAGCTCGTTGCCGAACTAGTGACATATAGAGATAAATAAAATGAGCAGTAAAGCTCAATACCAATAAAAACTGTTAAGAGGTAAAAAGTTCAGGCCTAAAATTGTGTTCAAGCAACCAAAAGAGTAGAGCAAATCCAGTTTCCAGGACAACAATACATGAATATAGTCAAACAAACCTCAAACTATTAACAGAGAGACTGAGGAAGAAATCAACCATTTGCCCATTTAGAGTATTAAATTTGCTTACGGAAGAAAGCTATATATGGTGACATTCTATATGTATCAAAATTGAGTATATTTATTTAGCCACACCTAACTGAACAATTATTGGACAGAAGCAGGGTTATCCATTCAGTTAAAAGGGCTTGAAACAGAGGAATCATGTAAGGTTCAGATGTTACTTCTAGGAGGAACACACACATAATCAACATATCACATTCGAGAGAATAAGAGAGGGAACAAAGAAAAGGGACTGGAATGTAGCGACCGGATATAAAGGAAACAAACAGAGACAACATCATGCACCACAGGTGGCCATTACAACCACAGCTAGCACACAACCTTGAACAAGAATGCAAATTACACTAAATGAACACATGAATACATAGTACCACAAAATAAGCTAAACTAACAAAAGTAGCATGGATGCACACACAACTAAAATATGATAAAGATCTAACTAGGGGCTGATACATGCTAATACTTTGAACAATAGGGGCACCCCTCTAGAACTGCTACTCTTTCACAATGAACCCAGAAATCACAAAAATTGGTTAAAGAACTAATTTGAACCTATCAGATTTAATCAAAATTTAGATTTGCACTTAACAGAAGGTTTCATCTAGACTGAAATTATTACAGATAGGCAAAATCCCAATCATTTTGTATCATGAATATATGGACAACAGTCACCAGATCCCTTTCATACCCAAGATGCATAACATTAATTTATCTTAACATCTATACTATCCAGTTAGTTCAAGGAAACATTAACAACACATGCTTTGAGTTTTGACTTCTTCATAATTAAACCGTCTTTTTATCCAACCCAGTAAAATACGACAAGCTGTATCATACAGACAGCCCTAACAACTCTTATCACAAAACAGTCCATGGATACAACAGTTGAAGCTAAATCAAGTTCGTCATTGTTTTGAATAAACAAATAGTCATGTGATGATGCAGGGGATATTTGTCCCTTTTTTTAATAGTCGTGGGTAATGCGAGATGTGTTAATGGATACTGTTAAACACATAGAAGGGATAAACAAGTTCTGTAGGCAGTTCCAGGGCTCGAATACTGCAGAAGCATCCACATTGAGGGGATAAACAAACTGAAATTCGACTGAACATAATAACTGTACTAATAAGGACATAAATACCATGCCAAACAAGTAATGAGATTAATCCATATTAATTTTCAACCTATTTAAACATACTAAAGCAGCAGATGCAAAAGTTTGGACCAGGTTGGAAATGGTAAAGTGGTCAAAATGCCATATAGAACATATTCAAACAAACACATATATAAACTAAACAACTATGATCAATACCAATGCATTATAGACCATTACATATTCCAAATGAGTTTATTAGCGCATAAAAATCAGATGTTTAGTCCCAAGTGAGTTACTGAAGAGTCAAAACAAATATAAAGCAGTTCAAACAACACTTAAGAACAAACAAGACCCTAAACTATTGTTGATATATCATAAATCACAAGGAAATCAGACAAGTGAACAGATATTGACTAATCATTTGAGTTTAAGGCAGTTTTATGCTTAAACTCCAGATTGACATAAGAGAATAGATAGGGTGTAGTTTGGTTAAGAGACTAAGACATATTATCTTAATGTAAAGCAGCTCAATGCAATTTCTACAATCAAATTGGGTGCACATAAGCTTGAATAATCACACTAGTTTTTAAATGCTACTTCAAATTCATTTTTTTTTTATATATATAAGAACTTCATGCGACTGATTTGGAACCCTTTCAGCCCCTTTGTATACTAAATATATCAACTAATATACACCTAATTGGGTATGAAGCTGAATGTCTCGAGCCTATCCACCTTTAACACTCCTCAGAAGTCAGTCATACCCAACAGAAACAAACAAAAGGGAAATCATGCTGAGGTATTGAAGCTAAAAAAATCACGTATTCGGTTGCACACAGAATCAATACAAAAGGGTGACTACCCGAAAAAGAAATTGAACCACACAGCGGGTTAACTACCCCAAATCGTGCCTAGCAGACTTAACAATAGGAAAACCAGCCATTCTAAACATATACACAGATACTTAGACTACATACACAACTCATATATAAGAAAAAGCTTGGACTAACACAGAACCATTAACACGTCTTAAGATCTGAATAAAACAGCAAAAAAAAAAAGATAGCACTGAACTTTTGTTGGTGCAGTGAATGAGGCGACGAAGTCTCGGATATATGCTCGAACTCGAACGAACCCGAACCCGATTAAAGTAACTAAAGTTTCAAAACGAAAAAGTGAAAATATAGTAATTGTTGGTCGCGGTTAAAGTTCACCGGAAAAGGAAAAATTAAGTGTGGAAGATAGCTGGCCCTCAAAACCCTGAATAATCCCTTTTAAAACAATGATCCCGTCCCCTCAAAACCATTCCCGTTTCCCCTGAGTAAATCTTTTTCATTTATAGAGTGAGGAGAGAGAGGAGCGTGGGAGAGAGACAAAGCGGGAAACAGGCATGGTGGAAGTGGCAGGGAGGATGGCAGAGAGCGTGGGGGACATGGGAGAGTGGAGGTGCAGAGGAACGTGAGGGAGAGGAGAGTGAGGGACGAAGGAGGCGGGTGAGGAAACAAAAATGAAACCCTAGGGTTTCATTTTGTTAAAAGGGAGTTGGGCCGAGTCAATAATTCGTTTGGGCTGGACCGGGTAATATTAAACATGGGCTGCTCGTTTTGAGTTGGGCTGGCCGAATTTAGAATGATGGCCTATTCTCCTTCAATTTAATTCTTTTGGGATTTTAACTTAATAACTAGTACAAAATATATTATGTGAAGACAAATAATAATTAGTATGTAGAAAAGGGTTTAATAAAGTAAAATTAATTTAACGAGTACAAATCCTAAAATGAAACGATGACGAACCATTAAAAATTCGTGATAAAGTAATACTAGTAATGTTGATAGTAAACATAGTAAAAACATTAATAATACTGAGCATAAAGTGTTTAGCTTGTCAATAAATTTAGATGCCCGAATAAATAAATTGAAGTAAAGGAGGGACAAAATTGGGTGTCAACATTATCAACAAGTAGAGCCGCGGGACTGGAATCGCGGGCACGTTCCTTGGCTGCTGCGTCTTCGAGCTTGAGTCTGGAGCACACTTCAGAGAAAGAGGGCAGCACATCCTTTTGCTGGATGGTGGTGACAAAGTGTGCATATATCTCCGGTAAGCCTGCAAGGAGGCGTAAGACCATACGCTGGTCGGACACCGGCGACCCCACGTTGGCAAGCTGATCCGCGAGAGACTTGAGCCTATTGTAATAGGCCATAACCGAGCCGAAGTCGGCCATTTTTGTGGTGGTGAATTCAGTTTCAAGGTACGCTGCCCTTGAGTGCTTGTTATCTTGGAAAAGTTGAGCAACTCGATTCCAAGCCTTCTCTGCAACATCATCCGCTACGAGAATGGAGGTAAGAATATCATGAGATACGGTGGCGTATATCCATTGAAGGACCACCGCATCTAGCTGTTTCCAGAGCGGAAGGTTAGCCGCCTTTGTTGTGTTGTACGCGGTGAGTTCAGTGGTGTCAGTTGGTGGTATGATGTGTTCAAGTACGGAGTGGACGCGGGCTAGAAATTTGAATAGTGTCGCCCATTCGTGATAATGGCCGGTTTCCATGTCTAGAGTGATTGAGATTAAAGATTTCACATTCGTGACGGTTAAAGCAGAATGGAAATTTTTGTTGTCAGCCATTGAAGAGAGAAAAGGGAGGAGGAAGGGGTGGCAGCTACATTTAGGGTTAGGAGAGAAGAGGGAGGTGGACGGCTAGGGTTTAGAAAGCTAGGGTTTTTAGGAGAAACCTAGTCTGATACCATGTAGGAAATCAATCCGTGATTTGTATTGAGGTATGAAAGTCACTATATACAAAGTAGGTATCTCCCTATCAGAATGATACTAGGCTAAATTATAGGACCTAATTACGATACATAAGTGTAACACCCCGTACCTTTAACGAAAGTTTTGACCACGATCCTAGACTTAGAACATCAGATAAAGAATGTGGGAATTGAAATTTTTTTGTTCAGTTGTGATATGGTGGTTTACGCCCATGAACAGTGGTCGTATTCCAATTTACGACCATGAACAGTGCCTGTAAACTGAAACCAAGAATTTCTGAACATTCTCGAATTTGACATTTTGAGGTCATATGGTTAAATACGGACCGTATTTTACTTTACGGCCCGTATTTCAAAACGTGTTTGGAATTTGAGAAAACTTCCTTGATAAAAGTTGTAGAGAATTGAAATACCTTTCCAACGGTATCTTACGGGGGTCAAACGGACATCTGTGCAAAGGGTTATGGCCATTCTACTGAATTGATGCAGTGCAGTCTGTATTGCAAAATACGGCCCGTATTGCAGTTTACGACCCGTAAACTGAACTTACGACCAGCACTGTTCAGAACGTAAATTGTAATTTCACAGGACAGTATATATTCATCCATATCAGTTCAACTCATTATTTTTCATTCCTTCAAACCCTAGAACGACCTCCTACTCTCCTCCAACATCAAGAAAACCAAGGTAAGTCCATTCTAACTATTCCAACTCAATTCTAACATATATCCTTGTAATCTAAACAAGAAATCATCAATCCTAATCTAGGGTTTTCAAGAAAACCCATCTCAAGATTCAAGAATCAAGATTTAGGAAATCTTCTCCAAAATCCAAGTCTTTAATTCAAGTTTTGGAGCAATTAAGGTATGTAGAACTTTCATCCACATGTGGGAATCTCTCTGTTATTCCCCATGCTTCATTTCCTTGATATTCATGAAGTTCAAATCTTAGGGCATTAAACCCAACATATCGGTAGCCCGTATTTATGTATTTATGTACATGAATTTTGTATCTATATTCGTTGTATTCCTAATCTTCTATTACGGTTATTAGGAATCCTAGCTTAATCCATGAAGCATGAATTCTTCCTCATGTGTTCTCATTATGTTTATATGAAACTTTATGATTTCATCCAGCAAGTTACAAGCATGTTTTCAAGTCAAGTATATATATATATGATTATGAACTATTGTTATTACTCATGCATCAAAAACATGTTTTGCAAGACTATGACAAGTTATCTTATGAAACTATATTTACAAGTTATGATTTATGAAAACCATGTACAAGCAAGTTATGATTTATGAAAATCATGTACAAGCAAGTTATGATTCATGAAAACCATGTACAAGCAAGTTATGATCATGAATACTATGTACAAACAAGTTACGATTCATAATATACCATGGGCAGCAAGTGCCACTATTTTACATGTTCATGTTTTGGGAGTTGCATTAATTACCGAGGAGGGCTTCAGATAGCCTGAAACTACGTAGCCACCGTAGGATAAGGATTGCTCCACCCATGTCCCGGACGATCTCTCATAATGACTGTATCCTTTCATATTTTATTAAATCTCATGTTCCCTGGCAAGGACTGAGTGTTCTGCTGGCGGGACGCAAGCACCAGACCATGGATCGGTTATAAGTTATTGCTCTCCCTACTTATGATATTTTTACCATGTTTTATATATATACATGTATGCACTCATGTTCATGTCCAGGTTTTCATTTTCAGTTCTTATCATGTTATTCCATGTCCCATGTTATTTCTTTCAGTTGTTTTACATACCAGTACATTCAATGTGCTGACGTCCCCTTTTTATTGCCGAGGGGCCTGCATTTCACGATGCAGGTACGAACTTACAGGACGACGCCTCCGCTCATTAGGATCTGCACGTACCAGCTTATTGGTTGAGCCCCATCTCATTCGGGGTTTAGTTAACTTTTGGTTTTATGATTAGTTATGCATCCAAGGTATGCTGGGGGCCTTGTCCCAGTAGGTATGGTTTCCAGTCAGACTCATGATAGAGGTTTCATAGACTAGACAAGTCAGTTATGTCATGTCAGACATTTGGATTCGTATAGCCATTTTGGCTCACTCATGTTTAAACAAGTATTCTATTAAGTATTACGACTTACCATGTTTTATAAAGGCTCATCATGCATTCATGTTATATTCCTCTTATGTCATGTATCATGATAATTCAGCAAGCCATGTGGTTCGCTCGGTCACATGCAGTCAGGCACCGAGTGTCGTGTTACGTCCAGGCCATGGTTCGGGGCGTGACAAAACTTGGTATCAGAGCCTAGGTTCAAGAGTCTTTAGGGAGTCTATGAAATCGTGTCCAGTGGGGTCACTTTTATATGTGTGAGGGCCCCATACATATAAACAGTTGACCACTAAGACATTCAGGATTTGTCTCATTTCTTTCTACTCTAGATCGTGCCATGAAGCTTAGAGCAATAAGTAACTTCTCTTCCTCTCGAATTACGTACGTTTCGAATGCGCAAGAGATGAACAGGTAATTCAAGGTCCAAGTAAGGATGTTTACCCATAGGGAGTACAATTGTGCAGCACTTGCTGGTAAGTTGCCCGAGAAGGGGTGTAGTGGAATGAATAGTATGTTGAATGATAATGATGTTCTTGAGAAAGGAGAATGGGATACCACAGGGAGAGGATATTAGAGAAATTAGAAAAGGAGCTAGGTCTGCAAGAAACGTAAATCATGAAGGATCTCAAGGAAGTGGTGGCAGACAGTTTTCTACCGGAGGTCATCAGGACCCACTCCATCTGCTATTAAAGATTGAAAGGGAAAATAAACAGGAAATTGTAACAGGTACAGTTGAGTTGGACATATGAGGTAAGTTCATCATTTTTATACTGTTGTTGAAATTGGGAGCCCTGTGTGGCTATGATATGATATGATATATATGTATATATGTTGGCCTTGTGAGGCATTGTTGGTATTTCCTGCGTGCAGGTTTTTGGGATTGTAAGAAATACAAAGGAAACTCTGCCAAAATTTTCCTAGAAATAGAAGGAGAATGAGATATAAGTTCGTAATATGTCTGGAAAAGCCATGTCAACAGTAATGATAAGATTTGACTTTACTAGTACGGCTGACTTTGAGAAATATGATTTTATTTCCTATTCAGATGAATACCTTGAGTAGGTGACAGTTCGGATACATCTGAAAGTGTGTTAGAAACCAAGGGCTTACGTTAAGCATGGAGTAGAGTGATTAGTGAAAGAAGAAATCAGCTAAACCGTAAGAGAACAAACTATAGAAGAATAGCCTTTAAGAGTTGTCAAAAGGGGTTGACCTAAGATTTACAATGTGAGCAGAGTAAAGTCATTAAGATGGAGTATGCCAGTTATGAATACAGTAGCAACCGTTCATGTAAGTAAATTTAGTTTTTCCCCATGAGAAATTGCTCAAATGGGAGTCGAAAGATTCATCAATGTTGTAGAGTACAAAGGAATTACAAAAGATAAGGAATGTTAATTGGATCCCATCAAAGGAGAAGAGTTTGTAAGTATAAGATGTTAGCCTTGGTCTAAGGGGGAGATGCATAAATATCCAGTAAGTCCAGTGAGATAATTGAAGACCCGAAGGGTTAGTATGAGATATGAAGAACCTTAATTCAGTTAGGTTGGCATAATGAGATAGCCTCCATAGGGAATATGCCTAACCCGAAATGAGTAGAATGATCGTCAAATGAATCGTGTCAAGTTCAATTACTATCAATTAGGCGATCACAGAAAAGCTATAAGATCATGCCCAGTTATGTTTCACAAAGGTAGTGTTATTGCATGAGACTCTAATCTTTAGGGTGCTGGTCATAGACTTAGCGCACAACAGTACTATGAGTATTTTAGGAAGTATCTAAAATCAAGTATGGGAAGTATGGCTCATGATTTAGACAGACAAGAGAACTATGGTGAAAGAATTTCACCGCTTATCCAAGCTAGGAATTCGATTTTCAGGCTCCGAAGTAGGTGGAGTTGTTGCCCAGAACATGGCTTATTCCTCCTTAGTCATCGAAGTTAGAGAGAAGCAGTTTGGTGATTCCTACTTGCTGCAGATGAAAGAAGGGATTCATGAATAGAAAGCCTTAGCTTTTGAACAAGGGGGAGATAATGGTACCTTGAGATATCGAGGCAGATTATGCGTTCCAGATGTAGATGGGCTCAGAGAGCGAATCATGTCAGAAGCTCACAACTCTAGGTATTCCATTCGCCCAGGCTCCACTAAGAGGTACCATGATTTTAAGGAGATTTATTGGTGGAATGATATGAAGAAGAATGTAGCAGAGTTCGTAGCTGAGTGTCCGAGTTGTCAGCAAGTGAAAGTCGAACACCAGAGGCCTGGTGGCTTGGCTCAGGATAATGATATTCCTGTCTGGAAATGGGAAATGATCAATATGGGCTTTGTATCAGGTCTACCTCGTTCAGCTATGAGGCATGATTTAATTTGGGTGATTGTGGACAGACTTACGAAGTCAGCGCACTTCTTGCCAGTTAAGACCACAGATTGAACAGAAGATTATGCCAAGTCACGTGTTAATGAAATTGCTGGATTGTATGGGACCCTAGAGTCCATTATTTCATATTATGGTGCTCAGTTCACACCGAAATTCTGAAAATCCTTTCAGAAAGGATTGGGTACAGAGGTGAACCATAGCACAACTTTTCATCCTCAGACAAATGGTCAGACAGATACGTTATTCAGATCTCATGTTATAATATTCATGTTTGTTCAATACTCAGATATCAGTCCAGTACTCACGTATTCATGCCAGTTCAGTATTCAGCTAATTCAGTATTCATCTAATCCAGTATTAAGTCAGCTCAGTATTCAGCTAATCCAGTATTCAATTAGCTCAGTATTCAGTCAGCCCAGTCTTCAGTCAGTACAATAGACATTCAGTTTAGTATCTCAGTAGTTTAGTAATCTTGTATTCATTCAGTTCAGTAACCGTGTGTCCTTGATTTCAATGGTAATTGGGATGACCACCCGTCTCTTATTGAGTTTACTTACAAGAAAAAAAAGGGGATTACCATGCTAGTATTGGTATGGCACTGTTTGAAACCCTTTTTGAGCGAAGGTGTAGATTACCAATTGGCTGGTTCGAAGTTGGTGAAGCAGAGTTGTTAGGACCAGATTTGGTTTATCAGGCTATGGAGAAAGTCAAGTTAATACAGGAGCGTTTGAAAACGGCTCAGAGTCGCCAGAAGTCTTATACAGATGTGAGGCGAAGGGACTTAGAATTTTCAGTTGATGATTGGGTGTTCCCTAAAGTCTAACCTATGAAAGGTGTCATGAGATTTGGCAAGAAAGGGAAGCTAAGTCCCAGATATATTGGACCTTACAGAATTCTACGAAAGGTTGGTCTAGTAGCTTATGAACTTGAGTTGTCACAAGATTTGGCTGCTGTACACCCAGTGTTTCATGTATCCACGTTGAGGAATTGTATAGGAGACCCATCGTTGGTTGTTCCTGCTAATACTATAACAGTTAAGGATGGCCTCACCTATGAGGAGATCCCCATAGCCATTCTTGACCGTCAAGTTCGCAAGTTGAGAACTAAGGAAGTAGCCTCAGTGAAAGTCCTGTGGAGGAGTCAAAAGGTTGAGGAAGCTACATAGGAAGCCGAGGAGGGTATGAAATCCATGTACCCGCACTTGTTTTAGTCCGCAGAAGAGAATTATGATGAAACACCAAGATTTTGAGGTATGTAAGCTTTCTTTTCATGTTTTTGGTCGTGTGTGGCCAATTTATAGTGCTATTGTGATGTAGCCCTGTGAGGCAATGATATTATGGGCTGTTGTGACAGGTTGGTAGTGCCATATTACAGGGGAAACTCTGGCGAAATTTTTGTAGAATCCCGAATGTTTAACATTCGAGGACGAATGCTCCAAAAAGGGGGGAGAATGTTACACCTTGGAAATTTCCCCGTTAGCGTACCGCGAATAGAACCACAAATGGTATGAAGTATACGATATGTTGATTTAAGGAAAGAGACGAAAGTTGTTAAGGAAAGCACGGTATATGTTGTGTGTCGGGCAAGAATTACAAGTATCGAATTAATGATGGCTTAATGATATTTTGGAGAAGAGTTATAATGTCCTTTATGTATTCATGCCTCACGTTTCACGTCCAAGTTCATGTATTCTCTATTCATGTCTCAGTTTTAGCACTCATGTTTTCATGAAACTATGTCATGTCAGTTTTCCATGTTCCATGTCATGTTTCTTCAAGTCCATGTATTCAAGCCATGTCCATCCATATCCTTAACCATGACCCATCATTCGAGGACGAATGATCCCAAGGGGGAGATATTGTAACACCCCGTACCTTTAACGAAAGTTTTGACCACGATCCTAGACTTAGAACATCAGATAAAGAATGTGGGAATTGAAATTTTTTTGTTCAGTTGTGATATGGTGGTTTACGCCCATGAACAGTGGTCGTATTCCAATTTACGACCATGAACAGTGCCTGTAAACTGAAACCAAGAATTTCTGAACATTCTCGAATTTGACATTTTGAGGTCATATGGTTAAATACGGACCGTATTTTACTTTACGGCCCGTATTTCAAAACGTGTTTGGAATTTGAGAAAACTTCCTTGATAAAAGTTGTAGAGAATTGAAATACCTTTCCAACGGTATCTTACGGGGGTCAAACGGACATCTGTGCAAAGAGTTATGGCCATTCTACTGAATTGATGCAGTGCAGTCTGTATTGCAAAATACGGCCCGTATTGCAGTTTACGACCCGTAAACTGAACTTACGACCAGCACTGTTCAGAACGTAAATTGTAATTTCACAGGACAGTATATATTCATCCATATCAGTTCAACTCATTATTTTTCATTCCTTCAAACCCTAGAACGACCTCCTACTCTCCTCCAACATCAAGAACACCAAGGTAAGTCCATTCTAACTATTCCAACTCAATTCTAACATATATCCTTGTAATCTAAACAAGAAATCATCAATCCTAATCTATTGTTTTCAAGAAAACCCATCTCAAGATTCAAGAATCAAGATTTAGGAAATCTTCTCCAAAATCCAAGTCTTTAATTCAAGTTTTGGAGCAATTAAGGTATGTAGAACTTTCATCCACATGTGGGAATCTCTATGTTATTCCCCATGCTTCGATTCCTTGATATTCATGAAGTTCAAATCTTAGGGCATTAAACCCAACATATCGGTAGCCCGTATTTATGTATTTATGTATATGAATTTTGTATCTATATTCGTTGTTGTATTCCTAATCTTCTATTACGGTTATTAGGAATCCTAACTTAATCCATGAATCATGAATTCTTCCTCATGTGTTCTCATTATGTTTATATGAAACTTTATGATTTCATCCAGCAAGTTACAAGCATGTTTTCAAGTCAAGTATATATATATATGATTATGAACTATTGTTATTACTCATGCATCAAAAACATGTTTTGCAAGACTATGACAAGTTATCTTATGAAACTATATTTACAAGTTATGATTTATGAAAACCATGTACAAGCAAGTTATGATTTATGAAAATCATGTACAAGCAAGTTATGATTCATGAAAACCATGTACAAGCAAGTTATGATCATGAATACTATGTACAAGCAAGTTACGATTCATGATATACCATGGGCAGCAAGTGCCACTATTTTACATGTTCATGTTTTGGGAGTTGCATTAATTACCGAGGAGGGCTTCAGATAGCCTGAAACTACGTAGCCACCGTAGGATGAGGATCGCTCCACCCATGTCCCGGACGATCTCTCATAATGACTGGATCCTTTCATATTTTATTAAATCTCATGTTCCCTGGCAAGGACTGAGTGTTCTGCTGGCGGGACGTAAGCACCAGACCATGGATCGGTTATAAGTTATTGCTCTCCCTACTTGTGATATTTTTACCATGTTTTATATATATACATGTATGCACTCATGTTCATGTCCAGGTTTTCATTTTCAGTTCTTATCATGTTATTCCATGTCCCATGTTATTTCTTTCAGTTGTTTTACATACCAGTACATTCAATGTGCTGACGTCCCCTTTTTATTGCCCGGGGGCCTGCATTTCACGATGCAGGTACGAACATACAGGACGACGCCTCCGCTCATTAGGATCTGCACGTACCAGCTTATTGGTGAGCCCCATCTCATTCGGGGTTTAGTTAACTTTTGGTTTTATGATTAGTTATGCATCCAAGGTATGCTGGGGGCCTTGTCCCAGTAGGTATGTTTTCCAGTCAGACTCATGATAGAGGTTTCATAGACTAGACAAGTCAGTTATGTCATGTCAGACATTTGGAGTCGTATAGCCATTTTGGCTCACTCATGTTTAAACAAGTATTATATTAAGTATTATGACTTACCATGTTTTATAAAGGCTCATTATGCATTCACGTTATATTCCGCTTATGTCATGTATCATGATAATTCAGCAAGCCATGTGGTTCGCTCGGTCACATGCAGTCAGGCACCGAGTGCTGTGTTACGTCCAGGCCATGGTTCGGGGGGTGACAATAAGGTAGAGAATATTTACAATATTTACATAGTCTATCACTGGGGAAGGGAAAACAGTGATCTGGGAGACTTTAATTATGAATGTGGTTTTTAACAATTGCTTGGGGTTGGGTGACACTGACAGGCTGTGGAAGATTCCTTTCCCCCCAAACTTGTGGGCAAATAGAATTTGTCTGGTTATTTATTTACTCCTTGTTTTTTTTTGCTTGTTCTGGTTTTAATCATATCATATATTATTAAAAGTGGGAAGCTCCCAACTTCAAAGTTGGATTACGCTTTTGCCTCTAATGTAATTTATTTATTAATTATAATGTTATTGTTATATCCCGTATTTTTGAACGTCGGATTGTTTGTAGGCTGAGGTGGGGCCCACACGTCAAGATTTTTTTTTTGGAACATGTGAAAAGTTATATGAATCACATATGTAAAGTTAAACACAACTCATGAAGGGCACTTGGGCCAAATCAAAGTGGAAGCCCTCCAAACGAATATTTTTAAGAAAATGTTTTCGGGTGACCTGACTTCGAGGGGCAAAAACGGTATTATAAGTTTGGAATTTGGAAAAGTACCAAGAAATAGAAGTTGTAGATAATTGAAGTAGCGTTCCAACCATAAGTCGTGGGTTCTCAGGTGACATCGGTGCAAGGAGATATGAACGTTTTAAGGTCGAAAGGTCAGTGGGCTAGGCCCAACTCGGGACCAACCGGGTTGGCCCAAAAAAATGAAAAGAAAAATTTAGGCCCAAAGAGAGAAGGGTGGCCGGCCAATCCTAAGGCCCAACCCATGATTCTAATATTTCCCATGTGCTAATTAATATAAAGGGGCCTTATATGAGTCATAACTCATAGAAGTTTCAAGATAAATTAGAAAGGGAGAAAACAAGAACAATAAGAGCTAAAGGAACAAGGTATTCGGCCATGCCCCTTCAAATTCTAGCCTTTGAAATCTTCCTCCAAAAATTATTTTCTTGTGGTATTTCCACTAATTCAAGGGTCCTTTACAACTTGGTGTAGCTATTTTGGAAGAAAGGGCACTTGTTTCATCAAGTTGACAACTTGGTTAAGTGAAGAAGATTGTAGAAAAAGGTAAGAATCAATTCCTTTTTATTATGTTATGAAGGTTTGTTTCTGTTGTAGTATGTGGAAATGAGTAGAAATTATGGAAATATGGAAGTTTGCAAAGTGGGTGTGTGTGTAGGTATGTAGCCGTGTGTGTGTGGTGTTGTATAAATATGATGAGTTGAATTTTATGTTGTATTTTAGTTGTGGTTATGGTGGAATTTATATTGGAAATGGAAGTTGAATGAATTTGGTTGAAGTTGGAAATATAAGGTGTTGGCCGTGTGGTGTAGGGAAGTGGAATGGAAATGGATTAATTTTGTTTAGTATGTTAGTTGTGTTGTTGTGATCCTTATAATGTAAATGAAGGTTAAATGGTTTAAGTTGGCATTGAAATTGATTGTAGAAGATTATGCCATCTTAGTGTGATTTTATGCTATTATGAAAATGAAGTTGTTAAAGTGTGGATTGTTGTTGTTGGTTATGAATTTGTAAGTAGAAAATGAGTTGTGATGGTTTTGTTGTATATGTAAGAGTTTTGGATGGAATATGGAATTGATGGAATTGTTGAATATTGGATATATGGCTTGGAATATTCTTGGCCTATGTTTGAATGATCTTAAATTAGTGTATGAATATGGAAATATTGATATTGACTTGAAAGTGCAAAGTTGAATTGGAAGTTGTTGCATTATTTGGAAAAGAAGACTATTTATGTTAAATTGTGTTTCTAGTCGATTGTGGATGTTGTTGGAATTGTTGTTGATATGGTTGTTGCTATTTGAGTCGAGTTGAATCTCGGGGATGTTGTATGTAAAGGGGAGATGCTGCCCAAATTTCTGTAGACAAGTATTGGTTAAGATTGAACTTTTAAACCTTATGATTAATATTTGGTAAATGTGACCAAATGTAGATTTTGGACGAAACGGGATTTGAATTTAGAGAGGCGTAAGGAGCGAATAAGGTATGTAAAGCTATCCCTTTCCTTCTTTTGGCATGTCCTAGACATACTAGGTTGAGATTTGAGCCTCGGGGGCAATTCTGTTCATAGAAATCCGAATCTGATTTTAGGCACTATTCATTCAATGTAAATGAATTATAATTCTTATGTTTTGTTGGAAAACTATTCGAACATCCAAAATTTGCACAAATGTGATAGAATCATTTTGAAACTTACATGGATGACTCCATAGAGTCTAATGTTCGTAATTTATGTCCGCCACCTCGACTTGACCCGAGGTGGGCCCACTAGCCCCGAGACTTCTTTCGTTTGTCTTACTTAATCTACTTACGTATGATATAAAGATGGAACCTTTGCCTATGAATTTAAGGCTCCGTTTGATTTGTTCCATAAGTTATTTGAAAGCTCCTAAATGTGAACGACGCTAAATTTTCAGAAAATGGCTTATGAAGTATTTTTCGAAAGTTTTGTAAATTTAAAGGCTCATATTTTTGTATACTAATTCTGACAGACTCGATACTTATTTTGAACCTTCTGACCTCAATATATATATATATATATATATATATATATATATATATATATATATATATGTGTGTGTATTTATTTGTCGAGTCTTGGAATTAAATTGTGTATATGCATATGGTTTCCGCACTACTCTGCTCGTGCCCATTACTATGATATCGTTCGCCGGTTCCCGGGCCGGTTTTTGTGATCGTGCGCACTATGATATATTCGGCAGTATGCTGTGTTACGGTTCCCGAGACCTCGCCATAGGGCTGGGTTCCGTTTATGGAGTTATGCTGTGATATGGCTTATGATATGCTGTGATGATGTGTTATGTACGGGGTTGTACGGAGATTTGAAACCTTCTGGAGTTATGCTGTGTTGTGGCACCAGCGTCGGAGTGGTGACCACGTTCCTGAGCCTCATGCATGATTTCTGTTTGCATTATGTATACATGTCTTCAGTACAGGTTTTGATATATTGATCCGGTATTTTCTCTCTGTACCCTTCACTTCAGTTATGGTTTGGATTTCTGTACTTTATGCTTTACATACTCAGTACATCTTTCGTACTGACCCCCTTTCTTCGGGGGGCTGCGTTTCATGTCCGCAGGTACAGACGCACAGTTTGGTGATCCACCAGTTTAGGACACCCTCTTTTGCTATTTGGAGTGCTCCTCTTATTCCGGAGCCTACATTTCGGTATATATCTTCGTTCGCTACATATGTATGTATTTGTTCAGGGGTACGGTGGGGCCCTGTCCCACCATATTGTCACGACCCAGCCCGGTGGGCCGCGACTGGTGCCCTACTTGGGCACCCATACGGATATACAAACTAAATCATCATATCAAAGCTTAATACGGATTTCATATTCATCATTTTTTTTAAACAGAGTTGAGAACGAATATTATCTTGCGCGATTGCGCGTACAAAACATTATATCAGAATCAGAAGAGGCGGCGGAATATACATCGCCGAACATATGCACATATATCAAAAAGCCGGCAAGGCTATCAAATGTGTCAAAAGCCGACAAGGCTATCAAATGGCACAACGGCCCAAAACATATACAAATGCATGCCGACAAGGCTGACATAGCGAATAGGGTCATATAAACTCATCTGTACAGAAGTAGGCACACACACCCACAAATACGTCTACAGACCTCTAAACAGACAAACCGAAACATATGGCGGGACAGGACCCCTCCGTACCCCTGAACAAATACATATATACATAGCGAACAAATATATACCAAAATGTGTGCTCTGAAATGAGAAGAGCACTCCAAACAGCAGAAGAGGGTGTCCTAAATGGGTAGATCACCAAACTGTGCGTCTGTACCTGCGGGCATGAAACGCAGCCCCCGAAGAACGGGGGTCAGTACGAAATGTGTACTGAGTATGCAAAGCAGAATATACAGAAATCAAACCTGAGACATAAACGAAACAGAAGTGCCGAACATAAGTGCAAATCCAATCATATCAAAATGTTTAGTTTCAAACTTGTAAGTCATGCATAGGGTACAGAAGAATATGGTCGCCCGCCCGTCGATGGCGCCATAACACAGCATAACACCAGAAAGTTTCAAATCTCCGTATCCCCGTCACATATCACATCACCGCATAACACCAAATATAAGTGGAACCCGACCCTCTTTTGCGAGTAGCTCGGTGAACCATAAACACAGCATAACTCCGGAGTATATCAAAATGCGCACGATAACAGAACCGGCCCGAGACTCGGCGAAGGGAATAACAAAATGCACGAATAGAGTCGTGAGTAGTCATATGCATAAAATCAATATCATAAATTCAAACATAAGCACAACGATCATATTTGAAAATCGAAATAATAGTCTTAACAAATTCTTTCAAAATCTCCCGAATTTCATAAAGGGAAGTCGCGGGACCCATGGATGGGAATTTACCCAAGTCGGGTCCGCTTATGGAAAACATACTCGTTATGCGTAATGCAAACTTTTATAAAAATATATTGGAGCAATCTGAGCATTTATGTGAAAGTTATGGCATTCGGAAATTTCGAAGTTCTTTAAAGTGAAACCTTTTTGTGCAAAGTTCGAAAAGCGATTTTTCGAATACATAAAAGTTCATATTTCATCAAATCATACATAAGAGTGCCAAAGAACATATACGGATCATAACATGCTCGGATTTCGGATTTGGAATTTTCCTTAAGGCTCTAATTTAGCCTATGAAAACTAAGACATGCCAAAAAGAAAGGAAGTTGCCTTACATACCTCGTACGCACTCCAAGATGGCCAATCTAAAGTAATTTCCAATCTACGCCTCGGGCTCCCCAAGGTCTACAAATACGCCAATGAATACCAAACATTAGCTAAGGGCACTTAAGCCATTCCTTCCAACTAATCGTTAAATTCTACAGAAAATTTGGCAGCATTTCCCCTGTAAATAGGCCATCCCGAGAATTTATCTCGCTCAAAATCAACAACAACAACCACAATAACCAATCTAGCAACATCAATAATAAATTCGGAAGGCAAAATAACATTAATAGCTCTCTTTTTCATCATTCGACAAATTTCCAATTATTCAACTCAATGGCTTACTTTCAAGCCACAATATCGTTCGTACATTCGATTATTCACTCAAATCCACACTAACAACATTCAAGAACATTCTAAACAATTCACATAATTTTTTCCAACAATCAAATAATTTTTTTCTCCAAGTGGCCGAAAACAGTCCCCTTAGCCGAGAGCAGCCCCCTATTTTCTTTCCTCATTTTCAAGTCATGTTTTGTATCACGATCCACAATATATCGATGTCATTCTCATAAAATATACAAATTACATCAACGCACAATAAGCCTCAAAACAGCCCCAACCATCTCAACATCATTCTTGAGTCATTAAGCACTTACTTCCAGCTAGAATTCATATCGACGGTAACTAAAATACTAAACGATAGTAACGCGATCTTCGACATATTATAGGACTCACATTCGTCCACACTACACATATACATATGTTAAGGGTTCTCATATATAAAGATTACATTAAGTGCACCAAAATCTCCAAATCAGTCCGCACATTTACCATATCAATTTTGGGACATTAAACTCTCATTTCCAACATAAAAGTCACCACAATAACCATTACGACGCTAAGCAATATTAATTCATTCTTTGTCAAACATTTGGAACCATATATACGGCCACACCCACCTATGTACATATAGATGGTTCTAATTTATTTATTCACTCTACAACAATCAAATATGCTACAAACAATTAATTCATCAAACCAACACCCCACAACACACACACACTTCACACGGCTAGGACACCAACCACACGACCCCAACTTCAACACACCACATTTCATGATTTTTATTCATTTTAGTATACTACAATATGCATACAACATTTATAACTCATAAACAAGGTTAGAACTCACCTTTCTTCTTCAATCCACCAATAGGCTAGGGTTTGCAAATCTCTTAAATGAATGACTTGATTGCTCCAACGATGCTTCCACGTTACTTAGGGACCTCTAATTAGGTGGTTTGTACCAAAGAATTAATTTTTGGAGAGGCAAAATTTGGACTTGAATTTCCATGGTCCAAGCCGTGAGCTAGAGGGAGTATTGCTCTCCAAGGTCTTGATTTTTCTCTCTCTCTAGTGTTGAAGTGGAAATGAGAAAAGATGACTTAAGGGTCATCTTTTAAGTCCCCAAAATATCTCTATTGCCTTTGGCCCACACAATGTGTTGGACCAATTAAAATTGGCCACACAATGTGTGGGACCTTTTTGTGGGCCACACGGCTACAAGGCCATTTTTGGGCAAGATTTTTAAATTCCAATTTTATGAATTGTGGTCCCAATTTTTCCTAAGTATTCATGCCATCAATTTCATATTCAACTTATGTCTCAAAATAAAATCAAATGGTCAAAATTCCCGACTTCAAATCCCGAAAGAGTCTTGGCCCTTAATTGTCATAGTTAATCCGGGTTGTCCCCATGTACAAAAATACGGGACGTAACACATATGATTCGGTTGGTCTGTTTAGAGGTCTGTAGACGTATATGTGGGTTGTGCCTACTTCTGTTCAGGTGTGTTTGTATGATCCCACTCGCCATGGCAGCCTCGTCGGCGTGCATTTGTATATGTTTTGGGCCGTTGTGCCATTTGATAGCCTAGTCGGCTTCTGATATATATGTACATATATGGTTGTGTTTGAAATGTGTCTGAGGCAGATCTGGCGATGTACATTCCGCCAATCTATCAGATTTTGATGCGGCCTAAATGGCCTGTATGTTTGTATATGTGTGTATATATTCGGCGATGTGTATTCCGCCGCCCCTTCTGATTATGATATGAAAATTTTTGCACGTACGACCGCTTAAGATAATATTTGCTTTCAATCTGTTTGAAATGATTAATATGAAAGTCTGAGTTAGATAAAAATATGACGAGTCAGTATGTAAGTCTGTTTGGGGTGTCCAAATAGGACATCAGTCGCGGCCCACGGAGCTTGGTCGTGACAGTTATAAAATATAAAACATCTAATTTAATAAATACTAAATAGTAATATTATAATTACATTGATGACAATTATTAAATTCCTTACTGTAAAATCCACTCACTTCATTCAGTCCTTATTTAACACTCTCACTCACGTTCAATCCTTAATTAATAGTACTCTCTCTCACGTTCCTCATGCTTCTCTCCTCTCTCATTATTATTCTCATTAATTTGTTCTCCTGAAATTGCTCCCCTCTTTCTACCGTTTTAAAATAATTCAATCATTAAACCCATTTGATTAACCAAAGAAAATGCTCCAAAGCCGTTTCATGTGGCATTTATATTTTTCTGTTCTGTACTGCCTTCTCCTTAAATTTTGTATTCAGTTTCAGCCATGTCTAACACCTGTGCTTTGAAATCTTTATTAAGAGCATTGTATAGTACCTACTTTGTAGTACTAATTATTTCTATTCATCTTCGCATGTATTAATTTATGCTCACAACCTTTTCATATTCTTTGCTGCTGTATATAAATGTCCACCATAAGATGTCTTTGTCCATTATCCTATTTCTCTCCCCCAGATACACTTTCTGCAGGTATGTATGGCACAACTATTAATTTCTTACTTCAATTTTCTGGTATTTTTGTTTTTGCCGCCAAAAGGGACCGGAGAAATCACGTCAAAAAAAACTGGTCGCTTTGTGTTTGTGGTACTGATTTTAAACATAAGAGATCTTTATGTAATATTCAAATATGTGAATTTAGAAGTTCGACTCTCCAAATACGAAAGGCCACTTTAATTGTGGTAGAGCGAATAGCACTTCTTTCCGTTCTTATTTTGGTGATGTCTGTATGGTTTTGTTGGAAAGGGATTGCATGTTGTGACTGTCTGTTTTTGCGGATAGAATGTTGTTTGCTGTTTCTTTTGATACGATTCTTAGCTATATGGATGTTTCCATCATATCTGATTCTACCGATCTGCTCAACAAGTCATTTGAATTGTTTTTTATGTTGTTTCTATCTATTTGCTGCTTGTGTCGCTCTGCTGAATTGGAAAAACTAAATTTCATTTAAACCTAAAGGTTTTGGTTTCTCTTTGAACTGTCAGGTGAATTATGCTTTTCTAAAAGGTTATGCTTTCTGTTGAATCATAGAGAATATTTACCTGTTACAATTTCAAACAGGTTTCTTGCTTACTGCACCACAAAAACTGGTAACACTTCTCCACTTTGTATTTACTTTATAAAACTCACTGTGATTTTTATATTATTGTCAGTTGAAGTTGATCACTTTTAAAATCTAAAACAAAAGAATCGCTCGATAATATATGTTTGTCACGTATCATATCTTTGAATGTCATTCTTGTACGACAACTATGTATAGTATTTGGTCGTGCATCGTCTGAATGGTAAAATTAGATAGGGAAATCCGCTCCTACACTGTAAATATATATTTTGTTAGCATCTACCTCCTAGCTACTACAGGAATACAATGGCAAGTGAAGAAGAGTTAAGTCACCAGTGTATACCAATTAGCAAATTGAAGAGATATGCAACAGAATGGGTGATCAAAGTGTTAGTCATTCGACGGGGCTTAACAAAAGAGTACAAAACTGAAAACTGCGAGGGTATTCGTTGGCAGCTCATTTTTGTTGACGAAGAGGTAACATCATTGTAATCGTGTGTTAGTTAATATGTAGCCTCCTTTAGTGACTGTATGCTTATACGTTTTGCCACAGGGAACAAAAATACAAACTACTCTTTTCAACAAAGACGTACACAGTTGGAACAAAAGTTTAACCCTAAATCAAAGCTACTACATTATTAATGGGAAAGTAAACGCTGCTAAACCAAAGTTCTTATCGGTGCACAAGGAGCGAGCTCGAAGTAGTGTTTAATAACAACAGAGAGGTGATCGAGTGCCATAGCCAGTTTATGACTCAACAGTTCTCGGATGGTTTTATTTCCATCGAAGAAGCCGAAAAGATCACTACTGGCACTTTCTTTGGTAAATTCCTGCATATGTTTATTGTGTATTGTTCACATAAAATTATTCAGTGTTTGATTATCTAGATTTTATGTAGACGCGGTTTGTATTTTAGTTAAAGTAAAAGCACTAAATAGAGATGGATGAACCAAAAGGCGAGAAGTAGTGACAAACCAAAGGTAAGTTAATAGTTACTTTCCATCTGTCCAATGAACTTTATTACATGAATATGCAATAACTTTTGAAGAAACTCGATTTTATATATGCAGGTATGATCGTAAAATAATGACTTTGTGGGGAGACTTAGCTGAAATTGAAGGAGAGTTGTTAGAGAACGTTGAAAATATCAAACCTGTGCTTGCTTTTTGTGATGTTAAATGCTCTATTTACAAAGGTATAATTACACCTACATTTACATATTTGTATCAATATTTTAAGAACTCTTAATTTATCACTAAATTTATTAAACCTATAAAAACAGGGGATTTTGTCCTTTCCACGACTCCTATCAGTAGTTTGCTAATCAATCCAGCGTTTGAAAAAGCCGACAATCTCCAGAAGTGGTAAACAGTTGATCTCGCTTTGGACTTACTGATAAACTCCTCACATGTTAGTTATGTGAGGTACTTTAAAAATTTCTTTCCAATTGCAGGCATGACAGCATGAAGGCAAAGAATATTGACATAAGTTTAATGCCAAGTCGATTAATGCGCACAACCCGAAAAGTGAAAATTTCTGACATTTTGGACGGTTCACTTGCCAATGTGAAGGTACCTTCCTCTGAATTATACAGCAGAATGTTTACTAAGTTTATAATGTAACAAATTGTTTTTGCTAATTTACTTATAGGACATGTACTATAAGTTCAATGCTGAGATTAGTAACATTGACAATAACAATGACCCATGGTATCATGCTTGCAAGAAATGCTATAGGTGGGTAACTGTTATAGAGAGTGCTGCAACTTGTGACTACTGTTCGGGAGAAGATATTGATTATGAGGAGAGGTAAACTGCACAAACAAATGCACAAGATATAACCAGCTAAATAATAAATGATTCACACTTAAATTGTGGTGTAGGTATAGGTTAAAGTTTGATGTCACTACTGACGACCAATCTCTAAGTATTACGTTGTTTGATGCTGCGCAATTCTTTTTTGGTTGCGACGTAAAGGAGTATGTTTGCTCGACATTTGTGAAGGTAAATCCCCAGTGACTTAAAAAACATTCAATAATCATAACTTAATCCTACGTTTACTGAACATTTTCACTAATATTTTTGGCTTTTTGATGCCACAGAAAGAGGATTCTGGGTACTACCGCAAGTTGGTATTGAGTAAGGGAAAATAATTCAGTATCCCTGTGAAGATTGATCGGAATTTTGCAACAGGAGATTCAAAAATGAATTTGATAGCTGCAGAGATACATGAGGTTGAAACATTAATTACAGCATATGAAAGCGACGTTGAAACATTGATTAAAAATCAAAGAAGCAAGAGGACCAAGAAGGTTAAAGATAACAATGGAGAGCCCCAGCAAATGACTGATACGATCAAACCGCTAGCTGGTGACATACCTCATGATGAAACCAAAAACGCTGCAGATGAAATAGAGATTGAAACCCCAATAATAAAGCTAAGAAGCAAGAGGACTAGGAAAGTTAAAAATACCAATGCAGACCGCCCAATGATTGATAACACGAATCACATAGCTACAGAGATACATAAGGTTGGAAAAGATGTTGGCCCGGCCAAAAGTGAGATCGAAACGCCGTTAATAAAGCTAAGAAGCAGGAGGACCAGGAAGATTAAAGAAAAAATTGCAGACCAACATCCAATGCGTGTTAAAAAGATCAAAGTGGAAAAGAAATAGTTACTGTGTTTTCTAATATACTGTCTTTAGCTATTCTCTATGTCTAACTACCGATGTTGATTATCTCCTTAATATCAATAAGTTAATTTACTATTGTCAACGAGCAACTTCACTGGACATCAGTTTACTAATAAAGCTACGTTCTCATAACTGATTGAATGAGATTTAGTGATTTACTAATCAATCAATATCTTCTCATTTTTTCTTCCATACAGATCACCTACACTCTTTTCCGGAAATATAAACTCCATACAACTGAAAAAGGCAGCAGTACACCCTACACTATAGGTATTTAATATCTTTATATGTTAATTGATCAGTGAAGAAACTAAAAACTGTTACTAACGATACAACCATGTTCTAGATTGGTGGAAAACTACATAGGCTTTCAGGGAGACTAGAAGACAGGTGTCGTCAACTACCTTAAATTGGACTCTGGCAATACCAAAAATGCCAAATGACCAACATCGGGGTATATCTAATATGCTAACTCCTAACGCTGGTTAAAAAAAAAAAAAAAAAACTTACACTTGTTCTCAAATTATATGACAGGCGTTAAAGGCAAATCCATCGCTGGTGCATGTCAAACTCCACAACATGCCAAAGGAACAACAAATCAGACACAAAAACAGCCACACTATACATGTAAGATCTCATACGCTTTGTGATCAAATTGCACCCTTGACAATACATGTCTTATCTTTTTTAAGAAGATAGTATTATATTACTAACACTAACAAACAATTGTGTGCCGCCAAATCCGAATGACTAAAAAACCAGTAAAATAATAAGCCTTTATAGTTTCATGTTGTTATATGTAAATTAAGTGATTTGTGTTTCTATCATTAATATTATCTGATGCTTATAAATACACGTACCAACTACGTGTTAAATATAGTATGGGCATTATCTACCCAACGTAATCATTTCGCTTGGCATAACAAATTCAATAGGTGACAAAGGAAAATCCCCTATGTATACCAACAGAGGTGATGAACAGGTCAACCACCTAACCAATGATGTAAGTTACACAGGTAGGATCTCAGATATTGCAACAAAAATAAAGATTGATACGTGGCTCATAATGGGTCACCAAATTCACATACATACATACACACATAAACATGAAATATATACGGTTTGTGACTAAATATATAAATTGTTGTTCCAATTATAGAGGAAAGGAAATTGTGTAGCGCGTTGCGAAGGGTGGAAAAATATATAGCATCAACCCAGCCTATAACAGATCTACAAGTTGAAGAACCGCGTTTGAAGAAGCAACCTAAAGTTAATTGGCTATTTAGAGCTTTATCCGAAGAGACTGAAGCCGGAGGTAAATCAAATAAAAAAGATATTCATTTATCAGATAACTTTTATATTCACTTCCTTTTTGAAATAAGTGATTTAAAGTATCTCCGTCCATATATATATATATGCAGGAGGTATTGCTTACAACTTATCATTATCACAGCTTCATGAGTTGAAAATGGTCCCGGATTGCATTTACTGTGCCGCTAAAAGGTTTCAACATGAACCTCCAACATTTTGTTGTGGAAACGGATATATCAAATTGGCAAGCACTGAAGCTCCTGCAGAACTATATGAAATGTTTGTGAAGGATACAGAAGACGCTATTCAGTTCCGCAAAAAGGTCCGCGCATATAACAACATCTTTGGTTTTACATCATTAGGGGTTACCCTTGATAAGGAAGTAGCATCTTCAAGAAAAGGAGTGTACGCTTTTAGGGCACAGGGTCAAATATATCACAATCTTCCATCATTGGTACCCCCTGTTACTTCCAGCTATACTTTTTTGATACGGACAATGAGTTGTCTAATAGGAAATCAAAAGTAAAAGAGGGTGACCTGTCAGACATAACCATGAGAAAGATCAAACAAAAAATGGATAAAAACCCGTATGCACAAATCTTTCGCCAATTAAAAGACGATTCCACCTTTCAAAATCTCCAACTTCGAATTGCTACAAATGTCTCTCTGGATCAACAAGTGTACAACACACCTTCAGTAGATCAAGTTGTAGCAATTTGGATAGACGGAAACAATCCTAATATACCTTTTGAGCGAGAGATCATTGTTCACGAACATTTGGGGAACGGACATAGAGTCAAGCACTATTATGGCCAGGGGCGGAGCTAGCATGGTAGTCGGGGGTGCGGCCGAACCCAGTAACTTTGGTCTAAACCCTGTATTTGTGTTGAAAAATTCATTGAATATGTATAAATTGTTAATTTAGAACCCTGTAACTTAAATGAATTAGAATCCCGAACCACAAGCTTCAAATCCTGACTCCGCCTCTGATTATGGCTGCTATGATCCGCTGCAATATCCTTTAATCTTCCCAAGAGGCGAAGGCGGGTGGCATCAAGGAATAAGGAAGTAGGACAAAAGACAATATCACACAAGCAATGACCAAGCCAGAACTCTCACCAATGATATTCCACCATTTATATCAACAGATGCAGTATTTGCCAACGAGGACCAAGGTAATGTGTCACACTTTCGGCTACATTATAGTTACATTACACTAACATTGATCAAAAGTTAAAAAAAAATTACCAAGGACAGAGTATACGGTACTGTGGCAAATTGGATAGGACTTCTAGTCATTCAAGCTATTACCAACCAGCCATTACAATTAAGATTTGTACTACTACAATTGTTGATTCTTTTTCGACTCTGTTCCCTTCACAAGCTAATGATTAAATTGGCGGGTTATAAAGGTGTGGTTTGTTGGTATATTTCAAACTCCCCTTAAAAAATGACATTGTCGATAAATAATGCGGATCAGAGAGGATCAAAATACTACTAGAAGGAATGTAAAGACAAGCCAATACAACTACAACATACACATATCTGAATACAAAACACATCTGAGAATAGGCCATACGTTTATCAATTGCAGAAACTTACACTTTTCTTTTATTTAAATATTATAACTAACATACTATTTCATTAATATTACTAACACTTGTAGATGTGCACCGCGAGACAAAAGGCGCAATTTCCTGTAGAGAGTATTACTGTTATAAGTTACAAGTACGGGAAGGAGAGAGGACAATAATACTGCTATGTGGAAGATTACTGCAACAATTTGTGGTTGACATGTACATAAAACTTGAAACAACCAGGCTCTAATATTTCAGAAATGAACAATCAAATTTTAGAAGAGAGGTTTATCAAGGTATCGTTGATAACGTCATGGCGGGAGAATACAGAGGAGATAAAATTGGACAAAGAATACTACTTCCAGCATCTTTTATTGGTGGACCAAGAGATATGCGAAGGCGGTACATGGACACAATGGCGTTGGTTTAGCATTTTGGAAGGCCCGATCTTTTCATCACAATGACGTGTAATCCTGATTGGGCTGAGATCCAACGAGAACTGGGCGCCGGTCAAACTCCTCAAGATAGACCCGACTTGGTGACAAGAGTATTTAGAGCAAAGTTGCAGGATCTGAAAGACCAAATTTTCAAGAAAGAAATATTTGGAATTGTTGCGGCACATGTATTCGTGGTAGAATTCCAAAAACGAGGACTACCACACATACACCTTTTGCTCATACTAAAAGAAGGCCACAAGATTAAATCTGCAGATCAGTATGACCAGTTTATTTCTACAGAGATTCCTGACAAATCTCGATATCCCATCTTGCATGAATTAGTGGTCAAGCATATGATGCATGGTCCATGTGGGAACAAGCGCCCAACAAATCCATGCATGCAAGACGGCCAATGCAAATATCATTATCCCCGCCCTATCAGCAACAAGTCAATTCAAGCAAAAGATGGATATCCAATTTACAAAAGAAGAAGGGATGGAAGGACAGAGAGTGTTCGTGGAATGGAAATGAATAACCAATGGGTTGTGCCTTATAGCCCTTACTTGCTTACAAGATACAATTGTCACATTAATGTCGAGGTTTGCTCTGGAGTAAAGGCAATAAAGTATCTTTACAAGTATATATATATATAAAGGTCATGATAGGTGTGCCATTTATGTTGAGTCTGATAATGGAGCAAGAGTAATTGATGAGATACAAATTTTCCAAGATGCCCGGTGGGTTTCCCCACCCGAAGCTCTCTGGAGAATTTATGAATTCAACTTGAGTGAAATGCAACCTCCAGTCATCAACCTACAACTACATCTCCCTGGAAAGCTCTCAGGTACACATATTTATGCGGCACAAATATGGAGATTCATAAAAATCAAAATTTATTAAAAATATCTAATTATATAGACATATTTTCTTTAGGTAGAGGTATATAATTAGAAGTGCTGCACATTCATTCCATAATTATGGCCTGTTCAATACCCTTGGTTATTAGTATTAGTGTTAGAACCCGTATTTTTGTACAGTGGAATAATCCGGATTTATTTATGATAAGCTAAGGACAAATTTTTTTTTTGGGGATACAAAGTCGGGATTCTTAACCTTCGATTTTATTTTGAGATATAAGTTGTGCATGAATTTATTGGTATGGGACACTTAGGAAAAATTGGGACCACAATTCATAAAATTGGAATTAAAAATGTTGTGCAATAATTGGCCCTTTTAGCCGTGTGGTCCATTAAATGGTCCCACACCTTGTGTGGCCAATTTTAATTGGTCCAACACATGTGTGGGCCCAAGGACACATGGAGGAATTTTGTGGAGGTAAAAAGAGGACTTCTAAGTCATCTTTGTCACTTTCAACACTTAGTAAAATATCAAGAAAATTGAAGGCCATCACCAAGCACCTCACGGCCAAGAACAAAGGAAAACCCAAATCAAATTCAAGCCACTCCAAAATTATTTCCTTGATACAAACCCACTATATTGAAGCCCCTAAGTAGCATGGAAGTATTGTTTGGGTCATCCAACCATTAGTTGTACCCATTTGCAAACCCTAACTATTTGGTGGATTGAAGAAGAAAGGTATGTTTTGCTCTTGTTTTTGTGTTGTGAACATTTATTCATGTTATGGTATGTTAATAGGGATGGAAATCATGAAATATAGTATGATTGGAAGTGGGTTGTGTGATGGGTGTTCTAGCCGTGTATATGGGTGTGACAAATGGAATTGATGAATTAATTCTATATTATGTTAGATTGGTATCGCGTGGGGAAAAGAATAAAAATCATCGATACATGTATATGTGTAGTGTAGCCGTGTTTATAGCCTCCAAATTGTAGCAAAGAAGGAATTAATCTCGCTTAGCGTCGTAATGGTTATTGTGATGACTTGTAGGTTAGAAATGAGAATTTAATGTCCCAAATTGACATAGTAAGCGTTGCGGACTGATTTGGAGAACTTTGTGCATTGAATAAATTTGTATATATAAGAATCATTAACATGTGTATGTGTGTGGCGCGGGCGAATGTGAGTTTTATAATGTGTCGAAGATCGTAATACTATCGCTTAGTATTTTAGTTATCGTCGAAACGAATTCTAGTTGGAAATAAGTGTTTAAGTGGCTCAAGATTGATGTTGAGAAATTGTGGGCTGTTTTGAGGCTAGTTGTGCGTTTGACGTAAATTGTATATTTTATGAAAATCATATCGTTATATTGTGGATTGTGGTACAAAACATGACTTGAAAATGAGGAATGGAAAAGGGGACTGTTTTCGGCCAAACAGTGGAAAAATTTTCGGGTCGTTGGAAATATTATGTGGATTGTTTAGAATGTCCTAGAATATTGTGGTTAAGACTCGGGTGGATAATTAAATGTGTGAGCGATGTGGTGGCTTGAATGTGAGCCGTTGAATTGAATATTTGGAAAGTTGTCGAATGATGAAAAAGAGAGCTATTAATGTTATTTTGTCTTCCGAATTTATTATTGATGTTGTTAGGTTGGTTGTTGTTGTTGTTGTTGATTGATACGGCCGAGTTAAATTCTCGGGGTAGCCTATTTACAGGAGAAATGCTGCCCAAATTTCTGTAGAATTAAGGGCGAAATTGGAATTTAATGCCCAAAGAGTCTTTAGCTAATGTTTGGCATTTTATGGCTTATTTTTAGATCGTGGGCAGCCCGAATCATAGTTTGGACTTAGCTTGAGTTGGATCATATTGGAGAGCGTTTGAGGTATGTAATATATATTCAGATTTATTTCTGTACCTTCTGCTTTGCATACTCAGTACATATTTCGTACTGACCCCCTTCTCCGGGGGCTGCGTTTCATGCCCGCAGGTACAGACGCACAGCCTGGTGATCCACCTGTTTAGGACACCCTTTCTGCTATTCCGAGTGCTCCTCTCTTTCCGGAGCTTATACTTTTGGTATATATATTTATTAGTGCATTTGTATATATTCGTTCATGGGTACGGCGGGGCCCTGTCCCGTCATATGATTCTGTCGGTCTGTTTAGAGGTCTATGGACATGTTTGTGGGTTAGGGTCTTTCTGTATGGAAGTATGTACATGTCGTTTGGGCGATCCCATACGCCGAGGCGGCCGGTCCGCATATGTTGTTTGGGCGATCCTATACGCCGAGGCGGCCGGTCCGCATATGTTTATATATTGCTTGGTTAGCCCTGTGTGGCTCTTGTTGGTATTTTCTGCGTGCAGGGTATATTGGATAGTCCGTAAAACAAAGGAAACTCTGCCGAAATTTTCTGGAAATTACCTAAATTTGAAATAAAGTCTTGTCGGCTTCCGCCATATACTAGAATGAGTTGATAGAATTTGAGATAATATTTGATAGATGGGTTCGGGTGCCCAGATCGGGCACTAGTCACGGCCTACGGGGTTGGGTCGTGACAAAAGTGGTATCAGAGCGGTTTGTCCTCGGAATGTCTACAGACCGTGTCTAGTAGAGTCTTGTTTATCGGTGTGTTGTGCACCACATCTATAAACAGGAAGCTACAGGACATTTAGGATGTTTCCTTTCTTTGAATCTTAGATCGTGCGATAGAGCTGTGCTATTAGGATGATTCTGTTCTGATCTGTTGTTGTTTTTCTTTCAGTGATGCCTCCGAAAAAGGCGACGGCCGCCCAGAAGAAAAAGGGCGTAGTAGGAGAGACCAGCCGGGCTCAGAAGGATACTCGGACCCTTGCTCAGATGATGCGTGATATTACGTCCCGGCCAGCCGACTCTGCTACGTCTTCATCGTCAGAGGAGTCTGGAGCAGCTTCACCATTAGCTCCAGGGGCTCCAGCTCCCGCGCCTCCAGCTCCTCAGCCAGGGGCGGAGGACAGGGCACTGAGAGAGGCTGTGCAGTTATTGACCACTCTGGTAGCGGGACAGGCTCGCAGACGCGGGCGGAGAGATGATGATGATGACGATAGGCGTGACAGCCTGAGGGTTTGAGAGTTTCTATTATGTGGCCCTCCAGAGTTTTACGGGTCTAAGCCCGACGAGGACCCCCATGACTTTATTCGGGGGATGCGGCGCTCACTAGATTTGGTCAGGGCTTCAGAGACTGAGTCTATTGAGTTGGCTTCGCATAGACTACGGGATGTTGCTGCTCACTGGTATGAGTCCTGGGAGCTATCCAGGGGTGAGGGTGCTACCCCAACTACTTGGGATGAGTTCGTGACTGCTTTCACTCACCACTTTTTGCCCCCAGAGTTACGGCGGGCGCGGGTTGACCGATTTTTGCATCTGCAGCAGAGGGGTCGGAGCGTCCGTGAGTATAATATGGAGTTTGATTCTTTGGCCCGGTATGCACCTGCCATAGTAGCAGATATGGCCGATCGGATGCACAGATACGTGATGGGGTTAAACCGCTATTTGATTGATGGCTGTATGGCGGTGGCATTGCAGGCAGACATGGATATTGCCCGATTACAGGCTTATGCCCTGGGTATGGAGGACCGACATAGAGCTGATTATTCTAGTAGAGATCGGGACAGGAGGCCGCCCAAGAGGGCCAGATTCGCAGGTTATTCTGGAGATTCTCGAGGCGGACAGCCTCAGCAGCAGCAGTCAGGCATACATCCTCCTCCGTCAGGCCGGGGTACACAGCCAGCCGGTAGGAGATTTGACAGTGCAGGACAGTCTGGGGCCGGTCAGAGCTCCAGAGCATCAGGGTCACAGATAGCTAGAGGTCCCAGCCAGTCCAGACCACCCAGGCCCCGTTGTTCCCATTGCGGGAAATCGCACCCGGGAGAGTGTTATCGACTTACTGGAGCCTGTTTTTCATGCGGTGGTCAGGGCCATCTTATGCGAGATTGTCCGTTGGCGAGCGGTTCTGGTAGTGTGGCTCAGCCGACGGGGTCAGCCGCTGGTTCATCATCTGCTCCATCAGTTGCACGCCCTGCGGGGCGAGGTATGCCCGCACCGGCGGGACGCGGTCGAGGTCGTGGCAGTGCTTCAGGTTCTAGCGGTCCTTCGAACCGCATTTATGCCTTAGCCAGCAGACAGGACCAGGAGGCTTCGCCTAATGTCATCACAGGTATATTACTGGTTTTCTCTCGTGATGTGTATGCATTGATTGATCCTGGTTCTACATTATCATTTATATCTCCACTCGTTGCTGATACAATTGGGATAGAATCCGAACCGATAGAGTCTTTTGAGGTAGCTACACCAGTAGGGGACTCTGTTATAGCTAGTCAGATTTATAGAGATTGTTCCGTGATTATCTGTGGCCGCTGCACTAAGGCGGATTTGGTGGAGTTAGATATGATCGAGTTTGACGTGATTATGGGTATGGATTGGCTAGCTTCTTGCTATGCTAATGTTGATTGTCAAAAGAAGATAGTCCGATTCCAATTCTCAGGGGAGCCAGATGAGCTTCCAGGTCTTCCTCCCGAACGGGAGATAGAGTTTGTTATTGATCTGTTGCCAGACACTCAGCCTATCTCTATTCCTCCGTACAGAATGGAACCTGCAGAATTGAAAGAATTGAAAGAGCAGCTGAGAGATTTATTGGAGAAGGGTTTCATTCAGCCTAGTGCGTCACCCTGGGGAGCTCCGGTATTATTTGTGAGGAAGAAAGACGGCTCGCTGCGGATGTGCATTGATTATCGGCAGTTGAATAAGGTAACCATCAAGAATAAATATCCCCTCCCCAGGATTGATGATTTGTTTGATCAGCTGCAGGGTGCCAGGTACTTCTCGAAGATAGACCTGCGATCGGGTTACCATCAGGTACGGGTACGAGAGGCTGATATTCCCAAGACAGCATTCAGGACCCGATATGGGCACTATGAGTTCAGAGTTATGTCTTTTGGGCTGACAAATGCCCCAGCAGTATTTATGGACCTGATGAATCGGGTATTCAGACCGTTCTTGGATATGTTTGTGATCGTATTTATCGATGATATTCTGGTTTATTCTCGGTCAGAGGCAGAGCATGCGGACCATTTGAGGACGGTACTTGGCACACTTCGGCACCAGGAATTATATGCTAAATTTTCTAAGTGTGAATTCTGGTTATCTTCAGTGGCATTTCTGGGACATATTATTGGGGATGATGGCGTCCGGGTGGATACCCAGAAGATCGAGGCCGTAAAGAATTGGCCTAGACCTACGACGCCGACAGAGGTGCGTATCTTTCTGGGATTGGCTGGTTATTATCGGAGATTCGTGGAGAAGTTTGCTTCCATTTCAGCGCCTTTGACAAGGCTGACTCAGAAGGGAGCTAAGTTTCAGTGGTCAGATGCTTGCGAGCGTAGCTTCCAGTTGCTGAAAGAGAAGTTGACTACGGCTCCAGTCCTGACTCTTCCGGAGGGTCCAGATGGGTATGTTATTTATTGTGATGCCTCTGGTATTGGTTTGGGATGTGTGTTGATGCAGCACGGCAGGGTGATAGCTTATGCTTCCCGGCAGCTCAGAAAACATGAAAAGAATTATCCTACTCACGATTTGGAGCTGGCCGCGGTCATTCATGCTTTGAAGATGTGGAGACATTATTTATATGGGGTTCACGTTGACATTTATACAGATCATAAGAGCCTTTAGTACATCTTTAGGCAAAAGGAGCTGAACTTGCGGCAGCGGAGGTGGTTAGAGTTGCTGAAAGATTATGATGTTGACATTCTCTACCATCCTGGGAAAGCTAATGTTGTGGCGGATGCACTCAGCCGCAAGTCTATTGGTAGCCTAGCAGACGTGCCATCACAGAATAAAGAAATGGTTCGCGATATTCATCAGTTGGCTAGTCTTGGAGTTCGCTTGGTTGATTCTGGAGATGTTGGGGTTTCTGTTCGAGGTATTGCTGAGTCCTCTATTACAGAAGATATTAAGCGGCATCAGTATGAGGATCCTATTCTGGCACAGTACAGAGACGCAGCGCTGGCACAGGAGAAGACTCCGTTTGAGATTTCACCTAATGGAGTGTTATTTCATAGAGGCCGATTGTGTGTACCTGACGTTGCAGGGTTGCGGCGACAGGTTATGGGCGAGGCACATTACGCCCGATATTCTGTTCACCCAGGGTCGACGAAGATGTACCATGATATCAGATGCCTATATTGGTGGGACGGTATGAAAAAGGATATAGCAGAGTTCGTTGCCCAGTGCCCTAATTGTCAGCAAATGAAGATTGAGCATCAGAAACCCGGTGGGTTATTGCAGGAGATGGAGATACCAACGTGGAAGTGGGAGATAATTAATATGGATTTCATTGTAGGCTTGCCTCGCACTCCACGGAGGTACGACTCCATTTGGGTTATTGTTGATCGGCTGACGAAATCAGCCCATTTTCTTCCGGTTCGGACCACCTTTTCAGCTGAGGATTATGCCAGGCTTTATGTCAGGGAGATTGTACGACTTCATGGAGTTCCTGTGTCTGTTATTTCCGATAGAGGTGCCCAGTTTACAGCTAAGTTCTGGAGATCGTTTCAGGAGGGATTGGGGACCCAGGTGAGCCTGAGTACAACCTTCCATCCCCAGTCCGACGGACAGGCCGAGCGCACTATTCAGACATTGGAAGATATGTTGCGTGCCTGTGTTATTGATTTCAGGGGTAGCTGGGACGACCATTTACCGCTTGTTGAGTTTGCATATAATAACAGCTACCACTCCAGTATTCAGATGGCACCATATGAGGCTTTGTATGGCAGGAAGTGTAGATCACCGATCGGTTGGTTTGATGTTGGGGAGACTGAGTTGATTGGCCCAGATGTGGTCCAGCAGGCCGTGGATAAGGTGAAACTTATTCGAGAAAGATTGTTGGCAGCCCAGAGCCGACAGAAATCTTATGCCGATAAGCGACGTCGACCGTTAGAGTTTCAGATTGGCGATTGGGTGTTCCTGAAAGTGTCACCGATGAAAGGTGTTATGCGATTTGGCAAGAAAGGAAAGCTCAGTCCGAGATATATTGGGCCCTATCTGATTATTCGCAAAATAGGCAAGGTGGCCTACGAATTGGATTTGCCAGCTGACTTGGGAGCGGTACACCCGGTATTTCATGTTTCTATGCTTCGTAAGTGTATTGGTGACCCTTCCAGAGTCTTTCCTGTAGATGATATTCAGGTCACCGAGGAGCTATCTTATGAGGAGCAGCCTATAGCCATATTGGATCGCCAGGTAAAAAGGTTGCGGAACAAAGATATGGCTTCTGTTAAAGTGTTGTGGCGGAACAATAACCGAGAGGAAATGACCTGGGAAGCTGAGGAGCATATGAAGAAGAAGTATCCTCATTTATTTTCAGAGCCTACAGGTAATCCAATTCTCTATTTGACTATGTTGTTTGATAAATGAATCGTTGATCAAGGATTGTATTGTTGTGATAGTTAGTAAGGAAACTCCCCCAAATTGTTGTATGACCGGTAAGGTTAATCTGACATTCGAGGACGAATGTTCTAAAGGGGGGGAGGATGTTAGAACCCGTATTTTTGTACAGTGGAATAATCCAGATTTATTTATGATAAGCTAAGGACAATTTTTTTTTTTCGGGATACAAAGTCGGGATTCTTAACCTTCGATTTTATTTTGAGATATAAGTTGTGCATGAATTTATTGGTATGGGACACTTAGGAAAAATTGGGACCACAATTCATAAAATTGGAATTAAAAATGTTGTGCAATAATTGGCCCTTTTAGCCGTGTGGTCCATTAAATGGTCCCACACCTTGTGTGGCCAATTTTAATTGGTCCAACACATGTGTGGGCCCAAGGACACATGGAGGAATTTTGTGGAGGTAAAAAGAGGACTTCTAAGTCATCTTTGTCACTTTCAACACTTAGTAAAATATCAAGAAAATTGAAGGCCATCACCAAGCACCTCACGGCCAAGAACAAAGGAAAACCCAAATCAAATTCAAGCCACTCCAAAATTATTTCCTTGATACAAACCCACTATATTGAAGCCCCTAAGTAGCATGGAAGTATTGTTTGGGTCATCCAACCATTAGTTGTACCCATTTGCAAACCCTAACTATTTGGTGGATTGAAGAAGAAAGGTATGTTTTGCTCTTGTTTTTGTGTTGTGAACATTTATTCATGTTATGGTATGTTAATAGGGATGGAAATCATGAAATATAGTATGATTGGAAGTGGGTTGTGTGATGGGTGTTCTAGCCGTGTATATGGGTGTGACAAATGGAATTGATGAATTAATTCTATATTATGTTAGATTGGTATCGCGTGGGGAAAAGAATAAAAATCATCGATACATGTATATGTGTAGTGTAGCCGTGTTTATAGCCTCCAAATTGTAGCAAAGAAGGAATTAATCTCGCTTAGCGTCGTAATGGTTATTGTGATGACTTGTAGGTTAGAAATGAGAATTTAATGTCCCAAATTGACATAGTAAGCGTTGCGGACTGATTTGGAGAACTTTGTGCATTGAATAAATTTGTATATATAAGAATCATTAACATGTGTATGTGTGTGGCGCGGGCGAATGTGAGTTTTATAATGTGTCGAAGATCGTAATACTATCGCTTAGTATTTTAGTTATCGTCGAAACGAATTCTAGTTGGAAATAAGTGTTTAAGTGGCTCAAGATTGATGTTGAGAAATTGTGGGCTGTTTTGAGGCTAGTTGTGCGTTTGACGTAAATTGTATATTTTATGAAAATCATATCGTTATATTGTGGATTGTGGTACAAAACATGACTTGAAAATGAGGAATGGAAAAGGGGACTGTTTTCGGCCAAACAGTGGAAAAATTTTCGGGTCGTTGGAAATATTATGTGGATTGTTTAGAATGTCCTAGAATATTGTGGTTAAGACTCGGGTGGATAATTAAATGTGTGAGCGATGTGGTGGCTTGAATGTGAGCCGTTGAATTGAATATTTGGAAAGTTGTCGAATGATGAAAAAGAGAGCTATTAATGTTATTTTGTCTTCCGAATTTATTATTGATGTTGTTAGGTTGGTTGTTGTTGTTGTTGTTGATTGATACGGCCGAGTTAAATTCTCGGGGTAGCCTATTTACAGGGGAAATGCTGCCCAAATTTCTGTAGAATTAAGGGCGAAATTGGAATTTAATGCCCAAAGAGTCTTTAGCTAATGTTTGGCATTTTATGGCTTATTTTTAGATCGTGGGCAGCCCGAATCATAGTTTGGACTTAGCTTGAGTTGGATCATATTGGAGAGCGTTTGAGGTATGTAAAGCAACCTTCCTTCTTTTGGCATGTCTTAGTTTCACATAGGCTAGATTAGAGCTTTAAGGGAATTCCAAATTCGAGATCCGAGCATGTTATGATCCATATATATATTCTTTGGCACTCTTATGTATGTTTTTATGAAATATGAACCATGATGTATTTGAAGTAATCGCTTTCCGAAATTCGCATAGAAAATGTTCACTTTAAGGAATTTTGTAATCTCTGAATGCCATATTTTTCGCATAGAGGCTCGGATCGCTCCAATAATTTTTATAGGAGTTTGCTTGATGTATAATGGGTATGTTTTTCATAGGCGGGCTCAGTTCGGGTCTATACTCGTCCGTGGGTCCCGCGACGCCCTTTATGTAAATTCGACAACTTTGAATCAAAAAGTGATAATTATTATTCCGATTTCGAATATGACTATTTTACTTATCCTTCGGATTTATAATAATGATTTTATGCATATGATTCCTCACTACTCCGCTCGTGCCTACTATGATATCGTTCGCCGGTTCCCGGGCCGGTTCTGTTGTCGTGCGCTTTTTGATACATTCCGGTGTTATGCTGTGTTTATGGTTCACCGTGCTCCTCGCTCGAGGGCCGGGTTCCACTTATGTTTGGTGTTATGCTGTGTTTGGCGTTATGCTGTGTTGTGATGTGTGACGGGGATTCGGAGATTTGAAACTTTCTGGTGTTATGCTGTGTTGTGGCGCCATCGACAGGCGGGCGACCACATTTTCCAGTGCCCTATGCATAATTTATACTTTGGAAATAAACATTTTGATATGTATTATTTTCTATATATCTGATTCGATTATTATTCAGATTTATTTCTGTACCTTCTGCTTTGCATACTCAGTACATATTTCGTACTGACCCCCTTCTCCGGGGGCTGCGTTTCATGCCCGCAGGTACAGACGCACATCCTGGTGATCCACCTGTTTAGGACACCCTTTCTGCTATTCGGAGTGCTCCTCTCTTTCCGGAGCTTATACTTTTGGTATATATATTTATTAGTGCATTTGTATATATTCGTTCATGGGTACGGCGGGGCCCTGTCCCGTCATATGATTCTGTCGGTATGTTTAGAGGTCTGTGGACATGTTTTTGGGTTAGGGTCTTTCTGTATGGATGTATGTACATGTCGTTTGGGCGATCCCATACGCCGAGGCGGCCGGTCCGCATATGTTGTTTGGGCGATCCTATACGCCGAGGCGGCCGGTCCGCATATGTTTATATATTGCTTGGTTAGCCCTGTGTGGCTCTTGTTGGTATTTTCTGCGTGCAGGGTATATTGGATAGTCCGTAAAACAAAGGAAACTCTGCCGAAATTTTCTGGAAATTACCTAAATTTGAAATAAAGTCTTGTCGGCTTCCGCCATATACTAGAATGAGTTGATAGAATTTGAGATAATATTTGATAGATGGGTTCGGGTGCCCAGATCGGGCACTAGTCACGGCCTACGGGGTTGGGTCGTGACAATTAGTTAGAGCAAACGTTATTCACAACCTCAGTTATTCGAATTTATGCTATTTTAATTTGAAGGAATAATTCAAAACGACAGTATTCAATGTCTAATAGTGACAAAATCTATTCATTTGCTTGAACGGATGAAGTTATGGTATTTATAAATGCATAATGCAAAACTATTATCATCTGGGAGAGATTTTCCCAATACGGTCACCAAGTCACCAACCACGGAAAGCACACCTACAAATTTCCTGGCCAATGCTTGGCTACTTTCCCCCCAAATACCAGTTTTAAAAGCAAGTAATCACAAACTTTTACTACTTTTGTTGGTAAATTGGTAGAGGTTTCCTTTAATTGGGATGGGATTACTTTTACGCTAATGCTTGGTGTGGCTTCAAACTAATTAACTCCAACAATATATGCAGATACTTATGCTTAAATTCCTGGTGAAGTCTTTCTATTATTATGAAGTTGTATCTTCCATTAATTTTTATATATTTTGACACATACCATAATTTAAGCATGTGATTTTCATTAAAGTTAAAGTGCATGGGCGACTGAATAAATATTTAAAGTGTATGGATTCTCACGTTACGTCTACATCTTCTGCTACACTCAAAGAATGATTATGTTGGGCCAAAGAATGAAAAAGTTGATTCCGTTTGCGCATACCCAGCATACAAAATAAACTTATATATTTGATTAGGATAGTATCCACTGTATTTAGAAGTCCAAGTTAAAACTCTTGAATTAATTGTCAATTGTTACCTAAATTCACACTTCACTGTGAAAATTAAAACGATGGACTGTGCTATGAGTTTCATGTGCACTAGAATGCCTTCAATAGAACCACATACATGATTTTCAGGAGAAAGCATTACAGATGTAAATTAACAGGTAAGTTTATTTTCTCCATTGTAACTTCCAATGTTTAGTATTCAGTGACACTACACAGAAATAGTTTATGTGATATCATTTTTGGTTGCTGAATAGTTGTTTCAAAAATAGAAACACCAAAGCTAAATATACAATATCTAACTATTTAACAATATGTAGTGTTTTATTGGAAGAAGCAAAATTTGCAAAACATCATCGCGTGGGATGGCGTCAGGCAAACCATGCTGACCGAGTATTTCAAGATGTGCGCCAAAGACCTTGAAGCAAGTACATACCTTTATAGAGAATTCCCTAAGTACTATGTGTGGAATCCACAGGGAAAGGCTTGGACAAAAAGAAAAACAAGATCTGTAATTGGTCGCATTGCAACTGGTAAGGCATATAGTACTACTGTGTACCTTTATACACAACATCTACCATTAAACTATTTTATTAACATTCATTACATACTTCAGCTAATCTTAAGGAAGGCGAAAGGTATTATGAGCGGTTATTACTAAACCAGGACCATTATCATTCGAGGACTTACTCACTGTCAGCGGAAGGCAATGTGACACCTTTAAAGAAGCAGCCAAAGAAAGAGGGTTATTAGAATCGGACAACAGCATATCAGAATGCTTGGGAGAGGCTGTTCTATTCAAAATGCCATCAGCTCTACGAAGTTTGTTTGCAACAATTCTGGTTCACTGTAACCCTACCGATGTCAGAAAACTATGGGATACATATTTTGAGGATATGTCTGAGGACTTTAGCAGGATACATAACAACTCACCCGACGCGATAATACAATGTACGCTACAGGATATTAATTACTATTTGGAAAGTATGGGCAAAACCATCAACGTATATGACCTACCCCGCCTTCAGCAACATTTGGTCGAAGTTGCCCCATCAGAATGTAGAGAAGTGGCTGAAGAAACGTCCGTGCAAATACCAAAAGAAGATTTTGACTCACAATCAAGTCTAAATCCTGAACAAGAGCAAGCTTTCAAAATAATATTACAGGCGGTGGATTGTGGAAGGGCTGGACTATTCTTTGTCGATGGACCTGGAGGAACTGGAAAAACATTCTTGTACCGTGCATTGCTGGCCAACGTTAGATCAAGACGTATGATTGCCTTGGCAACAACAACCAGTGGCGTAGCAGCTTCAATTTTACCGGGAGGACGTACAGCTTCCCCTTCAAACAAATGAATCATCCATGACAAATATGTCAAAACAAAGTGGTGCTGCCAAATTGATTAGAAAAGAAAAGCTACTTATATGGGATGAAGCGCCAATAGCCAAGCGGCAAACAATAGAAACTGTTGACAGGAGCTTTAGAGATATAATGGACATTGATAAGCCTTTTGGCGGGAAAGTCATGGTTTTTGGAGGAGATTTCCGTCAGGTATTACCTGTTGTCCCAAAATCTACAAGAGCAGAAACTGTTAACGCAAGCTTAGTGAAATCATATCTCTGGCCTTTGATGGAAAAGATCCAGTTTACCAGAAATATGAGAGCAAGAACTGATCCAACATTTAGTGACTTCTTACTTCGTGTCGGTAACGGAGAAGAGCCAACAATAAGAGACAATTTGATCCGCCTCCCAGAACAATTGACTGTCAAGTATGGTAGTGATGGAACTGCTGAAGAAAGGTTAATAAACGAAATATTCCTATCGCTGCAAGAAAATGCAAGCGCTGCAAAATATGTAACAGAGCGGGCTTTCCTAGAGAGCAGAAATGAGCATGTTGATAAATTAAATGAGAAGTTGATAACCATGTTCCCGGGGAAAGCAAAACGTTCATTAGTTTTGACTATGTAGAAGATGACACCAACAACTATTAGCAAGAAGAATATCTAAATACTTTAACACCAAATGGTCTCCCACCGCATAGATATTCAGACAAATAGAACATATAATATAATATCAAAGATGCACTTACAAAGAAATATATTTTAACGATTCCTTTTTTGTGCATGGTTAGTTCTGAAGGAGAATGCACCAATCATGCTACTAAGGAATTTAGACACGTCAAACGGATTATGCAATGGCACAAGACTGATATGTAGAAGCCTCGACAAGAATATCTTGCACGCAGAAATTACAAGTGGCCATTGCGCAACTAAGCATGTGTTCCTTCCACGAATTCAACTATCACCCCCAGAAAATGAAGGATATCCTTTCAAATTCATTCGGAAGCAGTTTCCAATACGACTTTGCTTTACAAGGACAATAAATAAAGCGCAAGGTCAAACATGTTACGTCCCGTATTTTTATACATTGGACAACCCGGATTAATTATAATAATTTAAGACCAAGATTATTCCGGGATTTGAAGTCGAGACTTTTGACCATTTGATTTTTATTTTGAGACATAAGTTATATATGAAATTGATGGCATTGAACACTTAGGAAAAATTGGGACCACAATTCATAAAAATTGGAATTAAAAATCTTGTGCAAAAAGGGGCATGTGGCCGTGTACAATGGAAAGGGTCCCACACATTGTGTGGCCAATTTTAATTGGTCCAACACATTGTGTGGGCCAAAGACAACTAAGAGATATTTTGTATACTCTTAAAAGATGAAGACCAAGTCTTCTTTCATCATTTGCTCACTTCAACACTTAGAAAAATAAGAACTTGGGAGCTCCATTTTTGCCACTGTTTTCGGCCAAGAACAAGAGAAAACCAAGATCATTTCAAGCCTCCCTAAAAATATTTCCTTGATACAAAACCACTATATTGAAGTCCCTAAGTAGCGTGGAAGTATTGTTTGGGTCATCCAACCATTAGTTGTGCCTATTTGCAAACCCTAGCCTATTGGTGGAGGTGAAGAACAAAGGTATGTTTTGCTCTTGCTTTTGTGTTGCGAACGTTTATTTCATGTTGTAGTATGTTAATATGGATGAAATTGGTGAAATATAGTATGTTGGAAGTGGTGTGTGTGCATTGTGTTCTAGCCGTGTATATGGGGGTAGAAAATGGAATTTATGAATCAATTCTTATATCATGTTAGATTGTTGGAGAGTGGGGAAGAGAATAAAAAGTCCTCAATATATATATATATATATGTATGTGTGTGTGTGTGTGTGTGTGTGTGTGTGTGTGTGTGTGTGTGTAGTGTGGACGAATGTGAGCCCTATTATTATGCCGAAGATCGCATTTATATTGCTTAGCGCTTTAGTTATCGTCGATATGAATTCTAGTTGGAAATAAGTGTTTAGTGACTCAAGAATGATGTTGAAATGGTAGGGGCTGATCTAAGGCTTATTGTACGTTCGATGTAATTCGTATATTTTATGAGAATGATATTGTTATATTGTGGATTGTGATACAAAACATGACTTGAAAATGAGGAAAGTGAAAAGAGGGTTGCTCTCGGCTAGGGACTGTTTTCGGCCAACATTGGAGAAAATTTTTCGGATTGTTAGAAATGTCATGCGAATTGTTTAGAAAGTCCTCCAATATTGTTGGTAAGGATTTTGGGTTGAAAATTGAATATATGAGCTATATTGTGGCTTGAATGTAAGCCGTCGAAACGAATATTTGGGAAGTTGTCGAATGGTGTAAAAGAGAGCTACTATTATTATTTTGCCTTTCGAATTGATTATTGATGTTGCTAGGTTGGTTGTTGTTGTTGTTGTTGTTGATTTTGAGCGAGTTAAATTCTCAGGATGGCCTATTTACAGGGGAAATGCTGTCGAATTTTCTGTAGAATTTAATGAATGGCTTAAGGGCCCTTAGCTAATGTTTGGTATTCGTTGGCGTATTTGTAGACCTTGGGGAGCCCGAGGCGTAGATTTGGATTAGCTTTAGATTGGCTTGCTTGGAGTGCGTACGAGGTATGTAAAGCAACCTTCTTTTCTTGGCATGCCTTAGTTTCACATAGGCTAGATTAGAGCCTTAAGGGAATTCCAAATTCGAAATCCGAGCATGATATGATATATATATATATATATATATATATATATATATTCCTTGGCACTCTTATGTATGATTTGATGGAATATGAACCATTATGTTTTTGAAAGAAGTGATTTCCAAACTTTGTACAAAAAGGTTTCACTCTAATGAATTTCGTAATTTTTGAATGCCATACCTTTCGCATAAGGGCTCGGATTGTTCCAACATTTTCATAAGAGTTTGCATGATGTATAATGAGTATGTTTTCCATAAGCGGGCCTGATTCGGGTCGATACCCGTCCGTGGGTCCAGCGACCTTCCTTTATGTAATTCGGAAAATCTTTGAAAGAATGTAGTATGACCATTATTCTGATTTCAAGTATGATCATTTTACTTATGTTTGAAGCTATGATAATGATTTTATGCATACGACTACTCACGACTCTATTCATGCATTCTGTTATTTCTTTCGCCGAGTCCCGGGCCGGTTCTGTTATCGTGCGCATTTTAATATACTCCGGAGTTATGCTGTGTTTATGGTTCACCGAGCTACTCGCAAAAGAGGGTCGGGTTCCACCTATATTTGGTGTTATGTTGTGTATGGCGTTATGTTGTGATGTTATATGTGACGGGGATATGGAGATTTGAGACTTTCTGGTGTTATGCTGCGTTATGGCGCCATCGACTGGTGGGCGACCATATTCTTCTGTACCTGATGCATGACTTACATGTTTTTGAAAGTAAACAAATTTTGATATGTTGGATTTGCACTTATGTTTGATACTTCCATTTCATTTATATCTCAGATTTGCTTTCTGTACATTCTGCTTTGCATACTCAGTACATATTTCGTACTGACCCCCTTTCTTCGGGGGGCTGCGTTTCATGCCCGCAGGTACAGACGCACAGTTTGGTGATCCACCGGTTTAGGACACCCCTTTTTGCTGTTGGAGTGCTCTTCTCCTTTCAGAGCATATCTTTTGGTATATATTTTTGTTCGCTATGTATATATATATATATATATATATATATATATATATATATATATATATATATATATATATATATATATATATATATATAATCGTTCAGGGGTACGGCGGGGCCCTGTCCCGCCATATGATTCGTCTGGTCTGTTTAGAGGTCTGTAGACGTATTTGTGGGTGTGTGTGCCTACTTCTGTACAGTTGTGTTTATATGATTCTACTCGTTATGGCAGCCTCGTCGGCGTGCATTTTGTAAATGCGTTTGGGCCGTTGTGCCATTTAATAGCCTTGTCGGCTTTTGATACATTGGACAGCCTAGTCGGCTTTTTGATATATATATATATGTTCGCACATGGTTGCGTTGAATGTGTCGGATACAGTTTGATATGGTTTGAGACGGCATATAGTAGTTATGGCCATATATGCTATTTGTATGGGATTCGATATGGATAGGTATGTCAAGGTGCCCAAGTAGGGCACTAGTCACGGCCTACGGGGTTGGGTCGTGACAAAACAATTCCCAACGTTGGTTTGTATTTGCCCCAACATGTATTCTCGCATGGTCAATTGTACGTTGTACTTTCAAGAGGGAAATCAATGTCCACGACCAAAGTTCTGGTCTTGACAGAGCAGCCAAAACATCGAAGCGGGACATACACAAAGAACATCGTCTACAAGGAAGTCTTAGGTATGATACACTCTTATAACATGTTTGCACCTAATACCATAGAAAAATCGCTACTTATTTCTCGACCAACCCTAACTAAATTCAACGGTTACACTTTTCAGGTTTAGAGAACAATGACACACCTAAGCATTGATAAGCAACTCATTATATGCCCACTGCATGTTCGTCAAACTGATCTTCAAATTTTTGCAGCAACATTTTCTATTACTTATTGCACACATTCATATTTAAACATTATCGTTGTAATGACAATGAAACACCCAGAATGTTCCGCAAATAGAGTTTCAAATTTGTGCAGTTACGTTTTATATTACTTAACACGAATGTGTTCATGTAATGTGTATAACTAATTTAAAATAAACATGGGCCACACGTGCAACACACGTGCCCAGAACTAGTATTATATAAACGTTTGAGCCTGTCTAACCAGGATTTTGGGCGAGTTTTCTAAGATCACACTCATTCTGAATACGTTGACTCTAAATATTGGATTCGCCTTTTTGTACATGTTTTGATAGGTATATGGAGGTTGTTTTGTCTTACCTTTTGGCGGGGTGTCTGGTTTTTCGATATCTATTACCACCTGTGGTTCTAGTGCTTTGTTTACCGCGCTATTTCGTTATTGTTACTATCCTTTTTTTTCTGTATGCTAAGTACTGGTTTCCATATCGCATTATTTTGTTGTTGTTACTGCTTTCCTATCCATATTCCCTCTTTTTAAATAGCTTTGAGATGTTTTACTTGAGCCGAGGGTCTATCGGAAATAACCTTTCTATCTCTAATGTTACACCCCAGAAAAATTTCACGTTACTGAAACTGTAGACGGCTTAGTACGGGCCAAAGGAGGAGTAAAGTTACGCCAGGGTTAAGGAGGTTAAGTTTCCGAGGCTTTGAAAGAAAGTTAGGCAAGGTCTGATACGAAAATTCGAGAATCAAGTTCGGAATGAAGGTTGTGTTATAAGAAGGTAATAATAACATATATATGACATTTGGAGACCATATGGTGTAAAATTAGTTCATATGTTATTTGACGAAAAGCCCTCGCTGCCGCGAGCTAAGTGGGACCCACATGTCGGAGTTTTATGAAAGACGTGAGAAGGGACATGTGAGTAGTATATGGAAAGTTGAGTAAGTCCTAAGAAGGACCCATAAGCTAAAAATGAGTGTAGACCCTCCAAAAGGACGATTTAAGAAAACGTTTTTGGGTGATCCGACTTGGAGGGGCAAAAACGGCATTATAAGTTTGGAATTTGGGAAAACCCCCAGAAATAAAAGTTGTAGATAATTGAAAGAGATTTCTAACGATAGGTCGTGGGCCCTCACACGATAACTGGATCAAGAGTTATGACTATTTTACTGAACGAAGGTCCAGTCAGAAAAGTTAACTCTGCGCGAACGCGCAGAAGGAATTTATTTAAACCTGCGCGAACGCACACAAAGGGGGCGCGAACGCGCAGAAGAAATTTTATGTCAGTTCCAGCCGAACCTGGAACGTTATAAAAAGGGGGTTATCCCCCATTTTTCAGTTAAACCCATACAAAAAACACTCCAATATTCCAGAAAATTCCCCAACATCCCACCACCAAATTTTAGCCCAAACCAGGTATAATTTCCCAATTCCAGTCCGGATAGCGTATAGTTTTTGCTGCAGAATCATATAGCGGGCGTGTGGTGGCCAAAAATTAGTGTGAAAAGGTGCAGATACAGCAATATTAAAGGGAGAAAGGTATGAATCTCTTCCTATTTGTGTTAATACCAGTTTATTTACGAAGAAGACGTGATTAAATGATTGTATACTGAGTTAATTAGTTATAAAAGTTGGAAAACAGCGTGTGGGCTGTTTTATGAGATATTTTGGAGTTGGAAACATTATAATTGATGTTGGTATTGTTGTTATTGTTGTTGGTTGCTGAATTGAGAATTCGGGCTAGGCATATAAACAGGGGAGGTGCTGCCCGATTTTCGGCAGAATATAAAATAGTATAATTTGGAATATGGTACGAATGTGCGATGGAGAGGCTAATGTTTGTGTAAATCCTCTTAAATGTAGATTTACGGGCTTGGACGAATAAGCGTAGCCAGTAGGAGATTGAACAGGTATGTGAGGCTAGTCCTTTCTTTCCAATGGCATGAATCCCATAGTATAAGTTCTTTTACTCTTCATGAGTTCATGTATTCCAAGAAGCTAAAAGCCTATATTCCTACATGTCTATATAAGATAAGAGACATGATATGATGATGCCATATTGATAACGATGTCATTTATTGCTTACAATCACCCTATGTACTAATTCCTTCAAGGTGAGGTGGAATGTCAATAATTGCTCCATAATGAAATCGGGGGATCACGACCTTACGTCACCCCGATAGAGTATAGATGATCTTGAGCCTTATGCATGTATTATGTTAAGATAAGCATATTATGATAAGCATATGATTATAAGTTATTCCATATGATATGATATATATATGTACATGTATATGGGGAAGGGGAAAGGTAAGGCGCTATAGACGCACAACCACCTGATCAGTTGGAGTATGATATATGATATCGTCCCGGACGCGGGATATGTGGTTAGATGGATCGGAGCCGATGCCTCGGCAACATGATATGTTCTATTTTCCAGATATATGAAATAGATGTTTTCAAAGAAAGTAAAGTATGATAGACGTATGGATCGGGCTGCACGTTCCGCAGCACTAAGCATGTATGGTATCCGCCTAAAAGGCACCCATATGTACAGGTTACTCTTTTACCTCATGATGTGCTCTGTATTTCCATTCTGTTATTATTCATATTTATGTCTCTCACTATGTTACTATTCATGCCTTTCATACTCAGTACATTGCTCGTACTGACCCCCTTTCTTCGGGGGCTGCGTTTCATGTCGCACAGGTACACCCAGATGAGTGGAAGCCATTATAAAATACGTTCCAGCGGAGTTGGTAGACTCCATTTGTTCCTAGAGTGCTGCCGAGTCAGAGTATATGTGCTATACAGTTTGTTCGAAGCTAGAGACTTTGCAGACATAGTTGTGGGTATTGGTTGTCAGTTCAGTAAGAGGCTCCATCAGCCGAGGTGTCATTCGTGTCACGATATAAGTTTCATATGATTACAGATTTTGTTTGATTTGAAAGTAACGAAAAAGAATATTTCTGAAAATTTTAATATGCATTTCATCTTTATTTGATTTAAAAAGTCCAAATGATTATGTATGTATTAAAATTCAGTGGGTTCGCTCGGCTCTAAGTAAGAGTCGGGTGCCCATCACACCCTAGTAAGATCGGGGTGTGACATCTATGTAGGAGTAAGGTTTGCGTACACTTTATCCTCTGCAGACTCCACATGGGGGATTGTATTGGGTATGTTGTCGTTGTTGTTGTTGTGGCGGGGTGTCTGGTTTTCACTGGAAATATGGACACAAAACATGCGACATACACAAAGAATAATGTAGCCAACATTTTGGTGATTTTTGATTTTCCAGACACTTTTGACAGCTAGCTTAATTAATTTAAGCAAGAATTTGATGGTTTTAGGAGTAGGTCACCATTTTAGGTGTCTAACATAAGTTGAAGAGGACATAGCCAAGAAGCTTCATACCAGTTATCACCAAATGACTGTTATTTTGGATTCCAAAGAGCAACCTGAATTTTCTTAGCCATGGAGACATTTTTGTGCATTGCTAATTTGAGAGGTAGAGTCAAAAAAAGGTTCAAGAATTTAACTGTGGAAGAGAGCTCTCTTCAATTAAATTACTATTGTATACACTACACAGTAATTTCAACTATGTGCAGTCATTATCAATTTTCCAACCCTGGAACCAGAAACCTCCCTAGTTAAAGGCTTGCAGACAGTAAGTGTACATCAGCGGTAAACACTTACATATCTGGTGTTTACATCAATCTAATGAATATATAACACGTCTTAGTACAAACTTTTATTGCTTAACTATAGTTAATTATGTTACACCCCGTACCTCGAAGAAGCACTGGTTAAATTTGAATGTAATTATGTCGAGTTACGACTAGGTAAAACAACTTTGGAGTATAAGGAACGAGACATTATTAAGTATATTGTTTAAGTAACGGACGAATTACGCTCTCGTAAGTCGTAATCAGGAAAGACTATTTTGAAACACAAGAATATGACCATTATCATGTATAATAAATGATAAATATCATGTATGAAGAGTTTCGGAAGGTTTCGAGGTTAAGCAAATTGAAGAAAATATGTTCGACGAAAATTTGAGAAATGTTGGACAGATTTCTAGTCAACTTTGGAGGGGTATATCTCCATGTATATTTGGAGTTTTAACGTGTTTCAAAATTCTAAAATGAATTTCGGCGAGTCTAGTTTCTAATTCAACAAACCGCTCGTCGATAGGACATCGGAGTAGAGAATTATAGACGATACAAACTGAGCTGTCGACGTAGAAACAAGACTGTTACAGTACTGTAGCTACAGTTACGCCGCCTCAGCCCTTATAAAAAGGGGCAAACCCCCATTTTCATCATCCAAAAATGTCCAAAAAGTTCCAGAATTTTCAGCACACAAAAGGGTCTCTTACATCACATAAAATTGAAGATTTTGAGCAAAATTTCAAGCTACGGAATATCAATCGAGGTCCGGGCAACGCGTAATCACGAATATAATTTCGTTTGGTGTTGGAGTGGCTTGGGAACAAGAAATTAGTGAAGAGTTTGCTACCTTCAAAAAAACAAGGTATGAATTGTTGAATCTCTTTCTCTATCAATATGAATTAAGGAATAATTTCAAGAATAGTGGTTATGGTGTGTTGTGTTGATGTTGTTGATTTATGGATTGAGGGTTGAAGAGAAATTTGGATGAAAATACATATATTTATCTTGTAGGATATTGAGGATGTTGTTATTGATGTTGTTAGTATTAATTTCGGCTTCTTTACGGAAATAAAGTATTCAAATAGTCGTATCACAAGTTGGTTAGTTGAGAAATTTAGAAAACATCGTGTGGGATGTTTTAGGAGATATATTGGCATGAATAATGGTATTGATGATGTTGGTATTGTTGCTGTTGATTGGTTGTTGATATTAGGATTTCGGGCTAGGCATATAAACAGGAGAGATGCTGCCCGAATTTCGACAGAATCTAAAAGGATTTTAACTAAGATCTTAAGACGAGCGTATGATGATGATTCTAACAATAGTATGAATGGTTCTATATGTAGATTACGAGGCTATCAATGATCTTAAGTGAATTGCAAAACTGGTAGTAAGTTGGAAGTCGAGAAATTATCTTCCAGGTATGTTAAGGCTAGTCCCCTTCTTTCTAAAGGCATGATCCTTTCGTTATAAATCTTTGTATCGTACTCATAATATCATTGGTTCCGCAAATGCTAGAAGTCCACGAATTTCATGATCCTTATAATTTTATTTAGCTTCTAAAGGCATGATTCCGATACTACGGCTTCATAAAGGTTTCCATATCTTCCTCGTTTTCAAAAGTTAAATGTTTACGACTCCAAGGCATAATTCATTTCCTAATAATTCATAGCTGTTTTTCCCAAAATGCCGTATTTTCCAAATCAGAGATTTATGATTCTGTGAGCTCTTATGATAACCGCGATGAGCATGTTTTTATGATGATAATGATGATGTCAAAAATGAGGATGTTTTCTATGATGATTATAATGATGATGATTTTATGGCTAAAAGTCTCAGGTTATGAGATCAATGCTTTTATGAGATGATTTTATTCATAGAGATTTCCATGTACATGTGCTTTACATTATTATGATGACTATGATGAGAACGATTTTATGTTCAAAGGTTCCAAGTTTATGATTTCAATGACGATATGAGAATATTGAGCTATCTTTTGACCTTTCTTAATTTTATTCATTGTTGTTGGTCTCACCTTATAATAATTTTTCTTTCAAGGTGAGACAAAGCGACGATGATTATTCCATAATATAATCGGAGGTTACCGACCTTACGTCACTCCGATGTACTCATAGCTTTTATTTGGCTCTCATGCATGCTTTATATATTTATGTATGTATTTTCTCACCCCGCGCCGCGCTATAGTCAGCCGGGCAGGCACGTAGCTGTGCACACCACTGCAGTGGGCATGTTATGATATTGCCCGGACGCGGGAGGCCTGGACGCAGGCTAATGATGATAACACCGAGCCTTGATAGCCGGGCATGATATTATATATGACACCGTGCCTTAATAGCCGGGCATGTTACTATGTATATGTATAAAAACGTTTTTTTTGAAGGCTAAGCATGCATGACATCCGCCTTACGAGGCATTCAGATGTACAAGTTATCTCTCTTATTCCTCGTTACTTTTCATATCTATGTTATGTTGTTACTCATGCCTTACATACTCAGTACATTATTCGTACTGACGTCCCTTCTTGTGGACGCTGCGTTTCATGCCACGCAGGTATATACAGATGAGTAGTGGATATTGCTAGAAGATGTTCCAGCTGGATTGGCGAGCTCCATTTCTTTACGGAGTGTTGCCGAGTCAGAGTATCTATATTATGGTATATTGATTTATGTTAGAGACTTTGCAGACAGAGTCATGTATACAGTATGCCAGCCTTGTAAGCGGCTATTCAAGTCGATGTGTCATTATGCATTACTTTACAGGTTCATATGATTACAGATTTTATTTCATTCGAGAAAGACAAAAAGAATGTTTTCGAAAAGCTATCATTATGCATTTCATTTCATGGCTTAAGAGTCCTGTGAGATTATGATTATAACGAGAAACAGCAGGTTCGCTCGGCTCTAAGTAAGGGTCGGGTGCCCATCATGCCCTATTGGGATTGGGGTGTGACAAGTTGGTATCAGAGCCAGGTTCGTCCTAGGGTTGTCTGCAAAGTCGTGTCCAGTAGAGTCTTGTTTATGGGTGTGAAGCGCGCCACACTTATAAACAAGAGGCTGCAGGGCATTTAGGAATCATTGACCTTCTTTCTTATCTTAGATCGTGCCATAGAGCTAAATCATAGGATATGATGTCCCTGATTCGAATCCCAAATGTTTTTATCATGGATAAGCAATTGATTATGCCGCTACGAGGTAATTGTTGAGAATTGAAGTTGTCCATTCGAAAGGTATGTTTCCTATTTTACTAATATGGATAGATGTTGATGTAAGAACTTGAGCAAGATATTGGGGGTATTTGTGATTGCTCTGTGGGGCATCGAATGTGTTTTCTAGGCTGTGTGCAGGAAATGAGGTAGTAAGAATTATAGAGGAAACTCTGCTGAAATTTTTACAAATTGAATTGTTTGTATGTCTATAGAGGAAGAGGAAGGTTAATAAATTAACAAGGTTGGCCAAGGGTAGACAGTGATGGCATACGACGGTGGACTTGGGATAGAGATACGATTATAAAGGAAACAAGACGAATATACGAGCAAGCTATGCTATCATAAAGGGAAATAAGAAATGAACGAAGGAAGAAAGAAAATAGTGTATTTTACAAAAATTTCATGATGAGGACAAGAATCGGCGGAACATTAGAAGGATTATGACGCATAATTATGACACCAACAATTAGTTAAGAGAAACTATGGGACACTATGAGCTAAATTAAGGAAGGGACGTCTACGAGTACTTATAAGTTGATGGAAATGCGATGAAAGTATGATTGATGATATATTTCTCGATATATGGGCTAGAGTGAAAGGCAAGTTTTGATGTAAGGAACTCTTTAAATGGTGGCTTGACGGATATGGTATGTAAGGTGTTCGTTTCCCCTCTTTCTTTGGCACGACTCCAACTAGAATAGAAACACGAACGTTCAAAGACAAATCCACTCTATTCCCATGCTTCGTATTTCAAGTCGTAAAACCTTGTTATTTTAAGGATTCATAAAGCATTATTTGGTTTATCATCATCGATTACTCCCTTGAATTCGATACGAGCTCCATAATTCATTCGGAGGTTATGATCTTATGTTACTCGAAAGGCCAAGAATCAGATCCTTGATTTCTCAATCAAAATCAGCCTCAGAACATTGCTGCGGAAGGAAAAACAGAGTTCTGCGCAGAGAGCCTCAGGGCATTGCGCTTTCCGTCCGCATCGCGGAAGGAAAGCGGAAGGCCTCAGAACTTTCCGCTTTTCGTCTGCATCGCGGAAGAAAAGCGGAATCCTGCACAGTTTTTCTTTCCCTGACCAGACCAATAATGGTACACACGTATGAATAAATGTAATGCACCCTTTTACGGCTGGAGGAGCATGGTATAGTCGGGCATTCTATAAGGAGCCTAACGAATTCTAATGTCATCATGGATTCATTAACCTAATGGACTATTAGACATGAAGGAAGGAAGTGATTTGAATTGTGTCCATAATGTGTGGACATTCGACTTGATACAAGAATTCAATTAGCAAAAGAGAAATAAGTCAAACCATACGATAAAAGTAGCTCCGACACTATATGGACTAGAGGAGTTGAATAATCGCTAGGCTCGGCCAATTGACTACCAAAGACGATCAATACTCGAATGATACTGGTATAGGAGAACCTTCTTAGACGAATTAGAATAATTCCAAGTACAGAAGAAAGAAATGTACCGGCTTGAAGGAGTCGAAATTTGAAATGAACTAATAAAGCAAAGATGCGCTAAAGAAAAGTGGCAATGGACTAAATGCAAGTATATTATGAGACATACGGGGGGAAGGAGGCATGACAAGATAATTAAGGTTTAGCAAATCAAAGGAAATAAGTTTTGTCGATGCAATACGTTGTGTCCCGGGATATGATTCAAATCGCTCGTACCAGAGAAATATTTTGTTGCAAGTAAATATGCAGTAGATGTACCCCAAAAAGGTAACGGAGGAAATGAGAAGGCCTACAAGTGATCAAGGATAAGTATCAGGACAGACGGGATTACTAAAGAAAAATTGCAGCGTTGGAAGAGATGAAAGTTTTAAAAGAGGAATATTTATGGGAATCTCAATGATCGTCAAAGGAAAGAAAGACAGTATGCCTATGGATAGCAAGACAACAGTAGTACCTGAAACTAGAAAAATATCTCCTGCGTCGTGAAATCATAAGTCACCGTTTATATTAAATCGCGAGAGTATATGTCACAGGACCATATAAATAATTGTCCTGATAAAATGGCTAGTAAAATAGTGTGGAGACGACGATAAATATTTGAAGAAGAATGGAAACTCGTCAAATCTCAATTAACCGCTAGTATAGGAGGAAAAGGACTTAAAGTGGGAAGAACACTCATATTGAAAGGAAGTTATGATTAAGTAAGATTTTATTTCAGTCTCCGTCTTATGAGTTATCATGTAATGATGTTAAGATTACAGGAGAAGAAATCGGAGGAAGATTCAAACAAGGATTTGAAAATATTTTGAATAGTGGATTAGTATGTTGTAAGTATAATCTTGTGATAGGGGATAACAACGATGAAAAGAAAATATTGTATACAAGTGTATAAGGAATGGTGTATAGGATTGTTATATGGGTCGAATGGAGTCCCATTTGAATATAGATTTCTTGGCTATGTATTTTTGACGCATTGGATGATTAATCTGAGGTAAAGTAATTAATGAGAATAATAAAACGTTGACAAAGAAATGCTATTGCAAGCCATCTGGGCGCTACCATAGGTGGAACTATGATGACATTGTAAGGAATCAAGGAGTTTGACAAAAGCATTAAAAAGGAGATGAGATGATATGTATGTGCAATCGTTTAATACCAAGAGCGTAATCTAAAGTAGCACTAGAGAAGCAAGCAAGAAAAGTGCCGCAGCTAAATAAGAAAGTGGCCCACTAGTAGGGAAATTGAGGGCTGCGAAATAGAAGGGACTGAGTCAACGGAAGGTGAAGTCGTGAAGACAAGATCGCAGGAAAGGAATTCAAGGATATAAATAAAGGAGACAGACATTTAAGGAATTAAGAGATCCGCTTGATTGATAAACCGAAATGACAGATAATTGCGTCAAACTATGGGAAAGACTTACTAAGTGATAATCAAGCAAAGGTTAAAAGTAGAAGGAGAACCCCAAAGGAAATGATCAAAGGATATCACGTTCGATTGGAACAAGCGGGTGACAATGAGACCTCGTGGAACAAGCAACATGAAGGCTCTTATTGGAAAAAGAGATGAATGAAGGTTAAGGACAAAGGAAAGAATGAAAAGATTCGAATTCGCTGCATGACTAGGAATCTTGGTTAACCTTCGACAAATTTTTGAATTCACCCCTAAGTTATTAGCCGAACGAAGGATTAGAAACTTTAAGAGTAAATTGAAGGAAATGAATCATTAAAGAAGATGTTTGAGATGTTTTTGATATAAGTACACGAATTTCCATTAGTTAGCCAAGGGCCAGAAGTCCAATTGAAGGAAAGAGAAATTAAGTGAGCCATTTCGGCGTTAAACCAGTTGAAAGATAAAGTACCGCAAAGATTAATTCAACTGCTATAGAAAGCAAAGGATGCTAAAATATGACCAGTCTCGAGGTTATTTTTAAGGGAGGAAGAATAAGAATAATTCAACTCCAAGAAGACAAAGACCTAGAATATCTGTGAAACGTAAGAAAGATACGTGGAGATCGAAGAGAACAAGAATTCCTGAATAAAAAGAAGATGAGATCAAAATTGGATAAAGGTATGTGGTAAGAACGGGATGAAAAGGCATACAAGGATGTAAACAACGAAGACTGAAGAGACGATGAAAGCGATAAAGCATGAAGAGTTAGTGGACAGACAAATAATAAGAAAAAAGGGTGACCTTAAGTACAGACATAAATTTTGGCCACAAAAGAAGAAGAATAGACTGCATAATTTGGATAAATTTGGTTTCAAACGAGAAAGTAAGTAAAGTAATAACCGACAAATACGGGTAAAAACATTGACATCTACCTCAGAGCGAACTCTACCTCAACATTCGAGGACGAATGTTTTTGAAGGGGGGGGGGGGGGGAGAATGTTACACCCCATACCTCGGAGAAGCACTGGTTAAATTTGAATGTAATTATGTCGAGTTACGACTAGGTAAAACAACTTTGGAGTATGAGGAACGAGGCATTATTAAGTATATTGTTTAAGTAAAGGACGAATTACGATCTCGTAAGTCGTAATCAGGAAAGACTATTTTGAAACATAAGAATATGGCCATTATCATGTATGAAGAGTTTCGGAAGGTTTCGAGGTTAAGCAAATTGAAGAAAATAAGTTCGACGAAAATTTGAGAAATGTTGGACAGATTTCTAGTCAACTTTGGAGGGGTATATCTCCATGTATATTTGGAGTTTTAAGGTGTTTCAAAATTCTAAAATTAAGTTCGGCGAGTCTAGTTTCTAATTTAACAAACCGCTCGTCGATAGGACATCGGAGTAGAGAATTATAGACGTTACAAACTGAGCTGTCGACGCAGAAACAGGACTGCTACAATACTGCTACAGTACTGTAGCTACAGTTACGCCGCCTCAGCCCTTATAAAAAGGGGCAAACCCCCATTTTCATCATCCAAAAATGTCCAAAAAGTTCCAGAATTTTCAGCACACAAAAGGGTCTCTTACATCACATAAAATTGAAGATTTTGAGCAAAATTTCAAGCTACGGAATATCAATCGAGGTCCGGGCAATGCGTAGTCACGAATATAATTTCGTTTGGTGTTGGAGTGGCTTGGGAACAAGAAAATAGTGAAGAGTTTGCTACCTTCATAAAAATAAGGTATGAATTGTTGAATCTCTTTCTCTATCAATATGAATTAAGGAATAATTTCAAGAATAGTGGTTATGGTGTGTTGTGTTGATGTTGTTGATTTATGGATTGAGGGTTGAAGAGAAATTTGGATGAAAATACATATAATTATCTTGTAGGATGTTGAGGATGTTGTTATTGATGTTGTTAGTAGTAATTTCGGCTTCTTTACGTAAATAAAGTATTCAAATAGTCGTATCACAAGTTGGTAAGTTGAGAAATTTAGAAAACATCGTGTGGGATGTTTTGGGAGATATATTGGCATGAATAATGGTATTGATGATGTTGGTATTGTTGTTGTTGATTGGTTATTGATATTAGGATTTCGGGCTTGGCATATAAACAGGGGAGATGCTGCCCGAATTTCGATAGAATCTAAAAGGATTTTAACTATGAGCTTAAGACGAGCGTATGATGATGATTCTAACAATAATATGAATGGTTCTATATGTAGATTACGAGGCTATCAATGATCTTAAGTGAATTGCAAAACTGGAAGTAAGTTGGAAGTCGAGAAATTATCTTCCAGGTATGTTAAGGCTAGTCCCCTTCTTTCTAAAGGCATGATCCTTTCGTTATAAATCTTTTTATCGTACTCATAATATCATTGGTTCCGCAAATGCTAGAAGTCCACGAATTTCGTGATCCTTATAATTTTATTTAGCTTCTACAGGCATGATTCCGATACTACGGCTTCATAAAGGTTTCCATATCTTCCTCGTTTTCAAAAGTTAAATGTTTACGACTCCAAGGCATAATTCCTTTCCTAATAATTCATAGCTGTTTTTCCCAAAATGCCGTATTTTTCAAATCAGAGATTTATGATTCTGTGAGCTCTTATGATAACCGCGATGAGCATGTTAAGATGATAATGATGATGTCAAAAATGAGGATATTTTCTATGATGATTATGATGATGATGATTTTATGGCTAAAAGTCTCAAGTTATGAGATCAATGCTTTTATGAGATGATTTTATTCATAGAGATTTCCATGTACATGAGCTTTACATTATTATGATGACTATGATGAGAACGATTTTATGTTCAAAGGTTCCAAGTGTTATATCCCGTATTTTTTTTTACGTCGGATTATTTGTAAGCTGAGGTGGGGCCCACACATCGAGATTTTTTTTGGACATCTAAAAAGTCATATGAATCACATATGTGAAGTTAAACACAACTCAAGAAGGACCCTTGGGCCAAATCAAAGTGGAAGTCCTCCAAACAAATATTTTTAAGAAAACGTTTTCGGGTGATCTGACTTTTAGGGGCAAAAACGGTATTATAAGTTTGGAATTTGGAAAAATACTAAGAAATAGAAGTTGTAGATAATTGAATTAGCTTTCCAACCATAGGTCGTGGGTTCTAAGGTGACGTCGGTACAAGGAGATATGGACGTTTTAAGGTCGAAAGGTCAGTGGGCTAGGCCCAACTCGGGATCAACCGAGTTGGCCCAAAAAAATAAAAAACGAATTTAGGCCCAAAAGTGAGGGTGGCCGGCCATACCTGGCCCAACCCATGTCACTTAATTAATTTTTCATGTGATAAATAAGACTAGAAGGGATCATTAGTCTTAGAAACTTCAAGAAAATTTGAGAAAGAGAAAAACAACAAAAAGAAGAACAAAAGCTTAAAGGCCATACGGCCATAGCTTGCAAATTTTTGCCCTTTGAAATCTTTCTCCAAAAATTATTTTCTTGTGGTATTTCTACTAATTCAAGGGTCCTTTACAACTTGGTGTAATTATTTTGGAAGAAAGAGCACTTGTTTCTTCAAGTTGACAACTTGGTCAAGTGAAAAAGATTGTAGAAAAAGGTAAGAATTAATCCCTTTTTATTATGTTATGAAGGTTGGTTTATGTTGTAGTATGTAGAAATGAGTAGAATTTATGGAAATATGGAAGTTTACAAAGTGGGTGGACATATATGTATATTGTTGTATAAATAGTATGAGTTGAATTTTATGTTGTATTCTAGTTGTGGTTATGGTGAAATTTATATTGGAAATGGAGGAAAATGGTTCAAGTTGGCATGGAAAATTATTGGAAATAGTTATAGGAAATTATGTGATTTTAATGAAGTTTTTATGTAATTATAGAAGTGGAGTTTTAAATGTGAATTATTATGTTAGTTGGTGAATTTGGAAGGATAATAGTCCATATTGGCATGAAAGATTGGTTGTTAAGTGGTTATGAGAAGTTTTGTGATTTTATGGTAGATTTATGTAATTATGAAAATGAAATTATTAAGGTGCAAATTATGATTATGGTTGATGAAATTGGAAGATGGAAATATGTTATGAATATGTAGATTGAAGATTAGAAGTTTTGGATGGATTATGGTTTTGGTGGAAAGTTTGTATATTTTGTATATCTTGTGAATATTTGGTAGAAACGATATGAAATGCTTCCGAATTATATTGTAATGATCTTGATTAGTAATGAATGTAAAAACATTGAGATTGGTTTGGAAATGTGAAGTTGGAATGAAAGCTATTGCATTATGTTGAAAAGAAGACTAGTTGTGTTATATTGTGTTTTGTAGTCATGGTTGTTGTCATTGTGTTGATAGTTTGGCCAGGTTGAATTCCCGGATTGTTGTTGATAAAAAATTGGCTAAGTTGAATTTTGGGGATGGTGTATTTATAGGGGAGATGCTGCCCAAATTTTTGTAGACAAGTATTGGTTAAGATTGAAATCTTAAAGCCTTACAATTAACATTTGGTAATTGTGACCAAATTGTAGATTTTGGCGAACTTGAAACTTGATTTTGGAGACGTGTATGAAGCGGAAAAGGTATGTAAGGCTTCACCCTTCCTTCTATGGCATGTCTTAAACGTAAAAAGTTGGGTACGAGCCTCGGGGACAACTCTATTTCCCGGAATCCGCACTTAAAGTTTCCCCTTTTTCATTCAGTAGAATTGAATTAGAAATTGTGTAAAATATTAGAGAAACTTCCTAAACATCTAGAACTGGCATAAATATGACCCGACTACCTTAAAACCCTCACAAGTGACGTCATGAAATATAATGTACGTAAATTTGGTACGCCGCCTCATTTGACCCGAGGTGGGCCCATTGTTCCCGGATTTTCCCTATTGCTCCGTTTGACTTATTTTGGGAGTAGAATCCAAAGGAAACTTTTGATCCTCGTTCCGATTATCAAACGATAAGTACTGTACCATTCTAATGGAAATATGTATATGTATAGTGTTTTGGCATGTTAATATTGTTGTACAAGGTAATAACGGAGTTTATTAGTTTATGTTCAAGGAAAAAAAAATGGCTCGGTTTACACGGCTTGCTAAGAGGTACAGGTAATACGATAGATAAGGGGTGCTCGGTACAAGTATCGGGTACTCGTCACGGCCCCTAGTCGGGTCGTGACACCAAGCTTATGATTTCAATGACGATATGAGAATATTGAGCTATCTTTTGACCTTTCTTAATTTTATTTATTGTTGTTGGTCTCACCTTATAATAATTTTTCCTTCAAGGTGAGACAAAGCGACGATGATTATTCCATAATATAATTGGAGGTTACCGACCTTACGTCACTCTGATGTACTCAGAGCTTTTATTTGGCTCTCATGCATGCTTTATATATATATGTATGTATTTTCTCACCCCGCGCCGCGCTATAGTCGGCCGAGCAGGCACGTAGATGTGCACACCACTGCAGTGGGCATGTTATGATATTGCCCCGGACGCGGGAGGCCTGGACGCAGGCTAATGATGATAACACCGAGCCTTGATGGCCAGGCATGATATTATATATGACACCACGCCTTAATGGCCGGGCCTGTTACTATGTATATGTATAAAAACGTTTTTTTTTTAAAGGCTAAGCATGCATAACATCCGCCTTACGAGGCATTCAGATGTACAGGTTATCTCTCTTATTCCTCATTACTTTTCAAAGCTATGTTATGTTGTTACTCATGCCTTACATACTCAGTACATTATTCGTACTGACGTCCCTTCTTGTGGACGCTACGTTTCATGCCACGCAGGTGTATACAGATGAGTAGTGGATATTGCTAGAAGATGTTCCAGCTGGATTGGCGAGCTTCATTTCTTTCCGGAGTGTTGCCGAGTCAGAGTATCAATATTATGGTATGTTGATTTATGTTAGAGACTTTGCAGACAAAGTCATGTATACAGTATGCCAGCCCTGTAAGCGACTATTCAAGTCGATGTGTCATTATGCATTACTTTACAGGTTCATATGATTACAGATTTTATTTCATTCGAGAAAGACGAAAAGAATGTTTTCGAAAAGCTTTCATTATGCATTTCATTTCATGGCTTAAGAGTCCTGTGAGATTATGATTATAACGAGAAACAGCGGGTTCGCTCGGCTCTAAGTAAGGGTCAGGTGCCCATCATGCCCTATCGGGATTGGGGTGTGACAAATTAATACTTAAAGTGTGTATTAAAACCTGTCATGTATCTATTGGATTGGTGTAAACACTGGGTCCAAATAAGTTTTTACACACTTCTGCTCTATTTTAACCACGTCTTTAATTTGAAGAGTAAATAATCTTTTTTGCTTTCTCCATAGTGATAGTGCCACCAGCATTAGTTAAGAATCTTTTTTGTTGTATTCAGCAAATGATTAGTTGCTAAACTGTGTATACCTAAATAATTGGTTGACAAATCAATAACGTTGATTTATATAATTCTTCCAGCTTCATAGATATATAAATTAATCATTCAAATAGAAAACGTTACATCTATTCTATTCTGCTGAATTCAGAAAATAAATTTTAGCTGTCATGCCTCCTCATTGTATTGCCTAGTTAGGAACATGCTTAACAAATTGTCTGCTTGTCATTAGTCTACTTAATACCCTGCCAACAGATGAACAAATCCTATTTTAATAATGTAATTTCTGTTTCCTCCTCTTCTTCTCTTACTATTATATTATTCAAAATCTAAAATATAATTGGATGACCAAGCTTTTATGCTACATATACTCTTAACTCATAGTTTATGGAGATTCAAAGCACTAGTAATAACTTGTTCATTTCGATAAAAGTTGCGTATAAGCTTCGTCGTAATTATCAGAATGGAGTCTAAGATAAATGATATTGCAGTTGCTGCATTGTTGTTTGACAAAAAGAAGAAGGGAAGAGGCCAATACCCAAGAGAGGGAAAATCAAAATAAAGATAGCAGCAATGACGTTGCACGCCATGATTGTCGCTGCTGCAGCTAGACGTTCAAGTTTCTGCTGCAGATCATTCCAAGATTGGAGCGTTCAAGACGGTCTGTTTAAAAGACTTTTAGTGTCCTTAATGTTGATTACTTTGTACTTATGATCTGTTACTCAGAGAGGGATTTAGACCGTTGGTTCTGCTGATTCAATTGAACCTATTGCTTTTGTCTGGAACTATTTATACGCACAAAAATTTACTGATAAATTTAAGGCCACGAAGATTTTCACCTTTAGAGCTAGGCAGAATGTCAGGACTTATGGTACAAACGCATGGTTGTTGAATTTTCCCACATGCATCAGGTGGGGATGTGGATATTTGGTCTCTTTATATGGTCATGGGCAATTCTCACCTCATAAGTTAGCTTTTGATGGATCGAGTTCCATGTTTCAATTTTTTTTTTAATTTTTTATTTTATATAACGAAGTATTGATTCTGCCCCTTTTGTTTAGTTATCTTACTGTTCTTTAGTTAGTGAAGTTTCTCTGTATCTATTCGAGTTTAACCAACACAGAAACGCGAGCAAAAAATTTGCACTCTACGCCCGTTCTTGTAAGCAAAGTCAGATTTTGAAGTTTACTCCTTTTTGTTATTATGTTATTTTGGTGTTTCTTATTTTTTTATTTTTTATCAGTAATAAACATGAGTTAGAGAGTGAAAAATAAGGTAACTGACATGATACCACCTGTTAAACTATGATAATGATGTGAAGATTTTTTAAACAATGACTGTCAGACACATTCAATCTTGAATTAAAGGTTTGAATACATCTACAACCTCCTCTATTATATACATCAACTGGAATATGCATGAGGTTTTACGTTTATTGAGGTTATTGTGTATATCTAAAGAATGTGACATATCTTAAGTGGTCAACCTATTCACATAATAGGTGCTTAAGAACATGCGTAAAAATATTTTTAAAATTTGAGCCGGAAGTGCCTAATATATATTTCATCAGATGTTAAGGACTTCAGGCGCGCAATTGAAACATGCCTTAGTTCAATTGTCTAAATATAAAATTTAATGACAAGCTTAACGGGCGGTCAATGTCTTTTGCATAAGTTGTTCTTAATAGGACTAATACTTTTCATTTTTTTTGCGCGGATTGCCTTTCAAAGGCACTGGTCTTTATTTTTTGCCCCGGAAAATGTTGGTCTTTAATTTTTGTCATTCGCCTAATACCCCAAGGTTCGAAGTTCGAACACCAGCTCGGTATAAAAAAAATGCAAGGCAGAGTTTCGTAGCAAAATTAGGCCTTAAGGCAGAGTTTTGCAAAATTCCAGCTGAGCGAAAAAAAAAATCGTCTTAATCCAAGGTAGAGTCTTGCCTTATGCATGAAGGCAAAACTCTGTATTAAGATAGAGTTTGCCTTATGCCTGAAGGCAAATCTCTGCCTTGCGATTTTTTTTTTAATTTTTAACTGAGTGGGGATTATAACCCGAAACCCAAGAACTTTATGTGAAGGGCAAAAATTAAAGACCATCCCCCCAATAAGGCCAATAGTGCAAATTGCCCAATACTTTTTGAATTAGGAACATTCTTTTGCGCAGATTGGCCTTCTTTTGGGGTGGTCTTTAATTTTTGCCCTTCGCCTAATACCCTGAGGTTCTGTGTTCGAACCCTAGCTCAATAAAAAAAAAAAGGAATTTCGCAAGGTAGAGGTTTGAATTCGCAGTGCAGAAGTTTGAGGCCTTAAGACAGAGTTTGCCTGCAAAACTCTACCTTAAGGCATAGTTTGCAGGCAAACTCTACTCCATCAGATAGCGGTGGGCACAATTTGGGCCAACCCGAAATCCAAACCAAAATCCGAACTTTTTAAATATTTGGTTTGGATATTTGGATTATGGATTGTACTTCGAATTTTATTTTTAAAATTTATGGATTTCGGATTGGATGTGGATTTAGTACTACAGATTTTTGGATATCCGAAAATTCAAAAAATTTATACTTTATATCTAGGCTTACCTATATCATATGTGCCCAATACTAATAAGTCTAGTTTCTAAAGATTCAATAGATTAGTACCTAAGCCCTACCCATTAAAATATTAAGTCAAATATACAATTCTCTACTAAATCAAATATAATATAGGGTTCTCTTATTTCTCAAGTCTCAAAAGTCTTACGTTAGTGTCACCCATAGCATAGTTCTTTGTTATTTTTTCATATGACTACTTATATTTTATTTTGTTCATTTTCACTTTTCTAAAATGCTTTTATTTGGTATGAATTTACTATGTTGGACATGACTTGAATTTGTTAATCGTAATTTGAACTGGAAGGCTTTTTTTTACTAAGTAATTAAGATTTAGGCCTCTGTGGAACTAACACATGAATTTCGTTCCTAATAAGTTTGCCTTAAGCCTCAAGAGTCAAATCCGAAAATCCAAAATATCCAAACCGAATAATCTAAAACCGAACTTAAAATATCCAATCCAATCTGAACTAATTTGGGTTGGATTTGGATTGTAATTTCTTTAATCCGAAAATCGAATATCCAAACCAAAAATTTCATATCCAATCGGATGGGCTGAACGCCCACCCCTAGCAACAGGCATAATTCTACCTTAAGGCAGAATTTTGTCCAAAACTCTACCTTAACGTAGAGTTTGCTAAGGCATAGTTTGCCTACAAAACTCTATCCTAAGGCATAATTTGCAGGCAAATTCTGGCCCATCAGGCATAAATTGCCCAAAACTCTACCTCAAGGTAGAGTTTTGCAGGCAAACTATGCCCGATGGAGCAGAGTTTGTAGGCAAATTTTGCCTAGCGATTTTTTTCTTTTCTTTTTTAATCTTCTCCTAAGTAGGGGTTTGAACTCGAAACCCTGAAGTTTTAGGTGAAGGACAAAAATTAAATATCTTCATTTTGATGGGCAAAAGTTAAAGACCACCCCCAAAATAAAGGCATTACTGCGAATTGCCCAATTAGGAAACCTTCACTTCAATGGCCCAATTCTTCAATTTATCAAGTAAAATTTACTTGGCATAGGTTCCATTATTACCTATTTATGGATCAAAACTAAAATTTTCAATAATTATATTTAGTAGCTAAAATATAATATATTTACTTCATATAGCTACCATGTTTTTACTACTCATCTGATAACTTCCCACACCCCTAAATTTAAGCCAAAAAAAACGTCTCACTCTCCTATCCCCCTAAATACACGCCATTATTCACAATATCCAGTAATTTCCTCCAATTTCAAATCAGTTTTACAATTCTTCAACTTCCTTTTTTTATCTCTAATTAACTACTCATTAATTTAACTCTAAACGTGTTCGGCTTGTTCTCTCTCCTGGTGCACGGTAGGGTGACTAAAGCTAAAGTGCACCATCGACGGAGATGGCACGAGGAAGGCGTCGGAAAGAACAGACCCAGGCGACGGTGGTGCAGATGGCCACCACGACTCCTATTGGACAACTAAGACAAAATACGGCTGCGTCGAACACGGGAGAAACCACCAAGAAACAGAGTAACACAACCACTACTGGAAACCCACCAGTAGGAGAAGCGGTCACTACGCTGGTGGTTCCACAGGTGGAACTAGCAAAGATGCAATGCGCGAAGGGCAAAGAGATAACGGAAAACACAGATCCTAAGAGTTGGCCGAAATTAGCTGAAAGTGGATTAGGTTCGGCAGCAAAAATGGAATACATACGAGGACAACTATTTGGACCATCGACTAGCAAGGATAATCAGCCAGTACAAGGTGCCACAGAACCATGGGTCAAGCTATTTCATGCACCTAGATTAGGGGCAAAAGGTATGAATCTTACTCATTGATGGGCAAAGAATAGCCCAAATCCAGGAGAATGAAATTGAGCAGGAAACTGCAAAATGGAGAATGGCACTAATTCTGTATGTGGTCGGAGATTCCCCATCCATTGGAACTATTACTAGATTTATAGGGGCCAATTGGAGATTCTCATACAAACCTAGAATTTACTATCACAATGATGGATATTTTGTTGTGCTATTTAATAGTAATGCCGATAAAGAGGAAATGTTATTTTCAGGACCCCATACTATCAATAATAAACCACTGATTCTGAGAGCTTGGAATCCAGACTTTAACTTTGGGGATGAAGTACTCAGGACTATCCCACTCTGGATAAGATTTCCAAATTTGCCTATGAACTGCTGGGGTGGTCATACTTTGAGTTGGATTGGTAGTGTGTTGGGGTGCCCTATCTACGCGGATGAATGCATGACTAGCATTGAGAGAGTGTCCTATGCTAGAATCCTGGTGGAAATGGATGTTACAAGGGCATTACCCTATACTGTTAAACTACAAGATCCAGAGGGGAATATCTTTATACAGGAAATGGAATATGATTGGAAACCTAGTTTTTGTCCTAAATGCTTAAAGATAGAGCACGTATGCAAGCCTGCACCAGAAAGGAAGGAGCCTGCAAATGAGCGACCTAGAGGGCCGAGACCAAGAGCAAACAAAACGTGGGTACCAAATAAGGCGGGTGACCAGATCATTCAAGTAGCTATAGTAGCAGGGGACACAATGAATGTAATAAAGGATGCTTCGCAAACTAACAACCAAGTGCCTCCTGCACAAGAGGCAAATGAGGCAATGCAGAGTCAACCTATTGAAAGAGGTGTGACACAAGCAGTTAGCAACTATGCGCAGGTGCTATCTACTCCTCCTGCTTCACCTGAAAATGTAAAGCAAAGGAAGGATGCAACTGAGCCTATTCGGAAGAATGCCAAACACACCAATTTAGCAAGAGTGCCACAGCAATTGAAGCCTAATACTATAAGCCAGGCCAGTATTCTCAGTCCTTTGATGGATAAGATTAATAGAGAAATACTGGACATGGGGCTGACTACTATACATGATCAAAGGACCAAAGGGGGTACCACAAACTCTCAAAATCCCTATGCTATATAGATGAGGGTGGTGACATGGAATGTAAGAGGTTTGAATAATGGCCAGAAGCAAAATGACCTCAAGAAGTTCATCGTAGATAATAAAGTAGATATTATAGCAGTGTTAGAACATAGAGTAGCACAACAAAAAGCTACTCCTATAATAAAAAAAGTGGCAAGGGGATGGGAGTCAGTTTATTATTATTCACCTAATAGGAAAGGAAGAATATGGCTAATGTGGGATCCAAGATACTGTGAGTTCTCAGTGCTGCAAATGAAAGAACAATACGTACATGGACAGGTGCGAATCTATGCTACCAATAAAAATTTCTTACTCACAGCAGTTTATGGGTTGCACACTATAGTGGATAGGAAGCCTTTATGGGATGATCTACTCACTCTTGCACAACAAATTACTATTCCTTGGCTTATAATGGGTGATTTCAATGCTGTTCTTGAGATTGAGGATAGACTTGTGGGATCTCCTGTACAAGCAAATGAAATGGTGGATTTCTCTAACTTTGTCCAGAGTGCAAGTATGCTGGACCTGAAGGTTGTTGGCAGGGAATATACATGGACTAATAATCATGTATTTAGCAGAATTGATAGGGGATTGGTAAATGCTAGCTGGGTTCAGATGTGGGATGCTTTGGAGATTATAGTAATGGCACCTGAGTTCTCTGACCACTCTCCTTTGAGTCTGACTGTGGAGGAGAGACAGACCATGAGAGCTAAGCCCTTCAAGTTCTTCAATTGTTTAGCTACACATCCAGACTTCAGAAGTAGTGTTCAAAGGAATTGTCAACAAATATGCAATGGTCGCCCTATGGAGAAGGTGTGGAAGAAAATGCATAGGCTGAAACATGTTCTCAAAAAACTAAACAATACAGAGTTTAAGGGGGTGGATGAAAGGATAGCATTAACTAAGCAGAAACTTCAGGATATTCAAGCCCAAATGATAGGCCCTAATGACCATCAGTTATATTTTGAGGAGCAACAAAGGGTGAAAATAGAACTTGAAAAATGGTACCAGATACAAGAGAGTGCAATGAAACAGAAGGCAAGAGTAAATTGGCTGAAATTGGGAGACTCCAACACAACCTATTTCCATGCTTGCTTAAGGAATAGAATGGCACAAAATCACATCCGAAGCTTAACAACAAATGATGGGAGACTGATACAAACTGATGCACAAGTGCAAGAGGAGGTTGTGGGGTTTTACAAACAATCATTGGGCACAGCTGCTTCGCACCTTCCCATTGTCAGAACTGAAGTTATGCAACAGGGAAGGGTGTTATCAAGGGATCAACAACTAATATTAGTAGAAAATGTGACCATACCTGAGATAGTTGAGGCAGTGATGGACATTGAGGATAACAAAGCACCAGGGAGTGATGGTTACAATGCTTTCTTCTACAAAAAAATTGGGACATTATTGGAGAGGATGTGAGGGCTGCAATATTGGATTTCTTTAACTCTAATACTCTCTACAGACCAGTAAACTGCACATCTGTAACCCTAATTCCTAAAGTCAAACATCCAACATCTATCAAAGAGTATAGGCCTATATCTTGTTGTAATGTGCTGTATAAGATAATAACTAAGATCATTACCAAGAGGATGAGTGGTGTACTTGAGAATCTGATTGATGGGAGTCAATCAGCCTTTGTACCTAGAAGGCTGATATCTGATAACATAATACTGAGCCATGAGTTGGTTAAAGGGTACGCTAGAAAGGGAATATCAGCTAGATGCATGTTGAAGGTAGATCTACAGAAAGCTTATGACTCAATTGAGTGGGTTTATTTAGAGCAGGTACTGGTGCAACTTCAATTCCCTGATCTCTTCATCAAATGGATAATGACCTGCTTAACATCTGTGTCCTACTCTATCAACCTGAATGGTAATCCCACACCACCATTTGCTGCAAAAAGAGGATTGAGGCAAGGAGACCCCATGTCTTTTTACCTCTTTTTTATAGCATTGGAATACCTAAATAGGTTACTCAAGACGCTTCATAGTGATGGAAGCTTTCATTTTCATCCCAGATGTGCTAAACTCAAGGTAATACAACTCAGCTTTGCAGGTGACCTGCTTTTATTTAGCAGGGGGGATGTACTCTCAGTCCAAGCTCTGTTCAACTGATTTAACCAATTCTCTCAAGCTTCGGGACTTAAAGCAAATTTGCAGAAATGCTCTATCTATATGGGTGGGGGTGAAGCAAGCTGTGCAGGATCATATACTTGAGGTGCTTGGAATTCCTTAAGGGGATCTGCCCATTAGATACTTGGGGGTGCCCTTGAGCACCAAAAGATTGTCTATTGCTCAATGCCAACCTCTGCTGGATAAGATGCTGGGCAGGATTACTTCTTGGACTACTCGATTCCTGTCATACGCAGGGAGACTTCAACTATTAAAAGCAGTCCTATTCTCTATTCAGACTTATTGGTCCCAACTGTTCTTACTGCCTAAGAAGGTTATGAAGGTCATAGAAAGGATTTGCAGAATTTTCTTATGGACGGGAGGAGTAGATACATCGAAGAAGGCCTTAATTGCCTGGGAAAAGCTGTGTTTGCCAAAGAGTGTGGGAGGTATGAACATTATCAACATTCATTTGTGGAACAAGGCAGCCCTATGTAAAATGCTATGGAATCTCCACAAAAAGAAAGATGTGCTATGGATATAGTGGGTTCACATTTACTATAGGAAAACTAGATCTTTGTGGGATGCATGTCCTAAACAAGCGTGTTGGATAATTCAAAAAGTTCTCAAAGCAAAGAAATACATTGAGGAAGCAGGTATGACCGAGGCTGAGCTAATAGCACTGTCTAAGTTCTCAATAAAGAAAATGTATGACAAGTTGATAGGTGATTGCCCAAAAGTACCTTGGAGAAGACTCATATGTAACAATTATGGAGCTCCAAAGTGGTTGTTCATCTTACAGTTAATAGCACATGAAAGATTATACACCAAAGATAGATTGACAAAGTGGGGGATGCAGGTGGATCCATTATGCCCTTTGTGTGAGAAAGTGCAAGAAACAGTGAACCATCTATTTTTTGAATGTGATATCTCAGCTAGCATATGGTCTAAGTTACTACAATGGCTTGGAATCAGCAGAAGACCTACACAATGGGCTGACAAGGTGCAGTGGTGCATTAGCAGATACAATGGCAAAAATAGTGGAGCAATTATGTATAGAACAGTCCTAGCAGCAGCTGTGTACCATATATGGCTGGAGAGAAACCAAGTTGGGTTCCAAGGAAGAAGAAGAAGATCATGTAATAATATTGTGAAGTAGATTATCCAAGAGGTCTATGTTAGAGCAAGCATGAAAGCAAAATTAGCTAGTCACATTAGTTCTCTTAACTGGTATCCTTGCTAGATTAAGGTAGGATAGGTGGCTACGAGTGAATGGTGGGTGTTAGTAGTGGGGCAGATCACCTGGGCATGTCTAGGTAAAAAATTTAACTCATGATTCAAATCTAATTCCCAAAAAAGGTAAGAATCTATACTGATTTTTAATTTTCACTGTGTATTTAACCTATATTTTGAGGGTTTTTTTTCGTTTGAATCCGGATTGCAACTCAAAATAATTAATTATCAGTGTTTGTTCTTGGTTGTTTTTTCTTAGATTCAAGTGAAACGGCTAAGAAAGCTTCTACTCCGATGAGAAATACAGGTATAGAACCCGAATTTGAGATTCGTACTTTTTCTTTGGGAATTTCTCAACATGAAACTGCCATTGCAGGCTCTTATGCTGAGAATCGTTCAAAAAGAATTAACGATCCTAGGCGTTCTAAGGATTATGTTGATTCGAAGAGTAAACAACAAGAAAAAGTGAAAGGTTTCTCAAATAGTGAAACAAAAGAAGAGAAAGGCTGGTGACAATGTTGTTAATATTAAGGGAAAAAAAATTGCTAAAGCCAAACATAATGTGGATGAGGATGATGATGAAGAGGTATATTTATGTTGTATTTTCAGTATATTTAGTTTTTTTTTTTTTTTGGTTCAGTTATTATAGATCCGTGAATTAACCAAATCTATATTTAATGTGCATTTTAAGTATATTTTCTGTTGTTATTTTTTTACACATGTTTCTTCAGTTAATTGGGGTTTATTGCTCTTCACCATAACTGTAATTTTAAAGATTTTTAAGTATATTTGTGTATAGTTTGTTGACAGTTATTACAGTTCTGTAATTTACATATTCAGTCAATATATGTCAATATATTTTCAGTATATTCGTATATATTTATTGTTGAATTACATTATATGTTTTCATTGTCAATCACTGTTTTGTTTCATATTTGTATATATTTTTTGTTGATCTCCTTTTTACCTGATTGTGTTCACTGTTTTTTGTCAATCATACGTGTTTTTTGGCATGTTGTTTCAGGTATCTAAACTTTTGGTTACCAAGCACCCTGCTGTGGCACCATCTATGTGTAGATACACGAATGTTAATGTAATGCAAGATATTATAGGCAAACTAACAGACCCACAGATGGATATGTTTAGGAATTCTTGTTTTGGTAAATATCTCAGAATGCAGGAATTGGATGTACAAGCACAGATTTTTCGGTGCTTTATGGTCAAAGAACTTAAGGGCACTACATATAGGTGCTTTACATTTGAAATAAATGGTAAAGTTCTGCGTTTTGGCCTTAGAGAATTTGCACTGATCACTGGGCTAGATTGTGTATCTGATGAAAATGATTTTGTTTATGATAACTCAAAACCGAATAGGCTTATGGTTGAATATTTTGGTAGAAATGAGGAGAACCAACTTCCAGTTAAAAGACTCGAGCTTATTGAGTGTTTCAACAAGACAGTTTGGGATAATAAAGGGGATGACGTAGTCAAGATGGCAATATTGTATTTCATAAATACGTGGGTACATTGTGGTGAGGCAAACTCAACAAACATACCAATGATCCATTTTGATGTTGTAGAGGACGGGAGATATAATGAGTATCCTTGGGGTAAAGATTCGTTTAGAGAGTTGGTTGTAAGCATTGGGCAGAAATATGTTGGTTTTAAGAAATATTATAGGATTCATGGGTTGCCACTTGCTATGCAAGTCTGGTTGTATGAATGTTGCTCAAAAGTCCCGTCCACCATTGCAGTTAAGACGGGGAATTTAGTTCCCAGAATTTTGAACTGGCGGACTACGGAAAGAAAACCAGAATTCAAGAAATTGATGGATGGCATGTTCAGAGACGACAAAAACCCGGTAAAACAGTTTTTTAACAAACTGAACAGTTATATTTGTTTGTGTCCTTTACCATTTAACTGTTTTAATTTGTTTGTTTTTAATGGTATATTTTGATTATATTTTGACTATATTTATGAAATAAGTCATTTGTGATCAATATATTTTGACTATATTTTCCTTATATTTTAGTATGTTACCAATGTAGATATATATGGTAATGTAGTTTCTATATTTTGTTGTTCACAGTCTTGTAGATTTGAGGAAGTTGTGCCAACACCCCATGAGTTGGAAACTCTTAATTTGCCTCTTGTTGCACATGATATACCAGACATCAAACATGGAGTTGATGGTGTACATGGTACTAATTTGGTAGACGATGATTACGATGATTTTAGTACCACACCACCGCATTTGTCTAGTGGCAAACAGCAACAAAGGAGTGCCAATTCTGATTCCCCGCGATGCAAGAAACGGACACAGTTTCTCGTTTCTGTTCCTCCTTCCAGGAAACAACCATCACGGAAGGAATCTCGGATAAAAGGGACAAGCAAACCAGATGCACCTACAGGATCCGGAACAAATGAGTTTAAACTGATAAGGGAAGAGATTCAAATTTTCAAGAAAGAAGTAGGTGTTTGTTTTCAATATGTTTTTGTTACTCCATATTGCTTGTGTCAAGTAATTAACAATTCTAATTCTATTTTTTGTGTTTCAAAACTGTAGGTGTTTGACTACATGGATAACAACTTCAAAAAGTTGTTAGATGCAATAAAGGGCAATCAAACACCAGATAAGGTAAAAATCAAAACTAAAAGTTATGTTCATTAAATACATTACAGGCATTAACAAACCAGTTTACCTTTTTATTAATAAGATATTTTTTTTGAAGCTCGCTGATAGTAAAGCCCCGTCACATCAACATGATGTTGGCATACAACACTCACATGAGAAAATCCAACGTCATCGTTCTGATAAAGGCACACCAACTGTCAACGACGTAGTCGAAGACAACACGGTAAAAATGGAAATTATTAACTTTTTAAGTTATTTTGATATATTTATTGGAAGACTATATTTTCTTTTGGAAAATTTTAAAGGTCGGAGACACAATGTTGCAAGCTGACTTACATACTGATGGTGGGATTTCTCAAGGCAATCAAAGTGGCGGTGCAGTAAAGTTTTCAACCAAAGAGAATCAAGGTGGTGGTGCAACTTCCGCGCAGAGGAGTCATCCAGGGGTACTCATTTTTTCTTTCACTTTGCTATATTTGCAGTATATTTTTCAAAGTAAAAATATTGGAATTTTTATTTGTGTTTAGTATTACCTATAGTGTATTTACATATATATTTTTCACATAGTCATTTGTTTAGTAGTGTTCCATTTGCTGTATCTATTTGTGCTATTTTTGTTATGATTGTGTTTATATATAACAGTAGTGCTATATTTGTTTTGGATTGATATTTTAATAGTAGTTTTTCATATATATTTTGGCTATATTTTAATTGTATTTTGATTATTATGTTCAAGGTTTCTTATTCTGGTTTCTGTTGACTATATTTCAGATATATTTTTCATATATTTTGTCTATATTTATATGAAACTTTTAACTTTTATAGTAGTGCTATATATGTGTATATGTGTATTTGTTTTACTAATGCCTTTAAATTTATTTGAACCATGTTTTTATTGTTTTAGGTTGAGGGAGTTGGGTTGCCAATTAATGATCCGGTTTCTGTTGTTGACGTGGATAAAAAAACCGGAGTTAAAAGTGATGCACAAACAGATGGAGTGCCCATAACACCAATCCCTTTTAAATTTGATGTAAGTACTGAAATGTGGCTTTTAAGTGCCAATCACATATCGGTTTGATAAGCAATAATTGACAAACACCAGTCGTTTTTTGTTTGTTTTTTATTTCAGGAATCTCAGCAAACCAGTGATATGGAGAATGCTAATGCTGAATTTAGCGCATCAGAGGAAATGATAGCGGACTTTCTAGTCAACTGTCCTTTAGCATGTGTTATTCCTCTCGGTCCTCCTCCAGCACCACACGATGATCAAGCCGATTTGTTAAGTTTAAGTACCCCTCAGAATCCAGACGATAACCCGATAACGATCTCTCAGTGGATGATTCCTGATTCTCAGATACCAATCCAACTTGGAGTACAACCAACAACTGGACAAATTTCAACTAATGAAACTGAACAGCAAGTTGGAGTACAACCGATTGTTGGCCACAGTTCAAGTGATGAAATTGGACAACAAGTTCCTGTACAACCAAATGCGGGTCAAAGCTCAAGTGGTGAGACTGCACAACTTTCAAACCCTGAAAAACAAATCATTGTCCATCCAGGGGCTGCCCGAGAAAGGAAACCAAGCAAATATAACCTGTCCCCTTACTGTCTCAATTTCAGCTCAGCGGGTTCTTCTGCCAAAAATATCAGTCCTTGCATTTATCAGAAAAAAACACCCATTTGTTAAGCACCCTATCAATGCCCCGTTAGATACTTCGTTTCTTCAAGAATATCAAAAGTGTCTTGAGAAGGATCTGTTGAAATCGCACAACAAAAAGTAATTATTTTCACAACTTATTTTTTTAGTTTCCAGAAATCAATTCTTAATAAACTTAACGTATGTTCTTTCCATTGTTGATATACAGGAAGACAAAGGAAAATCATTACAGAAAGAACAAGGAAGGACTGGATCGAAAATCATTACAGAAAGAACAAGGAAGGACTGGATCCTGCGGATGCCTTCGGTTACATTTAGGCGTTACAATCGTATCCGACAAAAACTGGTTCTACTTGTTATCTATGGATGGGCAAATTTGGACTGATGAGGTTTGATGTCTTTCTGCTTGTTATCTAATTTTTTTATGTTTTATAATAGAATTACAATGTGATGTATCTAGAGTATATTTTTTACTATATTTGACATATATATATATATATCAGAATTTTGTATTTACGTTAAGACTGTGTTGTATTTTAAAAATATTTTCATCATTATATTTCCACTATATTTAATATAGAGACATTAATTTTTTAGTTGAGCATAGTACTGATCAAGTATACAGAATTGTATTTTTGCTATATTTAAGAGTATATTTCACTATATTTAATATATATACAACAATAGATTTATTGAACATAGTATTGATTATAGTCATTGAATTGATATTTTTACAGCATATTGATATTATTTTCTACTACCTACGCAAGAAGGGGAAGTATCACAATAACAACAATTATAGATTCACCACTGTCAGCTGTATTTTTCACACTTTAGTTGCTGAAATTTACACATCTTGGGAAAACCCTGATTCATCAACATGTGTCGCCAGTAAGGAAGATGAACTGTGTGAGTACATTAATGGGCACAAGCTGTTGGCTAATGTACCATGGTATACTGTTGACAACGTACTAATTCCTATCAACGTAAAAGAGGAAAATCACTGGATTTTGGTTGTGATATCATTCACTGACAGGTGTGCTCTCATCATTTGAAAAAATCATTCATTTTTCTACAAAATTTATATGTTTGTTTTTTTCGTATTTTTTCTTTTTACAAACAGGTGCATCTACGTATACAACTCATACCGAGCTGCAGGGCATGATGCTGTCGTTAGAGCCGGAATAAAAATGTTGGCTACTCTTGTGACACATAGTCTACAAATGACTGATTTCTATGACAAGAAGGCAGATATAGATTTTGCCACACATCCTTCTTACAGAAATAGAGAACAGACCGACAACTTTGACATTGTGAATGTAGACAATCTCCCGCAACAAGCTCCCGCTAGCATGTAAGAATCTCTTCCAATAAAAAACACAATAAATACATCTATTTTTTCTTGGGTATTGATCAGTAAATTTTTTGATCATTTTTTTCATGGATTGTGGTGTGTATGTGGAAGCCTTTGCTGAATACTTGAGCTCAAGTGAAGTCATCCCAACCGAATTCGATGCAAAGTTACTCCATATGAGATACGGTGCCCTTTTATGCGACTATGCATGGGATAAGTCAAACAACAATGCATCAAGTGATTACGAGCAGCCTCCAAGACCAATTAGACCGGCAGTTGATTATGATGCAGTTGATAAAGAGGATCTTGATTAGGCCACCAAGTCTTTTGTGTTTTTTATTTTCATGTTAAACAATAGCATAGTTGGTTGCGACTTTTGTTGCTGTTTTTTCATTTTGGAAATATCGTTTCATGTGCAGTAATGTTTTTTAGGATGATTAATGTTGAACACCACCTTATGGTTTTTATATTGTTGTTTCTTTCAAGTATGTTATTTTTTCAATGCATAAATTTCATTTTCATTTTCTGTGAAATGTATTCATTTAACAAAGTAGTATATCTACCCATTTAAATAAAGTCGAAATATACAGAAAATATAACTTAGATATATTCCACAAGTCCATTTTTAATGTACTGTGTGTTACAGAAGTTAAAATTTCATCTAAATACACTTCAAATATTGGTAAAATATATATGACATATAGTTAACAGTAAACCAGAATAAGTATTATCTACCAGATCAGACAAAATGCAACTAAAATATAGTCAAAATATATACCAAATACAGCTATTAAAGCATAAATCCAAAACAAAAGGTCAAATCAGTTTACATAGAGTAAACTTTCCAAATCCCATTAAACCGCCAATAGAGAATAACATCGAAAAACATCGGATGTTCAACCATGTGAAATACAATCATACTAGAATAATATGAATTCAAGATGAATTCATTTTTTATTTTAAACAGAAATATAAAGTAGAATTGTCGTAACAAATAAAATCAAAATGGACTTATTTATTCTTCTGATTGAGCGGCGGATTATCACACGAACGCCTGTTATGACCAAGACGTCCACATTTACCGCAAGCATTCCTGCGCTTACCAATCATCAACTCCTGTAATGGCTTGTCCCTCTTCTTTTTTGGCCTCCCAGGGGGTCTCTTATAGATCGATGGCATAACAACTTCATCTGATATACTTTTAGGAACATTCCACTCGGTCTCATCAGGAAGAGGATCAACTGGCACATCATATGTGTTCACAACTGTTTCTGGCTTGAATAATTCCGAACAATATGCATCAGCAGCCAAATTTTTATTCTTCAATACTGCCCATGCATGAGAACACGGTATCTCGTCCAGTTGGAACATCCTGCAGCTGCAAGTTTTCTTCTTCAAATCAATTATGAAACGCCTCGGTCCATCATTCACTTTGTAAACATATTCAGTTGACGCTTCAACCTGAGAACCAAAATACCAATAAACAAGCATTAACCTGGGCAGTTTTACCATATTGGGAATATAGATAAATATAGATTAGATATAGTAAAATATAGATTAAATTTTTGTGTTGCAAACAAAGATACCCTCATTCGTATTGATTTGTACTCGTTGATCGACAACATCTCTTGATACCTCCTCATCAGTGTTGTGAATGTGTAGGTACCATTTTTTCTATTTGTGCAATTCCATCTACCAAACATCTTCCTCACTTCTTCAAGGAAATCAAAAATATGTAACTCTCTTGCAGCAACCAGTTTTCCATTAATACATTCGGCTATATTCGAAGTCATTGTCCATCCTCTGTTAACATGTGAATAAAGCCTAGACCATTTATCCCTTCCAGCATCTTCTAGGTATTGTTTTACCCGAATATCAACATTCCCAGTCTTCTCCATCAATTTATCGAACTCATCCTGGCTGTATGCCTTCGCTAGTGAATAAAATATAGGACTCAACACATCACTGTTTGTTGTGTATTGCTTTGTCACATTTTTTCACAAATGCCATATACAAGCCAAATGAGGAACAGTAGGATACACCTTAGAAACTGTGTGTATTATGCTTTCATGTCTGTCGGACACGACACACATATTTTTCCTAACACCATAAGCTTGCTTGAACAGTTAAAAGAACCACGTCCAGGACTTATTATTCTCAGAATCTATCACAGCATACGCTAGTGGTAGGATATTACCTACAAAAATCAGTATATATTTATAATATATTTAGCACATAATTTAACTGAATTTGATCTCACACTATGTATTTAGCAACATCATTTATAAAACAACAGTATATATTTACACTATATTCACCACATATTTACAGTGTATTTCAGCATATATTATTCACAAATTAACACCAGCAATATATCCAGAGTATGTTTTTAGCAGCTTTATTTGCAAATCAATAGCATATTGTTGTATTTATAAAAAAAAAAACATTCATATAATAGAATTACACATACCTACTCCATCCAAAGTACTTGCCGACACAAATGTACCATTATACGTTGATTTAAGGTGTGCACCATCCACTACAACTATTGGTCTACAACACTCGAATCTCTTTATGAATGCTTTGAGTGCTATAAACAAATACATAAACTCATTTTCTGGTGACTTATGCATTTTAACAAGCGATCCAGGATACGTTTTATCAAGGATGTATATATATGCCGACAACTTCTTGTATGAATCAGCTGGATTACCTCTGAAATCTTTTATAGCCTTCTCTCTAGCTCTCCATGCCATTATTTAAGAAACATCTACGCCGAATTCATTTTTAACATCGTCTATTATATCCCTAGGTGTGACCTTCCTTTTATGGTGAGTTATTTTCGCCTTGACAACCGCTTCTCCAATAAACTAACTTGTTGCTTGTCTTTGTGAATACACCTTGTCTTTCAACGGACATGTATGTTCGTCATCGAAAGATCTAACCCTGAACATTTCAGAATCCCCAATTCTCGACGCTCTGAACTTCCATTTACATTCCGGCGACCAACATCCCAGGGTATAGCTACATAATACAATGCAAATAGTACATATTGAATCAATTAAATACAGTAGAAATATACAAAAAATATATCAAAAATATATTGCATCAAAGATTTTTAATTTAACAGTGTGCTAAATAAGTTAACAAAATCATCTCAATATAGTACAAATATAACAAAAATACATCTGCACTTTCAGTTACCAGAATACATATAGAAAATCATACCTTATAGCATTCGATCTCTCTGTTTTGAAATTGAATCTTTCACGAATTGCGTATTTCGTCATCGCAATTTTCAAAGTTTCTTTATCCTGGTAAATTTGATCGACAAAAACTCCTTTCGCTCCAGTTTCGAAATTACCAAATTGTTATCATTCCCAAACAAAACAACAACCTTTCCTGTAGAATCACAAACTTCCATACCATCCTGATTTTCGCTATATCCAATTTGCAGCACATCTCTAATAATACGATTACCAGTTGCACATTCCTCAACATCAAAATCATGAATACTAACGCACATTGGATACATCCCCAAAACTCTGTTTTCTCTCTTAAGCTCAACGTAAACATGAACTCCCATATCGTTGTGTATTTCAATTGGTTGAAAATCGCCTTTAATAGTATATTTTATTGAAATAGTTTTCCTGACAGTATCCACGCCTAATTGATTTGTAATCGTGGAAACTAACTCATCGTAATTGCAATTATCAATGAATACAACAACATCAATTTTGTAATTCACAAAACAGTTCTGATCGTTCCAAAAACCAGAATGACGGATCAACGCAGTTACGATTGTCATTATCCTGTTGTTTTCGAATACAACAATGTGTTATATTCAATTTAGCTGAAACAATAATATTTTGAACCTATGAATCTGAGTTTTCATATATTCAAAATTTCAGAAAAGACGAAAAAATAAAAAGTTTGCAGTGAAAACATTGTTACCTCAATTATGAACTCCTTGAATTCGATATTTCAACAGATGAAATCAAATATATATTCGTCGTTCTAATCGAGCTCTGTTCACTGATTCCATATTGTTATTTTTCAAAGATTTTTGATGAACTTGCTTTTGAACCTTTTTATTTTTGGTTAAAAATATGAATGTACTTTTTGAATTCAATTTTTTTTGAATTTGTTAGCTGTTTGAATGCGATATCGAATGGGAGAATATTTGCGTGAATCAGGGAACAATAAAACTGATTATAATTTAAATTGGAACAGATTTTGTTTCCATAAATATAGCACTTTCAGTTAGCCCAGCGTCTGTATTTCCGCTATATTTATACTAAATTTTAGTATACCCGTCCACTAGCTAAATATAGAGTCATCTAGCTACAAATTGTAAATATAGAACATGTAGTTATAGGTTGTTAGAAGGAGCTAAAAGGTAGCTTGTTTGTGAAAATTTTACTTTTATCAACTGTTTTATGGGTAGGCACATGTTTGATTCCTCTCCCGTGGAAACAAAATATCTGTACTTCAATCACTCACCCCTTATTTCCAAAAGATATTAGGTGTTTGTTTCGTTTTAATTTTGAGATAATTGCGCAAAAGTACAACCCACAACACTACATTTCGTTTTCATTCGCATAGCCACTATTTTCTTATAGCAGTGTTCAGAAATTCGATATACACCATGATATAAAACTCTGTTTTTTTTGTTTTTTTATAATAATGTTTAAAAACTCAGTACACAAAATTATACACCCAGTATACAAACATTATACAAATTTATAAGATTTCTTTATAAACCCATATACACTATTTTGCAACATTAGACACAGTTATAACACGTGTTTATGCACTCGTATACATCAAAAACTGACTTTGTCTTCTTCTTCATGCCTCTTCTAAAACTTAACTCAAATCCAACTCAAATCTACTCTAAACATTTCAAATTTAAGTTTTGAACTCCGCTTGATGTTTAGAATAAATCAGAACAACACCCAATACAAATAACTAACAAACTCGAAAAACCCAAATCTAAAATTTAAAATTCTAATTCAAATCTACTCTAAATTACTTCACATTTAAATTTTAAACCCGTTTAAAACTTGTAACCAGTTATGGAATCTGGCGGGGTCGGATCTGATAGCTCTATGGTGGTAGAGCCTCTGTAGAAGAAAGTAAATTGGAAAAAGTGGATGATGGTCAAAAACAAGTGAAAGAGAGGAGGGGGCACTACTGTTGAAGGCCAGTTTGCGTAAGATTTTAAAATACGGGTCAATTTTGATAGCATTATTATTTCAGTTATATTTACACATAATTAATTTCTTAACCATTCAAGGTTTTTAATGTTTTTAAATATTCCTCTTTATTCAACTTTGTGTATTATAGGCGCTCTTTCTACGGCCAATTCTCTTTAACAAAAAAGGCATTCCCTGATCGTAGACCATTCTTTATCCTTTCTTATCTTGACTTTCTAAGTCGTATCTAACTATTGTAATTAGACGCAAATAAGATAAAGAAAGAGAGAGAGCCTGGATTATGGATGCTTATCCAAGGTTAGATTCCTCTGGTTATCGATGAGCCGTTATTATGGAGCTTAGTAAAGCAATAACAAGAATATAAAGTGTACAGATATGTGAGAGTAAGAACTGTGTGTATTAGCTTGAATATCGTGTCTTACAATAGGAATTACCTCCTCTATTTATACTTGGAGCTAGGGGAACATATTCCATGTGTCACATCCCTGCTCATAATAAGCCTTAAAGGCATGATGATAATGTAAAAGAAAGAGGGTCATAAAATTGTAATAATAGTCAATTTGTAACGCTCCATCTGTGAAATAACGGATGACCGTTAGGCCACTCAGGCTCGGAGAAGCTACACGTTACACCGGACCTGCAGCTTCTTCCGGTACTATAGATCTTCTCCCGGTGGCAGTGATGCTAACTCATCCGAAGTCTCATCTTTCGTGCCACGTGTCTCGACCACATTGATACAGCTGGATCCTTTATATTTTACCCAATACAATAGTTATATATAATTTTAAAACGTTATAGTGTATATGAATTTTTTGTACTCTTGGTGTGTAGTCGTGTGCAGAGCTTTCAATACGAAGGGTAACAATCATCCAAAGAAGCTGTTAAAGTAAATAACGTAAAGTGAAAAGATAAAAGTTGTTTAAGTAAAAAAATTTACCTACTTATACTCTTTTATGAGAAGGCATTTTGTCTCGAACATCATAGCATTATAATTAAGACCACCAAGCTAAGACAAATATCTATGCCTCACTCCCAAACAAGATAAGATCGACTTTATAAATTCTCGCTAATCATGCTTGCTCATTTTAGATCATAGCATTATACGAAGCGTTAGACATGTTATTTGAATGCTTTAAAGAAGTGGTAAAGAAAAATAAAGAAGGAAAAACTTTGTTTTTATCGTACAATGTCATAGACCTGCCCTGAATAGAGGCAGATCAAGAATATTAAAACTTAATGTGTTTGACTTTTAAAATCTTACGATTGAATCTATTGCACTTTTCAGAATTATGGGTTCGACATCTAATAGGTGTTGTAATTTTAGTAATTGTTACCTAAAAACATATACTCAATGTCGAAAATGGTAAGGGTCAACCCGTAGCAAACATGTTACATCCACCTCTGTTGAAGATTGCAACATGTTTAACCCAAAAGAATCATATTCTGAGTTTCTCCCTAATTTTAAAGCAAGGCACAGAACATTTATTTACACCAATATATCAAGAAAGGCACTTCAGTGATTCCTTTTCTCCCTGCCAAGGCACTGCCTATAAATTATTTGATCTTTCAGAAGAAGGTTGTTCCACGGAGGCAATCCAGAATTTTGAGTTATGGGTTCTGGATTATTGAAAAAGCAGTTTATCGATTTTTATATAGAATATTTATATGGAGTATATATTAAGTGGATTTCTTAACACAACTAATTTTGTTTTTGGCTAAAGCTATTGGATTCTATCGAATCCGTAACTAGAACTCTAGCTCCACCCTTGATGTTCAATTGACCATCCTTCTGTCCATGTGGCTGACTCTTTAACTTCCTTTTGCAAATTTGCGCAGGAGGCTTTAGAATTTATGGAACAACTAACTACGAGCATGGGCCAAGACACAGAATTAAGCATAGATAACATTTATGAAGGTGTTGATGTTACAGCAATAGTAAAATGGCATTTAGGTAATCACTAGTACTTCTTAAAGCGAATTAGAATTGCATTTTTTAACTTAAGGAGTCATTATGATCATATCGAGGTACATCAATGAATTATAACTGATTCCTAAATATTTTTAGTGTAAATGCCCAAACTGAAAGTGCATATACTTGTTATTACAGAGTGGAAGAAGAAGGAAGTTCCATTCACAAGAGGTTGCAGTTACTATGAATAATCAAGAGATGGAGAACAACTACTCATTAAGTAAAATAATCCACACCTATCAAAAACAATCATTTTAAATTTATTTAAGCTTCTTACTTTATCAGCACAAGCATAAATATTAATGAACAAATAACGTTTGCAGGAATGCTCAAGTTATTACAGAATCATCTATGATACCAAGAATTTTGGTATGTCTATAACCTTTTTTTTTATTATTTTTTATTTTTTTTAACATTGGCAAATAGAATCCTTAATTCTCGAAAAGTTACTCACTACTAAAAAAAACCACTATTTACCTACTGAAATTTCCCACCGAAAAATGTTTGATCGGGTGGGAAAAACCTAAATAATACTCCCTTTGTCCCAATTTAAGTATCTTAGTTTGATTAGACACGAAATTTAAGAAATAAAGAAGTACTTTTGAATTTTGTGGTCCTGAATTAAAGATGTGCATAATGTACAAAAATGTTTTGTCAGCACTCTTTTTGGGACAGACCAAAAAGGAAAGTAAGACGCTTAAAATGGAACGGAAGGGGTAGTGTTTTCACACGAAAAAAATCAGGAAGTTTCCTAGTTTTACAATGGGAACTGTTTCCCATCATGTTTTCCCACGATGATTCGATAGGAATAAGGTGGAAAAATTATGTTTTATAACACAAATTCCCTACTAAATACCGGCGGGAAAACCTTAATTTCTAGTAGTGACAGTTTCATTAACACACCTTTTCTTTATTCCTGTCAAAAAACAGGCGGTGTTCAAAATGGTTACTTCAGTATTTGACGACTTTCCTGATGCAGCTAGGAGTATGTCAATCTTCTTCTTTTTTTTTTTTTTTGGTCACATTTTGAAATTGAATAAATTAAGAAGAAAAAGAAAATTCTCACAGGACATGAATTTTGTTTTTTTCCCCCTGCAGGGTTTCTAAAGAACCACCAAGGTACTGTTCAAATATTACTAAATACTTACAGGATTGTTCTGCAACCATTCACAAGTCCAGTTCTTGCATGGTACAAAAAGTTGTGGACATTCGCAATCACCTTTATTGGACTCACAAACAAGTTAGTGCAGTTCATTATGAAGAATTTCAAAGAGTAGAACAGAGTTACAATGAAAATCCTAAGCCCGGTCCAGTACTCTATACATACCATAGCTAATTGATCTAACCAAATTCCCCAAGAACCCAAGTTTGAGAATTTTGGCTATTCTTTAAGCTCGTGGGTATGAATCGTTCAGCGCATAGGTGACATTAACGAGTTATTTGAATGCGTGATTTACTTGTGACGCCAAATTCAGGATTTTGTCATGGAATTCGACCCGTCGAACTTGAAACTTTTTACAATACTTCTTTTGTTCCAATTTATGTGACACTTTTCCTTTTGTAGTCGGTCTAGAAAGAATGACAAATTTCTGTATTCAGCAACTACTTAGCTTTAGACTTTCTATTTTACCTTAATAAGCTAATTTATATAGCCGCACAAATATATATGGATTATTTTAGACTACCAAGTTTTTCTTTTTTAAATATCATTCTTACATTCATTCCTAGTGAGACACTATCAAATAAAATGGGATGGAAGGAGTAATTATTTAAAATACAAGGCCAAAAAGTAGCTAGTGAATGCTTTTTTCATCTAAATCACAATCGTTATGGGTTGCGAGTGGAAATCTAACTTCTATATGTGATTTCTCTAAAAAACTAACATGTCAAATGTTCGATAAAATGCACGTAAAGAGTATTTCAAGAAGAAGTTTTATGACTTTGTTCTTGTAGGGACAAGCATATGTGGTACGATCTGTAATGATCTAATATAAGGAAGCGTATTCCTATTATCTAGCCTAACTATAAAAAGAAAAGAGGAAGAATGGAGTGGGCGCTGGGAACAGAATCTCTAAAAAGACAAAGCAAAGAGCTTTGATTAATCATATTACCCGCACTTCGCACGGTCATTAAAAGGATCAAAATGTAATTGCATTTTAGTATCAATTTATATCTTTACAAGCCAAACATATTTTCATAATTGTGCCACCTTATATGGTTCTTTTAACATCTTATATACAAAATATATATTGATAATAAAAATGTTAAGAAATATTGATAATAAAAATGTTAAGAAATATTTCCAAATTAAGACCGAAGTAACCTATCTAATCCGTGTACGTCACGAATAAGGATAAAATAAGAATCAGCAAAATATGTGTGTTACATTTCTTACCTCTCGGTCGCAGGGATCTTCTATATAATAAATACATATATCATAATTACTGAAAAATAAATAACAGAATGGAGAATTGACCGGAACATTTCTTATTCCTGTCGCATAGAATGCGTTTTAAGTCAAGCCCAACGCCTAACATTTCTTATTTTCACTTACTACTGTAATTTGCATGTGGTTAAAATGTTAAACTTCAATAGTCAATATCTAGAAGTAATCGGGACGAATACGAAAAGAACAAACATATATTTATTAATTAGAGAAAACAGTTAGGAAACTGACAAAATTACACTAACAATTACTTCTTCCATTCCAAATTTCCAAATTAGTTGTCATGTGTGGTTTTTCAAGAGTCAATTTGACTAATCTTTAAAGATAAATTAGATTAAACCGACTCAATATTTTATGATTAAATTTATATTTAATAATTATATGAAATTAAAGTACTACAAGTTGTAACTTTTCTCATGTTAGTTCAATTATATATATATATATATATATATATATATATATATATATATATATATATATATATATATATATATTCTCTTTTCTGGGGAGAAATCCTTTGATTGCGTATTGAATATAGATCCATGCCTTTCTTTTTCCACTAGCTAAGACCAAATTCTCACATGTCCCTTTCGTTTCGTTTAGTACGAGATCGCTTCACACCTCGCGATGCTTACACCTCTCGCCTATCGAAGTTTTGTTCAAAAACATCGTCCGAGAACTTGTATAGAGAAGGATTTCCCGCGGCGTTGCAGTTCTTCCATACCAACTTAGCTGCCCGGCACTGCTATTGGCATAACAACCGGGGACAGGGTGAGAACCTTCCGTTGGTTACGCCCTTTAAGTGTCGGTTCTTCCATATTTAGATATGGAGATAGATCCATATAGGGATTTGTATCTTTCTATGGATAAATAGATCTATTGAGAAATGGATATTGATCTGGTTTCAAGATCTATGAACAAGAGAGATCAAACTAACCATTCCATTAAACAATTAGAATTTGAAATAAATATAGAACTGTAATAAAAAGGATTTCATATATATATATATATATATATATATATATATCATGAAACCATTACATCTTAATGGTTTTCCAAAAGAGCCACATATTCTTGTTTTTTATGAGTTTCCAACAAATTGAAAGAAGAAGAATGTTAGAAAATCGCAACCCCAAGATGGCTTCATCCATGGTGAGACTCGAAGTAAGAAGGAGAGAAATGAAGAAGACAAAGGATGAAGGAGATAAAATAATTATTCAGACACAAGTTTTGTCTAGTTTTGTCTTCTTTCCACATGAGCCCAGTTTGACTCTTTTCTTATACACGTGGAAGCATCACAGCTGTTGGTTATAAAATAAGATGGATTGTATCTTAGCCGTTAGATGAGGAAGTGTACAGCTATGACGTTTGGAAATTTCCACCAACTTTCCTTCACATGACCAGCATGTGAAGGAATAATTTTATGTTTCTTGGTAGATGAATTAGCATAGGACAAGTGTATATATTTAATCATTTTCTATTATTCTTTTGCACATGATCAAGTGTATATATACATGTAGAGATGATGAATACAAGGTAAGAGAAAATTTCCACATCAATCTCAATCTCAATTTCTTTCATGGTATCAGAGCAATAGCTCAATCCAAAGTTTTATCTTCATACATCAAAATCCAGATTTCACAATCAATTTCAGTAGAGCAAAATGGGTGACAAAACACCAACTAATGAAACAGAGAAATCTGGAAAAACAATGACCATTGACAATCTTCACCCTTATCACCTAAATAACTCTGATTCACCTGGTATGACTCTAGTCAACACAGTGTTTGATGGAAGAGGATACCAGGGTTGGAGAAGATCTGTCTTGCTATCTCTTTCAGCCAAAAAGAAGCTAGGCTTCATTAATGGAGGTTGTAAAACTCCAGATCTGGAATCTGATGAATATGAACATTGGAGCTGTGTTAATGACATCCCATGGATATTAAACGCATTATCAAAGGACATAGCAAATAGTGTTAAGTACTCTAAGACAGCCAAAGACTCATGGGACGGTTTGGAGAAGAGATTTGGCAAATCAAATTGAGCCAAACTCTATCACCTCCAAAAGGAACTATCTGGATTAACATAAGGAAATAGTGATGTTGCTGGATATAGTACTATGGGATGAATTAGATTCACTCAATGTAGCTATATGTTGTTCATGTGTATGTTTGTGTGAAGGAAAGACAGAATTGGCTAAATCACTAGAGGATCAAAGACTTATTCAATTCTTGATGGGATTGAAAGATGTGTATGCACAAGCAAGGGGGAATATTCTGATGTTGAATCCTTTGCCTAATATGGACCTTGCATATTCACTCTTCTTACAGGATGAGAACCAGAGAGAAGCATATGCAAATGCAAAATTCACCTCTGATCTTGCATCTTTCATGGTAAATGGACAGAACAAGCAATTTAACACACAACTGATGGCACAATTTGCAGCATTCATGGCTGTTGGAAAGGGGAGAAACAATCAAAGACTCAAGATACAATCAGGAAAATGAGGGAATCTGCACCTCAAAGGTTCAACAACCAACCACAAAAGTTTGTGAGGCAGCAACAAAGATTCAGAAGGAAAGAAAAAGTAAAAGTATAATCCTAATGTAACCTGCAGTAATTGTGGAAATACAGGTCACATAGAAGATGACTGCTACAGGATTATTGGTTACCCAGAGGATTTTGTGTTCACAAATTCTAAAACCTTGATAACAACATAAAGGGGAATGCAGTTCTAGCACATAATGAGGATGAAGAACCTAAAGCACAAAACACTAAACCCAATAACAATGGTTTTAGAGAGCAGTTCACAAAGAAACAAGTTACTGAAATAAAGCATTTACACAAGCAATCTAAACTAGCAAAAGGAGGAGGATCAGGGATTAATGCGAATGCAGTGGTAAATATTCGGGCTCAATATTTTCTAGTCTAAAATCAGACACCTGGATCATTGATTCAAGTGCCTCAGAACATATGTGTTATGATCCAAATTCTTTCTTGTTTCTAGTCCTACTGTAGGGGGCGTTGGGAATTTCTAAATTTAATCGGCTCGCACATACCTCATAAAAGGAAGGAGGTGTCCCAGGGAAGTATGGTTATGAATCGTATCGGGAAAGTCGGAAAAACCCGCCAACCACTTAATGGTGCTCTAAAGGACATATTTTAGAGTCGCCACCTAATTTTTAGGAAATTAGGAAAACCAGTTCGAAAAGGGTTCATTTAAAATATTTAAAAGAATCCTAATCTACCAAAGTCTGGGTAAGAGTTCTGGTGATCTCCCGGGGAAGGTGTTAGGCACCCTGGTATTAAGGATCCGCTCAATTGCCGTTTACCTATGGATTCTAATAGTTTACCTTGTGATTATAAATCGTTTTGGACAAAAATTGCTTAAATCTAGATTTTCGCAATAAAAGGGGTGTCATTTACATGCAAAAGTTCTCTTTTAAGAAATCATCAAAGTATAGTTCCGCTCAAAATCGAGCATGGGTGTCAGACTTGAACACCTAAGCTTTTAATCCGTTTTCATACGTATTTTCACAAGTTCAAATGTTCAAAATCAGTCCATAAGTTCTAGAGCAATCCAAAACGGTCCAAGTCCTCAAGTTTTAAAAATGTCAATTTCAGTCTGTAATTATTTGGAAATTGGCAGATTTAGTCCTTAAAATCCAAATAATCCTTTTTTTTTTTATCCTTTATCTTTAATTATTTGTAAAAGCCATTTTTAGCGACTCTAACCCATAATCTAATCGTATGGATTCCAATAATTAAAGCGCACATAATAAATTTAAAAGACTTAAAGTAAATAGTTGAGAATTGGGCCGATCAAGCCCAAATAGAGAGGTATTATGCAACGGGTTCCTCAAATCCGGCGTAAGATCCAAATGCACTCCATTTTTTGGCATTGACTCGATCTATACATATTGATGGGCCTCGTGGAAGCCCACCAATGGGTTTTGAAGGGGTATAAGATGCAAAAGGGAATACTCGACATTAGTATTCATTCAATAATTAAATCCAAATGCAGAAAATTAAACCAAACTAATTATTACAAAGCCAAAAATATGAACTACAACCAGATTGGGCCATAGCCCATCAACAGATAACCAAATAATAGCATATAAACAGCAACCCAATCGACTAATTAATCATAGAAATTGCGAAATAGAAGATCAATCGACCAGAGACCTAATATCAGAGCCAAAAGGCCTTCCCTTAATTTTTCTAAGTATGGAAAACAGATATACATGACATACGGTCCAATATACCTCTTCCCAACCTCTTTTCTTTAAATTTTCTAAGTGTAAGAGTCAAGATATACATGAATATACCCATGTATACATGTTTTCCAAGAACTGATATACCTGGATATAGAAGGGAAATCCCCCTAAAAGGGGCATACCCTTCTATATCCAGCCAATCTCACATGTGTGATGCACATCATTCTAATTTTAACCTCTAAACTTAATAAAACGGCTAAGCAAATGCCACAAATCAACAATCAGGCAAAAGAAGCCACTGAAACTTAGCAAGGCCAAGAAGGACAGTACACACAGCACATGACAATCAATAGAGAATAAGTTACGACAGCATAGCAGTATTTTGAAGATGCAAAGTCTCAAGGATTCAATGATGAGTCAACTATGAGAACACAAAGCATAAGGTGTGCTAGAACCAAATGACAATTAGAAGTAGGAAAGTGACATGCAGGACTTCCAAATACACAAGAACAGAGTCCATAGTGGACACACAATTATCACTTAGCTTTAATTGCATCATTGCACTAAATTCATTTGCACATAGATGGTTTCAACAAATTGCAAGGCAAGGTGTCCAGAACTAGTTTCCAAAGGCCATTCTCCCAAGTTTAGTATCCAGGAGTTTAATGCCAAGTCAACTAAGGCTTCCAATTTTTAGAGTAGTAAAAGGTTATACTTTGGTTTTCATAATGATCCATGATGGTCAGAAACATTAGTCATGCATAAAAAGCCTTTGAAAGCAAGTTTCTCAGATTTAAAAGGTGACATTTAGTTTATCCCAGTTTCTCATAGAACAAACCATACATGATTAGGTACACAGAACAAACCATACATGATTAGGTAGTCAACTCAAGTTCAAAGATGAATAAAGTTTTTTTAATGACACTCAAAGTATGCAAATAGACCTATATTAATGTAGAGGTTCCCAGAATGACTGTAGAGTGAAGAGGAAAATTAGAAGAGTCACATGTAATGAAGTAGCCAAAGTAAGCAAAGTGTCACACATGAGAAAAATGAATGTCAATCAAGTTCAGGTGATCATCTATACGGTATGGCTTATACAGATAGAGGCAGGGTAGATGTGCAAAGATGAACTAGGCAAATGGGCTGGACAGGCTTGCTAAATCATGTTTTAGGTAGTCTTAGCACAAAACAAGTGACACAAAGGCAAGTTATACAAGTTCCCAGCACATGTACAAAGATATTGGGGTTTGGTAAGTCTATTGATTAAGATGAGTAATCAAGGCATGCACAAGTACATCTTAGGCAGATAGGAAAAATAGCAGGACAGGTAGAAATCAAGTAGTCCTAAGCCAGAAAAAAAAACCTTAGAAGCTAATCCAAACAATATCACACATAGTCAAGGTTATTTGTAGTCTAAATTGTCCTAATGAATCAACTCAGAGAGTCCTAAGGACAATTAAATGTCATTTCAAACCCATTTTTTCTACTCAGAGCCTTGTCATTCACATTTCTAGGCATTCCAGGAATCATAATCAAATAAACAGTGTTGGTTCTACCCCTTCAAGTATTCAAGTAGGTGAGTCAACTCATAGTAGCAGAGGATTTTCAAAGATTCATCCCTAATACATCTTGTTTTAGTCAAATCAGACAAAAATAGACCCAGATCACCTTATGCTAAGCAAGCAGGTCAAGATATGCATAATATAGCTATATAGGGACATGAACACATAACAACTTTGGAGCAAAATTGCATAGGAGTCACAAAAGTTAGGCAGCACCCTTACAGTTCTTCACAATAATAACAAGCGGGGATAGTCTACTGCTAAATCACATGTCCATCTCCTCATTTCTACTAATTTCTTAACTTAAAGACTTCAACAAGGATTAAAACAACCAGCAAGCAAGTTTTTCTGCACTTCTTACCCTTAAAGCTGTCTCAACTAGGGGTGGGCATAAATACTGAAAATCGAAAAATCGAACCGAACCGAATGAATTCAGTTTTCGGTGTTTCGGTTCAGTTTCGGTTTTTTTAAATAGCAAATTCGGTGTTCGGTTTAACCGAAGTTTTTTTTTTTTTTTGAAAATTTACTACATGAATATAATTTTTTTTGGGGAAAAAAACATAAGTAGACAATAATATTATAATATTTACATACTCTTAGCAACTAAATGTTATTAAACATTGCATGGCAGGTTAAGTGTTTTATAGTAAATCAAATTGCTATATATAAGGAAACCCTTCAAACGTGAATAACTCCAATACCTATTTGTTGTTCATAGTATAACTGTTTTTATACAATTTCATCCTTCCTCCTTATTCTGCAAGATTTTTTTCCAGCGTTTTTTTCTTACCTTTTCTACTACCTCCTTATTCTCAACTTCTTTCATTGTTCCATAAAAAATAAAATCTCAGTTTTCATTTAACACTACAGGATATTGAACACAAGTATAATAATAATTTGAGTGTTGATTTTTATTATATATAGTATAATAAAAATGTTATACATAGAATAATATTCATATAATTTATTTCACCTATTATAATAAATTAGATATAACTCACATAATTTGATTATACACTCAAATAATTGTATAATACATTATTTTTTGTATATAGAAGATATTATCTTGTATGTGTGGGTGATCACTATGGTTGAATTCTAAACTCATCAAACCTTCAAACATTTAGTCTAGCGTAAACCTCTGTAACTCGAAGCAATCAAGAAGGAAAAATGGAAATAAATGGAGAGATGTGTAATTGCTAAACAAAACTGAATTAGAAAAACCGAAACCGAACTTCAAAAAACCGAACCGAACTAATTCGGTGCGGTGTTCGGTGTCCACTTTCAAAAAACCGAAACCGAAAAACCAAACCGAACTTTGAAAAAACCAAACTGAAAAACCGAACGCCCACCCCTAGTCTCAACACCTCATTAATAAACTTAATCAGTATTAAAGTGTCCTACTTCTTTTTAGACAGATTTCATCCTTAAGCAAGACCATAGAAGTCAAAAATCAACAAACAGTGGCCAAACAACCCCTTTCTTTCCATTTTTTATTTGTTTAAAACATCATATTTTCAGAGATGTTATCAAACTAATACTAGATAGATTTCTTATTTTTCAAAGAATAAGCTTAAACAAACTTCAAAATTCTAAAAAAAAAAAACAATAAATCTTAGGCTAAAATGAGCATTTACGTTACATCTTAAACCATCCAGGACCCAGAACTAACAGAACAGTCTCACAACCTAATCTATACAGAATTTTAAGGCTTAAACCAAACAAAGCTTTGAAAACCAAACAATAATCAATGGAGCAGTAGACTTGTAGTTAAGAAAAAAAAACATGCATTACTGTTGACACCCAATTTCGTTCCTCTTTTATTCCTATTTATTTCTTTGGGCTTCTAAATTTATTGACGAGCTAAATGCTTTATTTTCACTATTATTTTTATTGATATTACTATTAATACCGTTACTTTCATTTTCACTATTTTACTATCAACATTACTAGCATTACTTTATCACAAATTTCAAAATGGTTCGTCATCATTTCCATTTTCCGATTTTGGACTCGTTAAATTAATTATACTTCATTAAGTCCTTTATTTTCTACATATCAATCACTAATTATCATCATTATATATGTACGAGTTAGTCACTTAGAAGTTGTAGAAATTAATTACTAAGAAGCCCAAAGGGAATTAATTAAAGGAAGAAATTGATCCAAAATCAGGCCCCAAACTCATGTTAAGTCCAGCCCAAACGAGCAGCCCATTTCAAATCCAAAAAAAACAAAAACAAATCAGCTCACCATTCAGCCCACACCCGCCTTCTACCCGACCCGGCCCACTTTCTTTTAAAACCTACCCGTCGTCTACAATCTAAAGGAAAAGAAAAAAACCTAAAGGAAAATCAACGCGCCGCATCTCTTCGTTTCCTTTCCCTCTCCTCTCCTCCCCATTTCTAGCAAAACCCTAATCCCTTTTGCCATTCCAGACCTTGCCCGCCCATTTTGGGCAACGTTCGTTGCTCCGCACAGATCATCTCTCTCATCTCTTTCCTCTTCCGAGCAAAAACCAGCCTTCACAGTCATGGCAGGGGCTGGACCATTCCACTTCCGTGCAACTTTCAAATATAGTCAACATAAGAACCTCTTGGAAGTCTTTACATCAAGATAATTGCTACCATAGCTAAAATTGACATTTACAAATATTCCCTTTCTTTGAACATATTTAGTTAGTTACGTCCCTCTCAACACCTAGATTTTAAACTTTTTTACATTTACACTCAGCCTAATTAGCATAAGTCCGATCGGTTAACCATTGTTAATGGGTCTTAAAGGATGCCTAATACCTTCCCTTTAGACTAATTGAACCCTTACCTAGAATCTTTTGATTTCGTAGACATTAAAACGGAGTTAAATTTAGATAATTACTTTAATTAACCTTAGGTTCCCTAATTCACCATAAATAATTAGGTGGCGACTCCCTAACTTTAATTAACCCCGGAATTACCGGAATGTTGTAAACTATTTTGACTTCGGTTAAAATAGGGTATAACAATTACTCTTCATTTTTAAACCTTCTTAACACTATTCTTAACTTGAAATAACACAGACCATATTAACAATATCATAACAACACAAACAAGCCATATAAACAATAATCAATACAAGAAAGCATTTTTATAACATGTATAGCACAGAAAATGGCATTTTAACAAGCTAAAATGAAGTAAACAGAGTTAGCATGGGTGGTTACCTTTCTTGGGGGAAACCTAAAGATCATAGGAGAGGTTGAAATCCAAAGCTTCAACACCAAACAAGACCTTAACACCTTTCTTCCCTTTTTATAGGAAAGTAGCTTTGTATTCTTTAAGAGGTATATGTTTATAGAGTAGTGTATCTTAGTATTCTCTATAGTATTGTGTTTATATGTTGTAAAATGTAGTGTATATATGATATATTGTAGGAATATAGTGGTATATAAGATTGTAAACTTAGTATCCTCTTCGGGTATCAAAAATCTCGACCCCTAAAAACGAATAGAAATTTCTATTTATAGGCAATCCCACAAGCTTAGGGGTAAACAATGGGAAGGAATATTCCCAAAATAGATTTCCCCCCCAAAACCTCAAACATTTCGAATTTTAGGCATACTAGGATAAGAATCTTGCAAAATTGTACAATTAGTACTATCCTCAATTCAGATTTTGTACACATCACACAAGCAAACAAAAATCCAAACCATTCGTACCAAAATTCTCATTCAAAATCACTAAAATTTAGGAACAAATAACTGCATAGTACACCTAGTCACATATAGGACAAACAAACAGCACATATAACGGCATAATTGTACCAAGGGGATTAAAACCCTCAAATTCGCACCTAAACCAGCAGAAACTCGTGGCAAGGGACTCGAGGTCCCGCCCATGGCGACCACACACATGGGTGACTCGAGCAACATCCATAAAGAAAAAGGTATAACTGGTGTAACTTATAAAAAATTTAACGCAATTGAACCTGGAACCACCATAAACGAGTGAAAGGATATAAAGCCCTTTCAATTTTGGTCGGAAACCACCATGTCGCGGTGGCAAAAGAAAGGAAAACCCAACCCTAAATCGCCTCCGACGAAGAGAGAGAGAGAGAGAGACGAGCCATAGCAAAATAAAATCTGGAGGGGGGTAAAGTTTATTTCATTAAACTTCTGCCCTCCTTTTGTTAAAAGGAAAAAATCAAATAAGACCCCTCTTTTATTTAAAATATTAAAAGACTCTCTCTCTATCCAATTTGAATTAAATAGAAACTAAGTGTTATAACTAAATAAAATAATTATTTAGGCTAATTAGAATTTAAAATTCGTAAATTTAAAATATTAGCTTCGAAACGAGCCTAATATTGACATAGTTCCGGATAATATTTAAGAATGTGAAAAAAATGCGGTCAAAAGCAAATCATAATTCATACGTTGTTTTAATTAACAATTTCCCGAGTTAAACGGAACAAGATGTGTATTATTTATTTATTGGACTTATATTTATGAAAACAAATTACTCGTAATTTCTTGTAATTGTCAATTTTCACAGAATAATAATTAAACATCAACTTTCCAATTTTCTCGGGATTTTTAAATTTTTAATTTTTAAGGGAATCCTTATCCTGTCTTGGACTCGGGAAATATAAAAATTGAAATATACGTTTTATGATGTGAAAATTAGGTGTCAACAATTGCCCCTTCAAAGTTCAAGGATGGCAAGGCCATCCTTGAGTTACAAATTTGACAAACCTAATTTTCATCGAATAATCGAAATTACAGTCCTTTTGTGCAATATTTCGAATGTATGGCCGGACCCTAGTTTCTGGGCTTCCTACATATCTTAGGCAACGTGAGAATTCAGGATGTTTGTAGTTCTGACTCTATGAGGACTATATAATATAGGAGTCTTTTCAGGTTATCTCGGAATGTCCTAAGATAACTATAGGAATATGGCCGAGCCTCGAAACTTGAGTAGCCTACATATCCCTGGCTTTTGGAATCAGGCCAATTATAGTTCGACTCGAGAGAACAAAAAGGAATATCCTTTATGTGGGAACCTCCTTGGCCATTTCCAGCTGAAGATCCGAGCCGGAGGCCTTTTTTTTTTTTTTTTTTTAAGTCTTATTAGTGTTGATGTTTGGATCATTCTTTAACCCTGGTGTAGAAAGCTTAACTTTCGTACACGGTTTTTGACCGGTTGTCCAAGAAAGAATTCCACGTATGCTCCGCATGTTTTGGATCCGGCTCTTGCTTCCACCTTTGGTAGCTTCTAGCCCGTCTCCGAACGCTGAACCCTGCAAGTTAGTCTTTTAAAATTTTTAATTTTAATGTAGTCATACCTGTGCGGCATTTCGCCATTTTGTTGTCATTGTCGTCACTCCGTACCACTACATTCGTCTTTGTCAACGTTTATCCATCTTCTTCCTTTCTCCTGTAAGTGTGTGCTTTTGGTGTACATTTTCGAAAGCAATCTACTCTGGATAATAATCACGATATTTTGATCGATTTTTTTTCGTCGTTATCAGATGTTTCCATTGTTCAAATGATAACTTCTGTTGGGATCTGGGTCGGGTTATACTGCATTTCTGCGAACCTACATACCCAGTCCGGTTGTCATTTTCGTAACTCGATATGTCAAATATGAAACCCATGTTTTCTCGTGTGGGGCCATTTTTGTTTCTTACGGTATCCACTACCCTAAAAAATTTGACATCACATCATGATTGCATATCGCGATGACTGTCCAAATCTGGTGTCGCCCATCCCGTTATCCGCATACAGTGACCGCGGTATACCAGTTGGTCTAACATCACCTATAGTCAAAAATATCTAATTGTAGACTGCTTATCAGAGTGTGGGATCATATTCCTCTCATGATGACCGCTAACCCCCGTGTCCAGAATTACAACATTTAGTCAGAATTTTCAAGTTAACTACGGCATATTCAGAGGCAGAGCCTTTTCTCATGACTACCACAGTCCTTGAATCATTATTTTATTAACTTGAAATAGACTGCAATAGCGACCACAAATCTTGACATAGGAATCACATTCGTATTTCAACGGTTGCGGACATCAAGCTCGGTATTACGTTACCTATTTTTGGCTATATAAATGGACAGCGACTCAGCTCCTTCGGCACGTAATCTCCTAATCCATATCTTCATTTTGAGGAATAAAGCTTAGCTCGGTGTCAAGACTTACACCTTCCTGTTTTGACTTCGGGAAAAAATACCCGCCCATCGACAGGATTTGCATCTTCCAAAAGGACTAGACTCGATTGTGAGTAACGACATTCAATCCCGCTATCAACGCATCATTTTGATTTTGATTTTTGGACGTCCACTCAGCTAATGTATCAAGGAGAGCCATGCAACGTCTAGGCTAGGGTCTCAATACCTTGATATAGAAAACTGTTTTTTAGTGGAAACTCGGCCTCTGATACCGTGATTATATGTCCAAGTAGTCTTTTAAAAGGTTTTCTTTTGTAAAATTATTATGCTCTGCAAAATGGACATACTTGTCAGTGTAATGAAAACTTCACTTGGGACGGATTTTGTTACCCTTTTGCGTGTTCTTTGTACCGCTATTGTTGGATCTTTTCTTCACTTTGCTTGCCATCGTTACCCTGTTTTGAATCATTCTAGCAAACGTGTTAGTGTAAAGTATCCATGCCTGTTTGTCCCTGCATCCACAAAAAAAACTTGTCAGTTTCCTATATGGTCGATCACCTTCCATGCGTATGGACCTCTGCTGCTTGTACCTCGAAAGAAATGATGTTCATTTTCTTTAAAATCATGTGTTCTTCCTTTAGGAATGTTTTATGCGATTGTTTGCTTTTGAAGATATATGTATAGATGTTCTGAAAATAATATTTTGTATATGCCCTTTTTAATGTCATGACATTAGTCACTCAAGCAAGGTCTCCCGTCTCCTCCTCCTCTTCTTCTTCTTCTTCTTCTTCTTCTTCTTCTTCTTCTTCTTCTTCTTCTTCTTCTTCTTCTTCTTCTTCTTCTTCTTCTTCTTCTTCTTCTTCTTCTTCTTCTTCTTCTTCTTCTTCTTGATTTCGACTCATGAAAATTTTCGAATCCTTTTCGAAAAATTTGCCCCGGTGTAAGTGTGTACTTGTTACTTCTTGATTTCACCGCGTTCAAGGAATTTTTGAGATCTTTCTAAAAAATTCTACCCCAGTTTTCTTGTGGGGTTACCTTTATCTTCCTCTTGCTGAATCATCTCTGAAGTTTCCTAATGTTTGTTGGAAATTGTTCTTGGAATGACCGAGCTCAGGAGAGCGCCTACGTATCCCGTTTCGAGAATCAGGTCGAAAAGTAGTTCAGGATAAGCATATCAATTTTTATTTTTGTGAGGGACCGAGCTCAAACGAGCGCCTACGTATCCCAAGCGGGAATCAGGTCATAACGTAGTTCAATATATATAATTTGGATTTTTTAGGTTAAAGCGACTGAGCTTGGAAAAACGCCTACATATCCCCTTATAAGTATAGGGAATCAGGTCCTTGCGTAGTTCGTACATAATTTTTGGATTTGGTTTTCTAAAATAAATGTAAAATTACACATAGAGGGAATGCAACTAAAGAACACCTAAACTATGGAAACTCAGAATCCTTGCCGTCATCTTCTTCTTCTTCACACGTAGTATCTTTTGATGGCATCTGAATTTATCACTCTTGGCCACTCTTGACCATCCATTTCAGAAAGCACTATAGCTCCTCCTGACAACATTTTTCGTACCATATAGGGCCCTTTCCAGTTTGGTGTGAACTTCTCTTTGTATTCTTCTTGATTAGGAAATATTTGTTTGAGTACTAATTGCCCAATCTGAAACACCCGAGTTCTCACACGCTTGTTGAAAGCACGCGCCATTCTCTGCTGGTACAATTGACCATGGAAAACAACGATCATTTTTTCAGCTATTAGAGCCAGCTGCTCATACCTTTTATGGATCCATTCGTTTCATCCAACTCAGCTTCTTGTATTATCCGAAGCGAAGGGATCTCTACCTCGGCTGGTATCACTGCTTCGGTGCCATACATTAACACGTACGAAGTGGCTCCAGTCGAGGTCCTGGTTGTAGTACGGTATCCCAGCAGCGCATAAGAGAATTGGTCATGCCAATCTTTGTAGTGATCAATCATCTTTCGGAGGATTTTCTTGATGTTTTCGTTGGCTGCTTCTACAGCCCTGTTCATTTGCGGACAATATGCAGTTGAATTCCGGTGGGTAATCCGGAACTATGCACATATGTCTCTTATCAAATGGCTATTCAAGTTAGCCCCATTGTCTGTTATGATTGTTTCTGGGATGCCAAATCGGCATATAATGTTGTTACGCACAAAGTCTGTGACCACTTTCTTTGTCACTGATGAGTAAGATGCTGCTTCTACCCACTTGGTGAAGTCGTCTATGGCAACCAAGATGAAACGATGTTTATTTGACGCGGCTGGCTCAATTGGTCCTATGACATCCATGCCCCAAGCGGCGAATGGCCAAGGTGATGTCATAGCATTTAGTTTTGTTGGAAGGACTTTTATCAAGTCACCATGAATCTGACACTTGTGGAAATTTTGTACAAATTTGCTGCAGTCATTTTCCATGGTCATCCAATAATAACCTGTTCTCAAAATTTTCTTCGCTAGCACGAACCCATTCATGTGAGGCCCGCAGGTTCCAATATGCACTTCTTCAATCAATTTTGTGGCTTCAGAAGAGTCCACACTCCTGAGCAATCCCAAATCTGGAGTTCTTTTGTAAAGGACATTCTGGTTAAGGAAAAAGCCATTTGCCAATTTACTGATAGTCCTCTTCTGATTCAAGGTGATTTATTCGGGATATTCTCCTTTCTCCAAAAATATTTTGATGTCAACATACCAAGGCTTTCCATAAGTCTCAGCTTCTATAAATGCATAGTGGGCTGGCTGATCTTTCATCGCGATTTTGACATGATCAATGTATCTACTGTTGGGATGCTGGATCATGGATGTTATCGTCGCCAATGCATCGGTGAACTCATTTTGAGTTCTTGGTATATGTTTGAACTTGACTTCTCAGATACGATCTGCCAATCTCTGCATAAGTTTGATGTATGGTACGATCTTTTCATTTTTTATGGCCCACTCTCCTCGAACTTGGTGTATTAACAAATCGGAGTCGCCAATTACCTGAAGATCTTTCACATTCATGTCGAGAGCTAAGCGTAGACCTAGGATGCAGGCTTCATATTCAGCCATGTTGTTAGTGCAATTGAAATTTAACTTGGCCGCCACTGGATAATATTGGCCTGAGTCTGAAACCAAGATAGCTCTGATCCCCGATCCTTTAAAATTGACTGCTCCATCAGAGTATACTTTCCATCCTGACTCGTCTTCACTTTCCTCACCTTCAATTGTCATTATTTCTTCATCTGGAAAGTAAGTCCATAAAGGTAATGGATTGTCATCTACTGGGCTTCCTGCCAATAGGTCTGCCAATGCCTGCCCTTTGACTGCCTTTTACGCGACGTACTGTATGTCGAACTTGCTCAAAAGCATTTGCCATTTGGCCAGTTTCCCTATGGGCATAGGCTAGAAATCTGATGAGTCGTGTAAGCGGCCATTTAATGTCTCAACTTTGAGATACCCAGGTTAGGGCGCAACATGTCTTTTCCACCAAGGAGTACCTAGATTCGCAAGGTGTGAACCTTTTACTGATATAGTAGATAACCTTATCTTTCTTACCTGTCTCGTCGTTTTGTGTTAACATGCACCCAGAAGCATTTTCCGATACTGATATGTATAGCAGCAAAAGGCTTCCAAGTCTTGGCGGAACCAAGACAGGCGGGTTTGACAGGTATTTTTTTATTGTGTCAAAGGCTTTCTAACATTCTTCTATCCATTTGGTTGGAGCGTCTTTCTTGAGAAGCTTGAGGATTGGTTCTATGATCACTGTGGACTGGGCGATGAACCGTCTAATGTAATTCAGCCTTCCTAAGAAGCTCATGACCTCTTTCTTTGTTCTAGGAGGTGGTAGCTCTTGGATTGCTTTGATTTTGGTGGGGTCCAACTCGATACCCAGGCGACTGACTATGAATCCCAGTAACTTTGCGGTAGGCACTCCAAATGCACATTTCACAGGATTCAACTTCAAATCGTACTTGCGGAGTCTATCAAAGAATTTTCGCAAATGTTCAAGGTGGTCCTCACCTATTCGGAATTTGACAATAACGTCATCCAGATACACCTCAATTTCTTTGTGCATCATATCATGAAAGACGGCGGTCATTGCCCTCATGTAAATGGCACAGGCATTCTTGAGTCCGAAAGGCATTACTCGATAATGATACACCCCCCACGATGTAATGAATGCCATTTTTTGAGCATCTTCTTCATCCATCAATATCTGATGATAGCTGGCGTAGTAATCCGCAAAAGATTGTTTGACGTAGTTATCAATGAGTATGTGGATATTTAGGAGTGGAAAATTATCCTTTGGGCTAGCGCGGTTAAGATCACGGTAATCCACGTAAATCCTTATTTTCCCATCTTTCTTTGGCACCAGAACTATGTTCGCTAACCATGTCGGGTATGGTGTCACTTGAATGACCCCTGACTGAATCTGTTTTTCTACCTCTTCTTTAATCCAAATGCTAATATCAGGCTTAGGTTGCCGAATTTTCTATTTTACCGGGGCGAACCCTTCGAGGATTGGTAACCCGTGGGCAATAATATTCGTACTCAGACCCGGCATATCGGTTTATGACCAAGCAAAAATGTCTTCATACTCTTTTAGTAGACTTCGATACCCTTCCTTCTCGGTTTCTGCCAAGTGCATACTTATTTGGGTCTCCCTTACCAACTCCTCCCTTCCTAGATTCACTGCTTCTGTTTTCTCTAGGTTTGGCATGGGTCTGTTCTCATATTCTTCTTCGACATCTATTAAACCCTTTGGTTCAGTTGTCTCTCCTCCTTGATCGTCATTTTCACTTGCTTTGTAACATGTCATGACATTATTTGTGGCCTCTGTATTATTATAGTGCAATAAAGTAACATGGTTGTTATTCATGTAAACGCAATCTTAATTATGCATTAATATATAGTTGTATTATATATATATTTATATAGGCGAAGTAAAACATTTTTTTATTACAAACTTTGAGGCATTTTCATTGAAATTTAAAAGGCAATACAAATGACGGTCCTGACTCGGAATGGAACATCGAGCCATTTCCTGTTATTTAAACAACACGTGAAATAAGGAAACATAAAAAGGCCATTAGCCGGGCCTCAAAGCTGACTTTTGCCATTTTCTAAAAATGAGCATTGTTTCTACCGCAGAGTGAACAAAGGTGTAGAAGTCCATCCATATGTTGTCTCTCCTGGTTCAGCAGGGCAAATTTTTTATGCTTCAAAGCATTCTTCGATGTTGGCTGTGCATTCTTCTTCTCCGAACAGCGTCCTCAAACCCTCTTCTGGATCTCCACCGTTGTGGCTCCATGGGCATGTAATGAAGGATTGGTAGAGATGAGGGAATGGTTTTTTTCATTTCGACGGGACCTCTTAGTCCATACCCTGCTTCCTCTTCTTCTACCTGACATGTCTTGTATCCAACCCCAAACCGGTACCTCCCATATTTAATACTTACTAGTTCTGTGATTCCTTCTAAGTTCTTTCCCAAACTTTTTCCCGGTTCAAACCCATTCCTCATCATAGATGTAGCAACCATCTTGAAGACCGGTGGCATGGGGATGTTCTCATCATCTCCCCTACAACCTATTATGGCTAACTCAACAGTGTGAAAGTCAGCACCTGTTAGTGATTTCTCTATGACTGGCACAGAGTCATCTGGATAATGTGGACACTTCTTTTGCCGTGAATTACGACTTCTTGATTATCCCATATGAACTTAATAGATTGGTATAACGAAGATGCTACAACTCCAGCGGCGTGCAGCCAAGGTCGTCCCAACAACAGGTTATAGCTTGTTTTGATGTCCATAATGGCGAACTCCACCACGAACTCTACGGGGCCTATTTGTATGTGTAAATCTATTTCGCTAATCGGGTCCTGGTTGCGCCATCATAAGCCTTTACGTTGGTCCGACTCTAGCGGATTTTACCAATATCATATCCAAGCTATTTCAGAGTCGTCACAGGGCATACATTCAGCCCAGCTCCCCCATCAATCAATACTTGTGGAATAATTTTGTCACGGTATTTGACTGTTATGTGCAGGGCTTTATTGTGGGAGTTCCCCTCCCATGGTAATTCTTCATCAGAGAATGGCAGCATATTAGCCCGCATAACATGCCCCACAATTTCGGCCAATGTTTCACTCGTGGTGCCAGCAGGTACTTGGACTTCATCCAAGGATTTCATCAAGGCTAAACGGTGTTGGGATGAACTGAGTAATGTGACATTACTGATATTCTTGCAGGAGTTTTGTGCAGGTGCTCAACGATCAAATAATCCTTGACCGGCATTTGCCTCCAGAAATTCTCAGCTTCACCCTCAGTTATGGGTTTCTTATGAGGGTTTTTGCAAGGAGGTGCTTCGGGCGCAGGTTCTTCTGGGGCATAACACCTTCCTGACCTGGTCATACCCTGAACTACAACAGTTATTTCTTTATCTTTGTTGATCATAATTCGGTGTGGTGGTTTGATCACAAAGGGCTCATTCTCAATTGATCCTGATGTTCTGAGTATAAAGGGCTCGTTGTGAATTCGAGCCATAGTTGAGGGTACCTGAGCACAAAAGGCTGTCTTTTAATTAGGGAAAATATCTCACATCCTTTTATTGAAGGGTGTACCACTTCTTTTCGCTCTTGCAGCGACAATGAGGCGACAGTGCTCTCTAATCCTTCAACATCTGAATGAATTTTAGCTGGGCTTTCTTCCCACTCATCACCTTTCTCTATCTTGTCAATTTGGTTCTCTCCATGTTTTGGGAAAGGATTTGTGTCCACATTTGGCGGTGTTGGTTCTAAGATGAGCTCTTGATTGTGAATCATGTCCTGAAATCTGAGTCTTAGGTTTATGCAATATTTAGTGGCATGGCTAGCTTGGTTAGAGTGATAGGCGCAATTGATATCTAGGTTGTACCATCGATCAGCGGGGTTAGCATGTTTTGGTGAGATGGCACTTATTCGTCCGGCATCCCTTAGTTTGGCAAATAGGCTTGTCCTTGATTCCGGCAGAGGAGTGAATGCTCTCGTAGGTTTTCTTTCAGGCATTTCATAGTTTGCCGGTGGAGGCTGGTTCTGGAAAGTTTGGTTTTGTGGAGCTTAGTTATTAGGTGTTGGCATTCGTTAATTTGGTCGTTGGGTTCCGTTGCTTGGTCGTGGGGCTGAGTAGCTAGGCTATGCGTAGCACACAATCATTGGGCTATATTGGGGTGAGGTGATTGTGTAGTTGGTTGGTGGAGATGATTGGTAGCTATTTGGATTTTTGTGGACTATCTCTTTTCTTTAACTTTTTGGACTAGCAGTTCTAGAAGCGCAAGCTATGTCTTCTTTTTTCTTTTTGCCACTCATGGTGCCCGGCGCGCCTGGCCTGTTTAGTACACTAACAATCCTGTCAGTTTTAAGGCCATCTTCGATATCTTCCCCCACAACAACTATATGTACGAAGGAGCTCCCCTTCATGGTTATCATCTTATCAAAACAATCGGCTTCTTGGTATCGTATGAATGCGGCTACCAGCTCAGCTTCAGTCATGGGAGGATGTACTCGTGCTGCTTCATCTCTTCAGCGGCTAGTATACTCTCGGTAGGTTTCAGTCGATTTCTGACGAATTTTCTCCAATGAGAAGCGATCAGGCACATTTTCCAATTTGAAGCGGAATTTTTCCATGAATGAGCTCGCCATTTCTTCCCATGTTTTCCATCGGCTAATGTCTTGAGAGATAAACCATTCTATACGTTCTTGACAATCTTCGACTACACAACCTCATGAGCAAGGCTTCATTTCTGCCATTTCCGACCAACTGGTCGCAATAAGCCCTTAAATGGACTCTGGGGTTTCCCGACCCATTAAAGTGATCGAATTTGGGAATTTTGAAGCCTTCAGGTAGTCCCAAGTCTGGGTGGATGGACCAGTCAGAGTACCTCAACCCTTCTTTCTTCTTGGAGCGATGCTCCAGCTCGGCGATTTTCTTGCCTTTTTCTTTCTCTATTTTGTCTATTCTGGCTTCGAATAACATTTTCATATTTTCCAATTTTGGCGAAGAGTCAATATGGGTGACATGCTCTTGAAAGGTGACATTTGGTTGTGTGGGATGAGTCGCAGGAACTCCCGCTGCCCGAGGGGCTTGATAAGCATTTGTGTTTGTTACGCAAGACGGTGTTTGAAAAGCCGGGGTATGGTAGGAGGAACTCCCCATATGGGTGGTATTTCGACGGAGTGGAGTATGGAAGGTGGCCCCAGGTCGGGTTTGAGTAAAGTGATCGGAAATTGGTAAATCCAGATTTGGGAAAGTGGGTGGAGGTCTCCTAGCCTCAGTATTAGTGGTATTTTTTTTCTCAGCCCTTAGGCGGTCCGCCTCTTTTCTGGCCTCAGCCAATTGTCTCATCAGTAGACTGACATCTTCTTCCAGAGGCATTCCGACTATGTCCGTGGTTGGAGTACCTTCTACTAAAGCATTTATGTTTGGTGGTGGAGTTTCAGGCATGTTTTATTCTTGAGGGTTTAAGGACGCTGCGACAACTTTTGATCGAATGACTGGTGCCAGCGAATCGACCCTTGTCTATAAGAGAAAAACAACTTAAAAGCTTTTAGGTTAGCGTTAGGCTTAAGCACAAAACACAAGAGATCACGTTGTTTGCAGTTTATAGCACATAGAATCATATACTTTGTTTCAACTCCTTGATCATTCCAGGGTATTTTGGTCTGGCTTGGGGTAAAAAGTTTGCACGATTGATTTGCTTCTACCCATCCTATACGAAGGGGGATTTAAATTTTTATATAAAAGGACCTAGTCTTAAATAGACTGCCTACATATCCCACCAAAGGGTAATCAGATCCATCCGTAGTTCAGGCATACACAGAAAAGTTTTTCCTATGGTACCCGAAACATAATTTTCTACCCTGACCAGGACCTATATAGGTTTCCCACGTATCCCCAATGGGACATCAAGTCGGCGTGGTTTCATTTACACAAAAAGGGAAAGGAATGATTTATCTTATTGAAAGCAGTAAAGGGATACTTATGCTTTTCTACATAACCATACTAAGCAAGTCTTCATTTTCATCTTCTATCCTTGTCTTCCCGTGACAATCCAGACATGGCCTTCATTCACGAAGTGTTCTATTCAAGCTTGAAGTCTACACATTCTTTAATGTCATGGCCGGGGCGACCATAGTGATATGTACAAATTCTTTCTTCCAAGGATCCTGGATGACCCTGGTAGGTTTGGGGCACTGCCCTTATCTTTTTCACGCTGCATAGTAAAGAGTGAATCCTGGCATATGACTCCTCAAATTTGAAAAAATCACTTCTCCAGAACCTGACCTTTAATATCCTTTCTGGGTGATTTTTTCTTTGATCATGAGTCAGGAAAAAGTGGGGCCCCCACAGTTGACTAATCCTCCCCTGATCGATCCATTAGATAAGATTTCTTTCTAATGCTACACATTTATTAGCGGTATGCCCTGATTGACCTCGGTGGTAGAGGCATTTTCTGGAACCCAAAGAAGGAGCGTATGGTGGCAGCAAATTTGGGCTTTATGCGTATACCCCAGTGTTCCCCAAAGTTTCCAAAAGTTCTTGTTTTGACAGTTCTATTGGCGCACCTCAATTATGTGATCTTATGCCTTTAAGAATAATTATGCAAGAGACAGGAGGCTCCTCAAGTTGGGAGTCGCGCATGGGCTTCCATAAGTCTTCAGGTTGGGGATAAGTAGTTCGTCTTCTCCATATGGTATGGGGTCAAGCCCTTCTTGTTGGCTAAGCGGGACATAGCTCCCAAGTGGTGCTTCAGGCGCCTTCCCCCACTTTAGCCGATTGGCGGGGTGTTGTTTAGTTAGTGACTCAACATAAGCTAGGAGGGTTTCTGCTTCTTTCATTTTCTCAATGGCTGTCGTAGTAGTCTGCACTGCTTCTTTCATCCTGGCAGTGGCTAAGGCCATTCTTTCATCCCATTGTCAGTTTTTTCTCACTTGCTGTTTCTGTGCCCTCGTCATCACTGACGAGGTTGACATAAGGCGAAGTTGCACTCATGCTGTCTGGAGTCTCCATTTACTATTTAGCAAATCAACCTTTTAAACGTGGATCTAATTTTGTTTTGATGGTTATTTCCTTGGTTTTTCTTTGGGGTAGTGACCGGAATGTGAACCAATCAAGAATTTTGACAATGCATATGATTTTCCACACAGAACAGTTATGTCAAATAAGCATTTAGGCAATATATAACTCTCTTTCCTATACCTCGTCACTCCGAGGCTATTAGCGTATAAAGCAAAATTGTGCCATATGTAAAACAAATGTATCGCTCCCAAAAATAAAATCCCAATGCTTTTCATTAATTATATTCTCTCTAGTGGGATTACAAGGCTTTTAAAATAAATGTGGCAATCAAGAAAATTCCATTTCACGGACAGAAATTTGCTCTCTATTATCTCGAGCCCTCTCGGCCCTCCGAAGGGCAGTCTGAATGGCTACATATGCTGGCATCAATGCTATCCCGATCCGTTGACCACTCTGATTATCCGGTAATGACGACCCCATATCTATGGCTTTCTTAACAAAGGTTTCAAGCCATTCCAAGCTTTTCAATAAAGTATCGACCTAGTCTGTCAAACTCTCAATTATCTTCTGATCATATTCTACCTATGCTTGATGATCCATTTCTCTTCCTTCTATTCGTCGTTTCATTCTCCTAACTTGTATTGCATTCGCAGCTTCTCTATCCTTGGGAAATTTGTACAGATATGGTCCTGGAGTGGCAGTGTCAGCTAACTCAGCCCTAAGCCACTCATAGTAATTTTCATCATGACTTGGGTTGTTTGGATCCTTGTCCAATTCATCTTCTCTTATCACATTCTTCCAATCTTTCTGAGCATCTTTTATACCTTGGATACGTCCTTCCTCATAGTCTCGTACAAATTCTCCCATGTTACCCACACTTGGAACAACCCGCCTCATGCCAAACTGTCTGAGTACTCTCAACGGCGCATAGGTCTGATTCCCCTAATGCCCATGAGTGGTAGGTATGGACGGCTATGGCTTTTAATACAAACAGTCTAGGAATGAAAATCAGGCACCTTCCATCTGATGTGTTGTTCTCTCAATCTGGAGAAGATGTGGGCCCATCCTTTTTTATCTTAAACCCCGCAAGGCATACTAGTGACTCCCAAATCATCCTCTCTTAGGGCCGGATCTCGGTGAGTAGGTAGGCCGTTCCTATCCAAATGTTTAAGTATCCACCATTGGACTAGGAGGTTTCACCCATAGAAGTAGTAGTAATGGTCACGACATTTTCCCAAAGCTCGATGTATGTCTGATAGAATGATAGGAGTGATGTTGAAATATTTGGTAACCCCATTCGTTGTGACTCCCCTAAGAATAGCATGAGCGACAAAGACAACCCGGGTGTCAATAGCTAGGGAGGCATTTTGTGGGAATACCATGGTTCCTAACAGGCAAGTGATAAACACCAGTATTCGGTTGGCTTCCTAAGATTGGGGTGATGGAAACTCAAGGATATAGTCCTCGTACCGCTGTTTGGATGCATACCTCCCATACAACTCCCTGAAGGCTATAGTGGGTTCCTGTTCCCAATCGGATTTGTTGACAGCAAACATGTCTTTGATTTCTTTTGGGGTGGGCTTATGAGGAATATGGATATTTTGTGTTGGTTTCTTTTTAGATCTGTTAGCACTTCCCACACTCTCCAGAACATCTCTAATCTCTTCTAAAGTGGGAGTCATCTCTATTTCTACGAATCTAAATACCATTCTGTCATTGTCCCAATATCCAGTAATGATCTCTAGCAAGCCCGGATCCCCAACCACATTCATCAATGAAGGCAGATGCCCTACACAACTCTTAATTTCTTTCTTCTGGTCATTAGTCAAACCCTTCTACCATATTACTAAACCCGATGGTGGACCCATAACCATGTCGAATTGCACATCATGAGACATCTGCAAGACAGAACACTGTTATTTCCCCTCCCCAGGAACAACAATTTGTTTCACACTTGGCACAATAATGCTTCCAAATAGTAAATAGTGGGATGTAGTGTCTTCCAATTTTTACACCGTCCGAACACAGTAAGGTGTCTTTCCTGTCCGATTCAGGTAGGTCTGAGATACCCAAACCGGTCTATAGTTAGTATGCGCTATATCAGTAGGGATTTGGCTTAGCTCTACACTAATTTTTCTAGAGTGGTTTTCAAACAAATGACACAGGTTACCCAAGCAGACAAGCTAGGGTGGGTTCTCAAAGGCTGTGGGATGACCGCATACCCACTCGACCTTAGAGACCTCCAAAGAATATTTTAAAGGTTTTTTAGAGAAGGTGTGACCGCAGCTCATCCCGCGTCGTCACCCTTGGAATAAAGTGTAAAATAAATGCCAGGAGTGGCAGAGTATGCATGCATGAATGACAGTTATATTTTGCGGAAATTTAAACACATAAACAATTTATATCATACAAGGGAAACAATATTGGAACCCTTATGGTTAGAACCTTAGATTGTCCCCAGAAGAGTCGCCATCTGTAGCGGTCGTTGGGAATTTCTAAGTTTAACCGACTCGAACATACCTCATAAAAGGAGGGAGGTGTCCCGGAAAAGTATGGTTGTGAATCGTACCGATAAAGTCGGAAAAACCCGCCAGCCACTTAATGGTGCTCTAAAGGACATATTTTGGAGTCGCCACCTAATTTTTAAGAAATTAGGAAAACCAGTTCGAAAAGGATTCATTTAAAATATTTAAAAGAATCCTAATCTACCAAAGTCTGGGTAAGGGTTCTGGTGATCCCTCGGGGAAGGTGTGAAGCACTCCGGTATTAAGGATCCGCTCAATTGTGGTTTACCTGCGGATTCTAATAGTTTACCTGATGATTATAAATCGTTTTGGACAAAAATTCCTTAAGTCTAGATTTCCGCAATAAAAGGAGTGTCATTTACATGCAAAAGTTCGCTTTTAAGAAATCATCAAAGTATAGTTCCGCTCAAAATTGAGAATGGGTGTAAGACTTGAACACCTAAGTTAATACCCGAAGGCTCTTAGCTTAGGTAGGATTCCACGTAAGTCCACCCGATTTTTTTTTTTTTTTTTTAAAACAGTTTTAAGTTATGAAAATAGTTTTAACATATATACCGTAATTAATCATGATATGTTATTCATTTTTTATCAATTATATTCTTTATTTAACTAAATTTTAATCCGTTTTCATACGTATTTTCACAAGTTCGAATGTTCAAAATCAGTCCATAATTTCTAGAGCGGTCCAAAACGGTCCAAGTCCTCAAGTTTTATAAATGTCAATTTCAGTCCATAATTATTTGGAAATCGGCAGATTTAGTCCTTAAAGTCCAAACAGTCCATTTTTTTTATTCCTTTATCGTTAATTATTTGTAAAAGCCATTTTTAGTGACTCTAACCCGTAATCTAATCGTATGGATTCCAATAATTAAAGCGCGCATAATAAATTTAAAAGACTTAAAGTAAATAGTTGAGAATTAGGCCGACCAAACCCAAATAGAGAGGTATTATGCAACAGGTTCCTCAAATCCAACGTAAGCTCCACATGCACTCGATTTTTTGGGGTTGACTCGATCTATACACATTGATGGGCCTCATGGAAGCCCACCAATGGGTTTTAAAGGGGTATAAGATGCAAAAAGGTATACTCGACATTAGTATTCATTCAATAATTAAATCCAAATGAGGAAAATTAAACTAAGCTAATTATTACAAAGCCAAAAATATGAACTACAACTAGATTGGGCCATAGCCCATCAACAGATAACCAAATAATAGCATATAAACAGCAACCCAATCGACTAATTATTCCTAGAAATAGTGAAATAGAAGATCAATCGACCAGAGGCCTAATATCAGAGCCCAGAGGCCTTCCCTTAATTTTTCTAAGTATGGAATACAAATATACATGATATACGGTCCAATATACCTCTTCCCAATCTCTTTTCTTTAAATTTTCTAAGTGTAAGAGTCAAGACATACATGAATATACCCATGTATAAAGGTTTTCCAAGAACTGATATAAGTGGATATAGAGGGGAAAGCCCCCTAGAAGGGGCATACCCTTCTATATCCAACCAATCTCGCATGTGTAATGCATATCATTCTAATTTTAACCTCTAAACTTAATAAAACAGCCAAGCAAATGCCACAAATCAATAATCAGGCAAAAGAAGCCACTGAAACTTAGCAAGGCCAAGAAGGACAGTACACACAGCACATGACAATCAATAGAGAACAAGTTAATGTAGCATAGCAGTATTTTGAAGATGCAAAGTCTCAAGGATTCAATGATGAGTCAACTATGAGAACACAAGGAATAAGGTGTGCTAGAACCAAATGACAATTAAACGTAGAAAAGTGACATGCAGGACCTCCAAATACACCAGAACAGAATCCATAGTGGACACACAATTATCACTTAGCTTTAATTGCATCATTGCACTAAATTCATTTGCACACAGACAGTTTCAGCAAATTACAAGGCAAGGTGTCCAGAACTAGTTTCCAAGGCCATTCTCGCAAGTTTAGTATCCAGGAGTTTAATGCCAAGTCAAGTAAGGCTTCCAATTTTTAGAGTAGTAAAAGGTTCTACTTTGGTTTTCATAATGATCCATGACGGTCAGAAACATTAGTCATGCATAAACAGCCTTTGAAAGAAAGTTTCTCAGAGTTAAAAAGTGGCATTTAGTTTATCCAGTTTCTCATAGAACAAACCATACATGATTAGGTATTCAACTCAATTTCAAAGATAAATAGAGTTTTTTTTAATGACACTCAATGTATGCAAATAGACCTATATTAATGTAGAGGTTCCCAGAATGAATGTAGAGTGAAGAGGAAAATTAGAAGAGTCACATGTAATGAAGTAGCCAAAGTAAACAAAGTGTCACACATGAGAAAAATGAATGTCAATCAAGTTCAGGTGATCATCTATAGGGTATGGCCTATACAGATAGAGGCAGGGTAGAAGTGCAAAGATGAACTAGGCAAATGGGCTGGACAGGCTTGCTAAATCATGTTTTAGGTAATCTTAGCACAAAACAAGTGAAACAAAGGCAAGTTATACAAGTTCCCAACACATGTACAAAGATACTGGGTTTGGTAAGTCTATTGATTAAGATGAGTAATCAAGGCATGCACAAGTACATCTTAGGCAGATACGAAAAATAGCAGGACAGGTAGAAATCAAGTAGTCCTAAGCCAGAAAAAAAAACCTTAAAAGCTAATCCAAACAATATCACACATAGTCAAGGTTATTTGTAGTCTAAATTGTCCTAATGAATCAACTCAGAGAGTCCTAAGGACAATTAAATGTCATTTTAAACCCATTTTTTCTACTCAGAGCATTGTCATTCACATTTCTAGGCATTCCAGGAATCATAATCAAATAAACAGTGTTGGTTCTACCTCTAGGGCATGATGGGCACCCGACCCTTACTTAAAGTCGAGCGAACCCACTGGCTGTCGTTATACTCATAATCTCACTGGACTTTCAGGTCATGAATTGAAATGCACAATGGGAGCTTTTCGAAAACATTCTTTTCATCTTTCTCAATTCAAATAAAATTTGTAATCATATGAATCTGTAAAGTAATGCATAATAATACATCGGCTTAAATAGATTCTTACAAGACTGGCATACTGTATACCTGACTCTGTCTGCAAAGTCTCTAACATAAATCAATATACCATAACGCACATACTCTGACTCGGCAACACTCCGGAAAGAAATGGAGCTCGCCAATCCCGCTGGAACATCTTCTAGCAATATCCTCTACTCATCTGTATACACCTACGTGGCATGAAATGCAGCGCCCACAAGAAGGGGCGTCAGTACGAATAATGTACTGAGTATGTAAGGCATGAGCAACAACATAATATAGATATGAAAAGTAACAAGGAGTAAGAGAGATAACCTGTACATCTGAATGCCTCATAAGGCGGATGTCATGCATGCTTAGCCTTTAAAAAAAACATTTCAATATATATACATAGTAACATGCCCGGCCATTAAGGCGCGGTGTCATATATAATATCATGCCCAGCCATGAAGGCTCGGTGTTATCATCATTAGCCCGCGTCCGGGCCTCCCGCGTCCGGGGCGATATCATAACATGCCCACTGCAGTGGTGTGCACATTTACGTGCCTGCCCGGCCAACTATAGCGCGGCGCGGTGTGAGAAAATACATACATATATATAAAGCATACATAAGAGCCCAATAAAAAGCCACAACTATATCGGAGTGACGTAAGGTCGGTAGCCTCCGATTGTATTATGGAATAATCATCGTCGCTTTGTCTCACCTTGAAGGAACAATTATTTTAAGGTGAGACTATCGATGAAGAATAGGATTAAGAGAAAACATAGAATAGGATCGTAAATATCATAAGGCATCAATTCATGTACTTTGGAAGACTTAGAAATAAAGTCACCATCCATGAATAGATTGAGAAATCAATAAATAACTCGACATTCTCATATCGTCATTGAAATCATAAACTTGAAACTTTTAAACATAAGATCGTTCTCATCATAGTCATCATGATGATATTCTCGCTTTTGACATCATCGTTGTCATTGAAAAACATATCCTTCGTCGTTATCATAAGAACTCACATAATCACAACCTTTGGTTTTGGAAAATAGGAGTACTTTGGAAAACATTTATGGAATATCAAGAAGGAAATTATGCTTTGGCATCTGGGACATTTAACTTTTGATGACAAGGAAAATACGAAAACATTTATGAAATCATAACCTAAAGATCATGCCTTTGAAAGAAAGGGGCGAGCCTTAACATACCTGAAAGATAATTTCTCGACTTCCAACTTACTTTTTATCTTGCAATTCACTGACGATTATTCGTAGCCTCGTAATCTACATATACAACCATTCATAATATTATTAGAATTATCATCATACGCTCGTCTCGAAACTTTAATTAAACTCCTTTTAGATTCTGTCAAAATTCGGGCAGCATCTCCCCTGTTTATATGCCTAGCCCGAAATCGTTATATCAACAACCAATCAACAACAACAATACCAACATCATCAATACAATCATTCCCATACCAATATACTTCCTAAAACATTCCACACGATGTTTCCTAAATTTCTCAATTAACCAACTTGTGATACGACTATTTAATAACTTTATTTCCGTAAAGAAGCCGAAATTAATACCAACAACATCAATAACAAAATCCTCAACATCCTACAAGATAAATATATGTATTGTCATCCAAATTTCTCTTCAACCCTCAATCCATAAATCAACAACATCAACACAACACACCATAACCTTTATTCTTGAAATTATTCCTTAATCAAACTTGATAAAGAGAGAGATTTGAAGATTCATACCATGTTTTTATGAAAGTAGCAAAATCTTCAACATTTTCTTGTTCCCATGCTCCTCTAACTCCAAACGAAATTATATTTGTGACTATGGGTTGCCCGAACTTCGATTAGTACTTCGTAGCTTGAAATTTCATTCAAAATCCTCAATTTTATGTGGGATTTACGCCCCTTTTTGTTGCTGAAAATTCTGGAAATTTTCAGAGCTTTTGGATGAAGAAAAAATGGGATTTTAGCACTTTCATAGTGAGCAAAGTCGGCATCACTGTAGCTACAGTACTGTAACGGTACTGTAGCAGTGCTGTTTCTGCGTCGACAGTTCAGTTTGTAATGTCTATAATTCTCTACTCCGATGTCCTATCGATGAGCGGTTTATTTCATTAGAAACTAGACTCGCCAAAATTTATTTTAGGATTTTGAAACACCTTAAAAATCCATATATACTAGGAGATATGCGCCTCCAAAGTTGACTAAAAATCCTTCCAGCATTTCTCAAATTTTCGTCGAATTTATTTTCTTCAATTTGCTCGATCTCGAAATATTCCGAAACTCTCCATACATGATATTTATCACTTATTATACTAATAATGTCCATGTTATCGTGTTTCAAAATACTCTTTCCCGATTACGACTTACGAGATCGTAATTCACCCTTTTTCTTCGTTGTTACGTACTTTCCATGGCTTGTGCCTTTCAAAACATCATGGGACGTCTCCGACGCTCCATTACTATGGTAAGGTACATGTCATACTCATGCTCTGAAAACGCGGGGTATAACAAGTCAACTCATGGTAGCAGAGGATTTTCAAAGATTCATCCCTAATACATCTAGTTTTAGTCAAATCAGACAAGAATGGACCCAGATCACCTTATACTAAGCAAGCAGGTCAAGGTATGCATAATATAGCTATATGGGGACATGAACACATAGCAACTTTTGAGCAAAATTGGATAGGAGTCACAAAAGTTAGGCAATACCCTTACAGTTCTTCACAAGAACAACAAGCAGGGATAGTCTGCTGCTAAATCACCTGTCAATCTCCTCATATCTACTCATTTTTTAACTTAAAGACTTCAACAAGGATTAAAACAACAAGCAGGCAAGTTTTTCTGCACTTCTTACCCTTAAAGTTGTCTCAGCGCCTCATTAATAAACTTAATCAGTATTAAAGTGTCCTACTTCTTTTTAGACAGATTTCATCCTTAAGCAAGACCATAGAATTCAAAAATCAACTAACAGTGGCCAAACAACCCCTTTCTTTCCGTTTTTTATTTGTTTAAAACATCACATTTTTAGAGATGTTATCAAACTAATACTAGATATATTTCTTATTTTTCAAAGAATAAGCTTAAACACATATTAGTCTTCATTTTTAAACCTTTTTAACACCATTCTTAACTTGAAATAATACAGAACCATATTAACAATATCATAACAACACAAACAAGCCATATAAACAATAATCAATACAAGAAAGCATTTTAAGCAGTTTTTAACATGTATAGCATAGAAAATGGCATTTTAACAAGCTAAAATGAAATAAACAGTGTTAGCATGGATGGTTACCTTTCTTGGGGGCAACCTAAAGATCAAAGGAGAGGTTGAAATTCAAAGCTTCAACACCAAACAAGACCTTAACACCTTTCTTCCCTTTTGTTTTATAGAAAAATAGCTTTGTATTCTTTAAGAGGTATATGTTTATAGAGTAGTGTATCTTAGTATTCTCTATAGTAATGTGTTTATATGTTGTATAATGTAGTATATATATGATATATTGTAGGAATATAGTGGTATATAAGATAGTAAACTTAGTATCCTCTTCGAGTATCAAAAATCTCGACCCTTAAAAATGAATAGAAACTTCTATTTATAGGCAATCCCACAAGCTTAGGGGTAAACAATGGGAAGGAATATTCCCAAAATAGAATAGATCCCCCCCCCCCCCCCCTCTCCCCAAAACCTCAAACATTTTGAATTTTAGGCATAACAGGATAAGAATCTTGCAAAATTGTACCATTAGTACTATCCTTAATTCAGATTTTGTACACATCACACAAACAAACAAAAATCCAACCCATTCGTACCAAATTCTCATTCAAAATCACTAAAATTTAGGATCAAATAACTGCATAGTACACCTAGTCACATATAGGACAAACAAACAACAAATATAACGGCATAATTGTACCAAGGGGATAAAAACCCTGAAATTCGTACCTAAACTAGCAGACCCTATGAAAATTACCCTAGGCCCCCATAGAATCGCGTGTGGCACACAAGCTGGCAAGGGACTCGAGGTCCCACCCATGGCGACCACACACATGGATGACTCGAGCAACATCCATAAAAAAAAGGTATAACTGGTGTAACTTATAAAAAAAATTAACGCAATTGAACCTGGAACCACCATAAATGAGTGAAAGGATATAAAGCTCTTTCAATTTTGGTCGGAAACCACCATGTCGCGGTGGCGAAAGAAAGGAAAATCCAACCCTAAATCTCCTCCGACGAAGAGAGAGAGAGAGAGAGAGAGAGAGAGAGAGAGAGAGAGAGAGAGAGAGAGAGAGACAGGCCATAGCAAAATAAAATTTGGAGGGGGGTAAAGTTTATTTCATTAAACTTCCCCCCTCCTTTTGTTAAAAGGAAAAAATCAAATAAGACCCCTCTTTTATTTAAAATATTAAAAGACCCCTTCTCTATCCAATTTGAATTAAATAGAAACTAAGTGTTATAACTAAATAAAATAATTATTTAGGCTAATTAGAATTTAAAATTCGCAAATTTAAAATATTAGCTTCGAAACGAGCCTAATATTGACATAGTTCCAGATAATATTTAAGAATGTGAAAAAAATGCGGTCAAAAGCAAATTGTAATTCATACGTTGTTTTAATTAACAATTTCCCGAGTTAGACGGAACAGGATGTGTATTATTTATTTTTTGGACTTATATTTATGAAAACAAATTACTCGTAATTTCTTGTAATTGTCAATTTTCACAGAATAATAATTAAACATCAACTTTACAATTTTCTCGGGATTTTTAATTTTTTTATTTTTAAGGGCATCCTTACCCCGTCTTGGACTCGGGAAATATAAAAATTGAAATATACGTTTTATGAGGTGAAAATTAGGTGTCAACACCCACTCCCTGTACCTTTGAACATTAGTCTGCCTAATTCTTTCAAGGTAAATGTTACTCATACAAGGAGTATTTCTATCTTGCCTGGTCATATTCTAACTGATGTCCTACATGTGCCAGATTTTAAGTACAATCTATTGTCTGTTCATAGATTTTGTATTCAATTCAAATATGATATCCTATTTACATCTAGTAAGTGTGTCTTGTAGGGCCTTTCTATGAGGAGTCCTCAAGCTTTTGGTAAAGTTAGAGAAGGACTTTATTTGTTAGATACCACTAGGTCTAAGCCTAGAAGTTTGTTTACTGATGATGTATTTTCAATTCAAAAAGGAAGTAATTCTATTCCTGTGTCTGTTTCTGTTCAAAATTCAGTACATGTTAATGCTACTCCTGATGTAAAGCTTTGGCATGTAAGGTTGGGTCACCTACCATTTTCAGCAATGAAACATTTAAATTTCCTTCATTGTAAATCCAATTTTGATTTTGTTTGCGGCATTTGTCCTAAGGCTAAACAGACCAAACTACCTTTTCATATCAGTGCTATAAAATCTAAAGGAATTTTTGACCTCATACATATTGACATATGAGGACCATACAAATCTAGTACTTACAATGGGTTCAAATACTTTCTTACTATAGTGGATGACTACAGTAGAGGAACTTGGGCTTTCTTATTAAGCACTAAAAGTAATGCCTTCCCTGTACTTAAAGAGCTTCTATCTATGGTAGAGAGACAATTTGGAACAAAAGTGAAGGTGATTAGATATGACATTTCCCTAGAATTGGGTAAGGGAACACATGAAGCTGCTTTTCTTGCATCACAGGGAGTCATTCACCAACTATCATATGTAGTAGCCCCTTAACAAAATGGTGTTGTTGAAAGGAAGCACAGAAACCTACTAGAGCTTGCTAGGGGTTTAATGTTCTAGTCAAAGTTACCTATTTCATACTAGAGAGAGTCCATTTTGACTGCAACACACATTATCAACAGACTTCCATCTAGTGTCCTCAAAGGGAAGACACCATATCAGGTAATTTTTCAACAACAACCTCAATATGATCATTTGAGGAATTTTGGGTGCCTTTGTTATATATCAACTTTAAGTCAAGGCAGAGGTAAATTTGATGAAAGGGCTAAAGCTTGTGTTCTGATAGGGTATCCTTTACACCAAAAAGGTTACAAGCTACTAGAACTAGATACTAGAAAGATAATTGTGTCAAGAGATGTCAAGTTCTATTAATCACATTTTCCCTTCACTAAATCAAATCTACTATGTTTCCAGATTCTACCACAGATCCTAACAACCAAAATACACCAGATACATCAAATGAGGTGTTATCTCCATTACAAAACTCCTCATCTCAAGATCATGACAGTTCTGTTTTGCCTATACCTACAAACCATTCTTTCACACAATCAAATGCACCACATACTTGTCCTATCTCTCCACATTCTATATCACTAAATTCTCCTCCTTTAGAGCCTGATGAACCAAATCCTACTGATTTCCTAACTAATCCCACAACATCATCCACTCCCACTAGAAAGATAGGAAGGATTCATCATAGACCAGCTTATCAGAAAGATTACATTTGTAATAGCCTAGTTTTCACAGATCTCAACAAGGCATGTTTTGCACAACCAGAAAATCCTACTGTCTATTCTTTTTCCTCCCTATCAGCAGATAGCCAACATGTTTTCCATTCTCTTTCTAATCTTAGTGAGCCAACCAGTTACACACAAGCTTCTCAATATTCAAGTTGGCAACAAGCTATGAATTCAGAAATTCAAGCTTTACAGGACAACAACACATGGGACGTGGTTAAAATTCCTAGAGGAAAAAGAGATTTACCTTGCAAATGGGTCTATAAGGTAAAGAATCTATTAGATGGCAGTATTGAAAGGTTAAATACAAGGCTTGTAGTAAGGGGGGCATACAAAAAGAGGGAATTGACTATAGTGAAACCTTTTCACCTGCGGTGAAACTGATAACCATAAGGTGTTTACTAACTGTTACATCCAAAAGAGATTGGTGTGTGTCTCAGTTGGATGTCAACAATTCATTTCTGCATGGTGACCTACAAGAAGAGGTGTTTATGAAATTTCCACCTGGCTTGAATCCACCTTCTCCTAAACATGTCTGTCTCCTAAGAAAGTCTTTGCATGGGTTAAAGCAAGATTCATGGTAGTAGTATGCTCGGCTTGCAGGAGCTTTAAGTTTCAAAGGGTATTCTTCATCACTAAATGACTACTCTTTGTTCTTTAAACAAATAGGGGACCTGATTTCCATTTTGGCAGTATATGTCGATGACATCCTATTAACAGGGGATGATTTGGTGGAAATTGAGGACATCAAAAACTTCCTTAATACGGAATTCAAAGTCAAGAATCTAGGAAACATTCACTATTTTCTTGGAATGGAAATTTTGCGCGAAAAAGCAGATTTCATTGTCAATCAAAGGAGATTTACCTTAGATATGTTGCAGGAGTTTGATGTGTCGCACCTGCCATGTGTCAGCTCCCCTCTAGATCCTTTTTTCAAGCTGCTAGCATATGACAGACCTCGTATGGAGAACCCAACTCTTTGTCGCCATTTGGTCAGCAAATTGAACTATTTGACCAATACGTGACCAGATCTATGCTTCACAGTTCTTATTCTCAGTAAATATATGCAATGTCCTTGCATCTCTCATTATTCAGCTGGATTGAGGGTTTTGAAGTATCTAAGCACCGACCCGGGTCAAGGTATTCTCCTGTCATCAGATTCATCCTTCTCTTTGCTCGCTTTTTGCGATGCTGATTAGGCGTCGTACAAGGATTCTCATAGATCTGTGAGTGGGTTTTTCATTACATTCGGAGGAGCTCCGATTTCATGGAAATTGAAGAAACAAATCTCCATTTCTTTGTCCTCTGCCGAAGCGGAGTATCGTTCCATGCGTTGTGTAACTGCTAAATTGACTTGGTTGATACGACTTCTTGATGATCTTTCTGCTCCAATTTCACTTCTGATTCCGCTCCATTCTGATAGCCAAGCTGCTATTCATATAGCGAGGAACCCCATATTTCATGAGCGCACAAAACATTTGGAATTAGATTGTCATTTTGTGAGCCAACAGTTTATCTCCGGCATTATTACTCTCACATTTGTTCCTTCCAAGGATCAGCTCGCAGATCTATTCACCAAGCCTCTTTCTAGGTTTCTCATAAAAATATACTTGGAAAGTTAGGGGTGATATCGTTCCTCTCCACCTTGAGGGGGGATGTGTTAGGTTTTTGGGTTTTCCCTTCCTATGTGAAATTGGATTAATAAAACCCAATCGAATTTGGACCAGACCACTTTTGCCCAAAAATTCCTCTATATATAGGATCAATTTAGGTCTTATTTTCAGAACACAAGAGTAAATTCATAGCATCCAAATAGAGAGAAAAACGTGAGAGAAAAAGCAGATTTTCGTCCGAAAATTTTCTGCTACAGCAGTCCGCTTTAAATTGTGTTTTCTAATTCGTTAACTGTTGGATCATACTAAAATTTGAACTGGGGGTTCTCAACATCTGGTTCTTCGATTTCAAAGGTGGAGATCCGATTTTGTGGTCTATAACTCCAGTTTTCGAGTACGAACTGTAGCTCATTTTTAGGGGTGATTTCTCTCCTTTCTTCACTAGTTTTGGTGTTATCTTTTATGTATTGTTGCTCCGTACTTGGATTTGTTGTTATAGCCATTTGGAGAACATTGTTGTAACTCTTGTTGATTATAGTGGAGCTTTTATAGGCCGGAGGTCCCGTGAATGTTTCCTCTTCACCTTGAAGGGGTTTTACCACATAAATTTGGTATCTCTTGCATTCGATATATTTTTGCTTTCTTTGCTATTTTATTATTGGTATAGCTGCTGCTCGGATTTTCATTTTTGCTAGTGTTTATTGTCTTCTTCTGGTTCAAATTGTGTGGAAAGTTTTGACTTAGGTATTTCTTCCACTATTACCTCATCGTGCAATTTGGTTATTGCTTGTTTCTTCCCAACATAGTGGTATCAGAGCTTGTGGTTGTATTGGTTATGTTGATCGTCTATTTGAATGATGGAGGCAAATATGAGCAAGATGATTTTTTTAAATGGCAGTAATTACCATATTTGGAAAAGCAAGATGAAAGATCTTCTATATATCAAGAAATTGCATTTACCTGTGTGTTTGCTTCTAAGAAACCTGAGTCTAGTAAAGATAAAGAGTGGGAATTTGAGCACTTACAGGTTTGTGGATATATTAGGCAATGGGTTGAAGATAATGTTCGAAATCATATTGTGAATGAGACAAATGCTAAAAGCTTGTGGGAAAAGCTCGAGGCGCTTTATGCTTCGAAGACTGGAAATAATAAGTTTTTCCTACTAAAATAGTTGATGTATATTAGATACAAAGAGGGCAATCCTATTTCAAATCATTTAAATGATTTTCAGGGTGTCCTTGATCAGCTATCTGGAATGGGTGTCAAGTTTGATGAAGAAATACAAGGACTTTGGCTTCTTAATACTTTGTTAGACTCTCGGGAAACCTTTAGAGTTTCTTTGACTAATTTTGCTCCCAGTGATAGTGTAACCATGGAATATTCTAAGAGTGGTGTTTTGAATGAAGAGATGAGAAGAAAATCTCAAGCTTCATCTTCTTCAGCTTCACACTCTGGTGTTTTGGTTATTGAAGACAGGGGGAGAAGTAACTTCAGAGGTCAGAATTATAGAGGCAAAAGTAGAAGCAAGTCAAGATCCTCCAAGTACAAGAATCTTACATGTGACTATTGTCACTTGAAAGGGCACATCAAGAAACATTGCTAAGATTGTTGCTTGAGGTAAAAATGATATTAATCTTGTTTGTGATGAGTCTACCTGGTTTGTGGATTCAGGTGCCCACTTCTCATGTCACGCCAAAGAAGGAATTATTTTCTTCTTACACTCCTGGTAATTTTGAAATGTTACGAATAGGCAATAATAGTGAGGTTGAGGTACTTGACATTGGCACAGTTTGCTTGAAAAGTAAGAACGGTTCGAGGTTGGTTCTTAACAATGTAAGAACGATTCCAGGTTGGTTCTTAACAATGTCAAGCATGCTCCAGATGTTCGTCTGAATTTGATTTCTGTAGGAAAGCTTGATGATAAGGGTTATGATCAAACCATTAGTGGTGGCTAGTAAAAGCTTCTTAGAGGTTCAATGATTGTGGCTCAAGGTAACAAGATATCTAACTTGTACTTATTTTAGAGCTCCATTTGTGGTGACTCAGTAAACTTAGTGGAGAATGATACTTCATCAGAGTTATGGCATAGAAGGCTAAGTCATATAAGCGAGAAAGGGATTGATAATTTAGCTAAGAAGAATTTACTTTCTGGAGTGAAACAAGCAAAGTTAAAGAGATGTGTTCATTGCTTAGCCGGGAAACAGAAAAGAGTTTCTTTTCAGAGTCATTCACCTTCAAGAAAGCCGGATTTGCTGGAGTTGGTACATTCTGATTTCTGTTGCCCTTTTAAAGTAAGATCTCATGGTGGTGCACTTTACTTTGTGACTTTTATTGATGATCATTCTCGCAAACTCTGGGTATTTCCTTTGAAGTCCAAGGATTAAGTATTTGATGTGTTCAAGACTTTTCAGGCCTTGATTGAGAGACAGATAGGGAAGAAGCTAAAATACATCCGCTCAGACAATGGTGGTGAATACATTGGTCCCTTTGATAATTATTGTAGACAACAGGGTATTCGGCATCATAAAACTTCTCCAAAGACTCCTCAGTTAAATGGTTTAGCAGAGAGGATGAACAGAACTCTAGTTGAGAGGATTAGATGTTTGCTTTTAGATGCTAAGCTGCCAGATTCATTTTAGGCAGAAGCACTTGATACTGCTGCTTATGTTATCAATTTATCTCCTATTGTTACTTTGGATGGTGATGTCCGTGATAGAGTTCGGTTTGGTAAGGGTGTTTCTTATGCTCATCTGAGATTCTTCGGGTGTAAGGCTTTTGTGCATGTTCCTAAGGATGAGAGGTCAAAGCTAGAAGTTAAAACTAGGCAATGTATCTTCATTGGTTATGGTCATGATGAATTTGGCTATCGTTTCTATGGTCCAGTTGAGAAGAAACTTGTTAGAAGTTGTGATGTTGTGTTCTTTGAAGACCAGACAATTGAAGATTTTGACAAAATTGAGAAGGTTGATTCTCAGAGAAATGAGAGCTTAGTTGATGTTGATCCAGTTCCTGTGACTATTGCACCTGAAGAAAATCTTCAAAATAATGAATATCAAGTTGATAATGAAGATAGTTATTATGTTCAGAATGACCAGTATGATGTTGTTGATGCTCCAGTGGAAGATGATGTGGTTGGCCAGCAACCAGCTGCTATTGATACTCCAGAGAGTTCTCTCAGACGATCTATTAGAGAGAAAGTACATTCATCTCGTTATTCTCCCAATTAGTTTGTACTCTTGACTGATGGGGAGAGCCTGAAAGTTTTGATGAGGTCATAGATAGTGAAGAAAAAAAAAGGCAGTTTGATTCTATGCAAGATGAGATTAAATCCTTGCATGATAATCATACATTTGATTTGGTTAAGCTTCCTAGAGATAGAAAAGCTTTGAAAAACAAGTGGGTTTTTAGGGTGAAACATGAAGATGGTAACCCAGCTCCACGGTACAAGGCTAAATTGGTTGTCATGGGCTTTAATCAGAAGAAGGGAGTTGATTTTGATGAAATCTTTTCTCCATTTGTGAAGATGTCATCCATTCAAGTTGTCCTAGGCTTTGCTGCGAGTCCAGATTTAGAGTGTTGCTTGATTGCCGGGATGGCAGTTTCCTCCACATAGTCGGTGGGGGGAAAATTGTTAGGTTTTTGGGTTTTCCCTTCGTATGTGAAATTGGATTAATAAAACCCAATCCAATTTGGATTAGGCCACTTTTGCCCAAAAATTCCTCTATATACAGGATCAATTTAGGTCTTATTTTCAGAACACAAGAGTGAATTCATAGCAGCCATATAGAGAGAAAAACGTGAGAGAGAAAGCAGATTTTCGTCCAGAAATTTTCTGCTACAGTAGTCCGCTTTAAATTGCGTTTCCCGATTCGTTAACCGTTGGATCATGCTGAAATTTGAACTGGGGGTTCGCAACATCAGGTTCGTCGCTTTCAACGGTGAAGATCGGGTTTTGTGGTCTGTATCTCCGATATTTGAGTACGAACAGTAGCACATTTTTGGAGGTGATTTCTCTCCTTTCTTCACTAGTTTTGGTGCTATCTTTTATGTATTTTTGCTCCGTACTTGGCTTTGTTGTTGTAGCCATTTGGAGAACATTGTTGTAACTCTTGTTGATTATAGTGGAGCTTTTGTGGGCCGGAGGTCCCGTGGATGTCTCTTCTTCACCTTGAAGGGGTTTTACCACGTAAATTTGGTGTCTCTTGCATTCGATTTATTTTTGCTTGCTTTGCTATTTTATTATTAGTATAGCTGCTACCCGGATTTCCATTTGTGCTAGTGTTTATTGTCTTCTCTTGGTTCAAATAGTGTGGGATGTTTTGACTTGGGTATTTCTTTCGTTGTTACCTCGTCATGCAATTTGGTTATTGCTTGTTTCTTCCAACAGGATGTTGGAAAATCGCAACCCCAAGATGGCTTCAGCCATGGTGAGACTCGAAGTAAGAAGGAGAGAAATGAAGAAGACAAAGGGTAAAGGAGATAAAATAATTATTCAGACACAAGTTCTGTCTAGTTCTGTCTTATTTCCACATAAGCCCAATTTGACTTTTTTCTTATACACGTGGAAGCATCACAGCTGTTGGTTATAAAATAAGATGGATTGTATCTCAGCCTTTAGATGAGGAAGTGTATAGTTGTGACGTTTGGAAATTTCCACCAACTTTCCTTCACATGACCAGCACGTGAAGGAATAATTTTTTGTTACTTGGTAGATGAATTAGCATAGCACAAGTGTACATATTTAATCATTTTCTTTATTATTCTTTTGTACATGATCAAGTGTATATATACATGTAGAGATGATGAATACAAGGTAAGAGAAAGTTTCCACTTCAGTCTCAATTTCAATTTCTTTCAATGAAACACACAAAATAAGAAAGAAAAGATCGGGATATTCAGAGGCTTACGGAAGTCAAAATATTTCAAGAATAATATCGCTTCTGGGTAAAAACACAAAAAAAAACTTTTGTCTAAGTTACACATCTAGATATGAACAATTCATATACTACAATGAACAAGTGAATATAATCATTCAAGATATAAAATCAAAGGACCAATAGGACATTACTCTAATTCATATATCCCAAAGCTATTTCAGCCTCTGTTTACATCAATAATTTAATTCAACACAAATTAGCATGATACAGAAGCTGTAAAAATATAGCGAATTGACATCTTCCTCGTTGCTGCTGGAGTCTTCAAGAGCCATTAAAAATCAATAAATAGTAATATAGAAAGAACGAAAAAGTCAATCTAAGGGATGGAAGGAAGACGAATAAAATAGAAGCAGACATGCATCGTAAGAAATACTATAATACAGAGTAATACTATTAGAAACATCTATTTCATCAAACCTTATATGTTCCTTTGGAAAAACTTGTTTATAAACCTACTGCAATATCTGATGCGATTATCTTTGTTGTAACAAAGTTTTACAATGCCTCTATATATAGGGTTATAATATGAAATACCAAATGATGGGGTTATGATAATAAAAAGTTGTGGGAGTAATGGACATAAAGAGCATTAAATTTTTTTATTAATTAAAAATATAAATGAATGGAGTAACTGACACATTTATTCTTGTACAATAACAAATAAAAAATAGAAAAGTAAGAAAAGTTGTCAAAAAATGAGAAAAAAGATAATTAGGATCTTTGTCAAAAGAAAGGTGTCACGTCACTCTTCTTTTGCCTAGCTTTATATTAGATACTAGAAAATATGTCCGAGCTTCGCGCGATCGTGAATGACCTCATTGAACTTTTGACTAATCCTTTTCATATTCGAGATTCTTATAAAAATTAGAAATGTTGAGAATGTTCCAACATAAAATTAATATTAAAAAAGCACAACGCAGATTCTCGTAAAATTAAAAATGTCAATATTTTAATTTAATGTTGAAAGGTTTAGCATAGTCACATACTCAGATACCTCTAATAAGTTATATAAAAGTATTTTTCTCTGATTAATTTCTTTTATCTTCTATATATTCTCTGATTGTAAAATTTGTCCTTGACATATATTTTGTGTACATAAAAAGTATGTCTCTTGAACACAATAATTATCATTTTTTCCCTTTCCTATATTCATATACAAAAAAGATCTAGTGAAAAGTAATAACAAATAAGTTTAACCAACTTTTATCCTAATTCTACACATAAAAATAAAAATTTTGTGTTATTACTGAATAACAAGATTCATACCAAGCTTAAATTTTTTAAAAGATTGTTTACATTATCAAAATAATACTTTCATGGAGATTTTATTTCCTCTCAAAAGCCAACTTTGTTTTCATGAACTTTTAAGATTACTAAAAAAACATATTTAATCGAAGCTTCCATATATATAAAAAAAATCAGTTGCTAAATAATAATATAATAATACCTTGACAGAGCTTCCTCGGTATTTTCTTCATCATCTTCTAGTTCGGTAGAGGAACCACTGTTGACACACAATTTTGTCCCTCCTTTATTTAATTTTATTTACTCGGGCTTCTAAATTTACTGACGAGCGAAACGCTTTATTTTCACTATTATTAATTTTTTACTATTTTACTATTCAACGTTACTAGCACTACTTTATCACAACTTTCAAAATGTTCGTCATCATTTCATTTTCGGGTTTGCGAATCGTTAAATTAATTACAAGACAACACTTTGTAAAATCTTTATTTTTTTCTACATATTAATTATTAATTGTCTCCACATAGTATATATTGTACTAGTCATTAAATTAGAAGCCCAATAGAATTTATATAGAGGAAGATTTTCAGCCAAATTAATGGCCCAAAATACAAATACAATATTATTTCCCTACCCAAATAAATAACCCACATTTTAATACCCAACCCACATTTTCAATCCACATTTTAGCCCAACTAAAATACTCAACAGACTAGCCCAATCCCCATTATCCATTACCCGACCCGGTCCAGCCCACCCATTTATTCCCTTCTACCCTAATCCCTTTCTCTTTCCCTTTCTTCTTCACCTCACGCCGCTCACCTCTCTTTCGTCTCTCCTCCTTCATCTCTCTCTGCACCTCCATACTTTGCTGTCCCCCACGCCCACGTTCCTATCCACTCACCTCTCTCTCTTCTCACCTTTCTCTGCACCTCCACACTCCCATGTTCCCCACGTTCTCTACCGCTCCTTCGTCTCTCTCCCACGCTCCTCTCTTCACTCTAATACAAACGAAACCCTATAAATGTAATCCGAGTTGAATCGTTTTATGGGAGACGGGATGAGCAAGAAACCCGAATCAACAAGGATCTGAAACCAAAATCCCCTACAAATACAAGTTTTAACCATCAAAGATAGCCTTACTCGAAAAAGAACAGCCAACAATTACTCTATTTTTGGTTGGAAACTTTTGTTACTATAATCGGGTTCTTCGAGTTCGAATACGAATCCGAGACTCATACCCCAGTTCACTACGACCACAAGAGGTAAACTTCCTATCTCTTTTACTTTTTTTTTTATTATTAGATTTTAGTTATGCTTTGCTAAGTTTAGTATCAGTTTAAGCTTAATGTAGTTAATTATGTTTACGAAGTTAATTTTACCTAGTTCGAACAGAGTAATTAGTTAAGTGGTAATTTTGTTTAGTCGATGATGTTTGTTAAGTTATTTGCTGGCTATATTAGTTAAGTAATGTTTATGTGGATGTTCGGACTCATGGTAATCAAAGATTGTGTTCATCGGGTCTGAATTACTGCTGTTATACTACCAGCTTTAAATCACTTGTGTATGACTTGATCTCGGTTGTTTATCTCATATTACTTTGTATGTTGACACCATGAGTAATATATAAACTGATGTGTATCCCTTGAAGCATTGCCTGTGTTTGTCTAATGCATAATTTTGGTAATCTGTCTAGGTATCTTGATCCCTGTGGGTCTGGTTCTGTATTTCTCAAAATATAAATGTGGTCTGATACATGCTCGTACTTAGAACAATTGGTGATCACTTTTCTCTATGTTTGTCCATGTCTACTTAGTTGTTATTTAAGTCTGCTGTTTGATTGCCTGTGGGTGTATTGTGAATGTTCTGTCGACGCATTAATCACAGTTTACTACACGAGTATATTAGATTAGTGTTAAGATCATATATGTTTTAAAGGGTTGTGAGACGAAAGTAGTTTAGACCAATATGATATCATATGACTATTAGATTGATAAAGTTAAACCAATTGCATGAATGTGGAAAGTAAATGTAAACTTTCATATAGGGATCAGATTTTGAATATTTGCCTATTTGTCCTTTTAAACAAATGAATGACAGAACTTGACTTGGTGGCATATCTCTTACTTGTGTGGTATTATGAACTATACTCAGACTGCTATTCTGTTTGCCTTTCTGTGGTGATTCCTTAATTTGGCAAAAGTTGTTAAGTCTTGCATAGGCATGAGAATAGGTTGTGTTCCTCTAAGGTTTAGATGGCATGACATGGAGTCTTTAAATTTCCCCAATAAGTAGTAGCACATGGTAACCCTGTTGTGTTGTTTGACCCAGCCCATTTGACAATTGATTGTTGGTTCAGTCTATGTATGCTTGTCATTTGCAAACATCTTCAAAAACTAAAATTTTGCGCTCATTTGTTGATCTACTTAAGATCCAATTTGCTGCAGAGTCATCATAGTACCATAGGTTATTTCTTTCGGTGTTGTCTCCCTAAATCTTACTATGACCTATCATTCATTCATCTGATCAGATGGCAGAAGATCCCACTAACTATTCTGCTAAGCTGTAGCTGAATCATTTGCAACTGTACCGACCTTGCTCTGCCATTATATCTGAATGCTCTCCCCTACATCTTTTCTTTTGAATGTTGTTTTCACTTTTGCCTCTGTATCTTACGTGATCAATTGGTCCAATCCTGATTTCTCGGGTTGCTGTTCTTGAAACTTTGGGACCTTATACTCATGCTGTCAAGGCCCTGCACCCTGTGTTCCAAACTGCTCTCTTGTTTTTCCCTGTTTATTTGTTCTTCTTGGGCACATGTGTATCCCTTTCCCCATTTCCCTTCTCTGCCAATCAGTCTTACATGCAAATCTGTCCAGCGACTTTAGGCACTGGTTAATGATGTTAGAATTAACTCACCTTGTGACATATGTGCCTTGATGGCTAATGTGGTTTGATTTTTTTTTTCGGAGGTCTTGCTTACTATCTGCACTTGACCATGCACTCTTTCAATGAGACTTAGAGTAATTATTCTAACATTTTGTTCCACGTTTGATCTAGCTGTTCTGCCCCTTTTTTTGCTATTGGCTATCGATGTTGTTTTATTATGGGATGATTACATGCTTTAAGCGAAATCCGAGGATGTATCCACTGTTTGTACTCATCTACTGGATCTGCTTCGTTAAACCTTGTTCATACATTCTGGAATTTTGAATCATAGGTCTAAATTGATTAACAGTTGTTTAAATTCGACACTTAGTCTGCCACTAATCCTTTTCTTTTCATTTTTATGCATGACCATCTCGCACACGAGTCCAAGTGACTCGTCATCTCCCGCATTCGGTGTTGGATCAAAGCCCAACAAAAATCTTCTTCTCGAGTCAGCCCTGTCCGCAGCCAAAAAATAGAAAAACAAAATTTCCGGGCCAAAGCCCAATAGAGAGGAACAACATTCAGCAGCAGTGTATAAAACTGATTCTGGGCCGAAGCCCAATAGTAACAGTAACGCGGCAGCAGTCCGTCAAAATGGGCTGAGCTCGTTTAACTTATTTGCTCCTCTAGTTTATTTTATTTTATTTTCTTTTCGTGCATTTAATTTGTGTTGTGTGACTAACACTTTTGTTTGTTTAATTTAGATGAACCTTAATAAATTAGTGTGTTTTATTTTTAGTAATGGGTAGTTAATTCAAAGAGAAACTAACAATTAGCTCCATGGGTTTCCTTCCCCTTTTATGTTAAAATTATTTATAGTATCTATAAAAAAAAAATTGAATAATTGATTTTCAAAATAGCATGACCACATATTTTTGGCTAAAGGAATCATAATTTATGCTTACTATCTTAGAAGTTTAAAACGTCACAAATTTTACATACTAACGTTAGCTTGTTTGAGAAATAAAAGGCAAACTAGTTTCGATGGATAACTTTTTCACTTTAGTTTCTTTCCAACACTTGAAATACATATTTGTTTGAAACAACATTCGCACAATATACATTAAACTACTAGTCTTTCTATGAAACCTTTAAAATTTATTTAACATTAATCTTACAATAACTATTTTAATTTGTGAGTCGACATAACTCGCTTTTCTCCAAATACATATAAACATTATATGTCCTGCTTCTTTTAGTTTATTTTAACTAAACTCTTTATGCAACTATTATTTTCTACAAGTTTTACTTTAAATAACTTTAGCAATACTTTCAAGATATTTTCTTAAACATTCAAAAATACTATATTTACACTTAAGTCTAGCTAATCATAAGTCCGGTCGGTTAACCATTGTTAATGGGTCTTAAAGGATGCCTAATACCTTCCCTTTAGACTAATTGAACCCTTACCTAGAATCATTTGGTTTCGTAGACTTTAAAACAGATTTAACTTTAAAAAATAACTTTAATAAACTTTAGGTGTCCTAATTCACCATAAATAATTAGGTGGCGACTCCTTAAAATAAACAAAAAATAGGAATCACCAATATGTCGTACTTCTAATTTAACCCGGTTAAAATGGGGGTATGACAGCTTGGCGACTCTGCTGGGGAATAATTAGGTTCTAACCATAACGGACTTAGTTTAAATAGGCTTTGTGTGCTTATTTTAATTACTTTATTTGTTTGTTAACTGTTTTTACATGCTATTAATTGTTTGTTTGATATAAACTGTTTGTTTGATATAAACTGCTTATGTGTTACTTGATTTGATAAAACTGTCATTCCGTTCATATTTCTTTCACTCCTGGAAAATTCACACATATTCACACACTTAAAACGGCTTCGCGGTTCGCGCCCGTGCACTACTAAATTACCCCTTTAGTTGGATTGGTCTAGTGGATTTAGTCGATCGGCGGTGCAGTCAACGGCCACGGACTTTCCACTCCCAAGTTGTCCACTTGGGGAACCTTGTGTCATAGGAAGCCAACTCTTAGTCAGCCTAAGATAGAGCTAAGCCAACACCCTTTATTAGGAGCATACATTTCATGACCTAGGAGGTTTAATACCCTTGGTGTATTAAACCCATTAGTTGACTTTACCCAAACGTCCAAGCGGGTTCACGACCCCGAGTGACACCAATCATACTCTATGTGCATGTTTGAAGGATAATTGTGCCTAAATATTGACTATTTGCTCTAATTAATTAAACTTTAGGAGGAAGGGCATGACTAATATTTCTATGACAGGTATGAAGTTGCATCGGAGTACATCAACAAATGACGAAGACCAAAGATATCACAAAATGGAGCTAGATGTCATATTTACTTTACTTAGATTAGGAAACATCTTATGTAATAAATATTACATTACTTTTGTACTTTATTTTGGGAAATAGAATTTGTTTAATTAATCAAAAGCAATGGGATGACGTATTATGGCACACTTTACCCTTCAAACAAACGATAGACCTACCTCTGGCACAAAGAGGTCACATGCATACTAGGACGCGTTATTTACATTTGTTTGACAACTTGTTTGACTTTATTTGATGAATTATTTGCTACATGACTTACTTGACTGTATGTGATCATGACTTTACCTAGATATGTTGTGAGACTGACACCATTTACACTATTGTGTTTCTTTTTATTTTTATTCCCAACAAGAGAGTTGATTCGTGTTGACTCTCCATGGCCGACCATCCTTACCTCACAAGGTCAAAGACATCATCGTTACCTCAACGCAGCTGGGCTGTTCAAGGAAAGGCAATTATTATGTCTGATCCAGCCGCATCTATTTCAACTGGTTCGGAAAACATCGTGGTCTCTAGTGATCCCCCTGAGACTTCTGAACATAGCACTACCATTCAGCATGATGAACATATCGCCCGCCTGACTCAAGAGATCGAGGATCTACGCGGAGAATTAAATCGGGTTAGAAACATGACCAACTTATCCGTTACACTCCAAAGTCCACCTCCTGAACCTAGGAACGTCGCGCCAAACCCGCCTCATTTTCCATCACTTGAACCTTCAGTTCCTGAACATTTTCCTCCACAAAACAATGCACCTACCAACAACAACTTACCTCCAATCACCCCCGCAAACCCACCAAATCCATCATCCGTCTATACTCCTCCACAAAGTGAGCCACCCCCTTACACTAACTATACTCCTCCACAAAATCAACCACCCACCTACACTACCTATGCTACTCCTAATCCACCACCTGTCAACCCACCAAATCAATCACTAGGTCATACTCCTTACATTCCTTTACCCACCAACACTAACCCACCACCTACAACTACTCCTCTGAACCCACCAAACCAAGCCATTACATACTTTGATCATCCACAACAGCCTTTCTACCCTTACCACTACGCTGAACCCTACTAAGCTCCGCTATTTCCTTACCCTGTCTACAACGCCAAAGCAAATTACTACCAACCCCGAGCACCTCACTATCAAAACCCATGTCCATACCAATCTGTTCAACCTCGCACTTACCAAAATCGACCACATACCACACATAAAGCCCGTCCAAATCCTGTCATAAAAAACACCCGTAATTACACTCGGTTCGCTGAACCTTTGGCTCAATTGTTCGAAAGACTGAAAGCCGCAGGCATGGTACAACCTATTGAAGGGAAAATTCCCGACCCTATTCCAAAATGGTTTGATGGCTCCAAGCGTTGTGCATATCATTCTGGAGTTGTTGGGCACGCCACTGAGGATTGCTATGGCCTCAAAAACAAAATCGAAGCCCTGATTAAGGAAGGAGCAATCCATCTCACTGGAGCTCGGCCCAATATGGATCACAATCCCTTTGCCTACTCACGAAAACGCCAACGTGAACATGATAACTATCGAAGAAGTTAAGAATCTGAAGGAGGCCATTGCGCCAATTGGAAAGATGGAGAGGGGCATGTCATCAATTTTTGTCGCTCCCGTGGGAAAAATCCAAAGGCAAACGTACATGAAGATTACTGCTACAATACTCACAACACCGAGACACCTACCACACGAGGTGCCGAACTAGGAGAGACTCTGAAGAATTGGACTTGTACTCCGTCCCTGATTCGCCGGGAGTCTTGGTGTATGAACATGTAGTGAACTTGTTTTTTAAATTGAGGCTTGAATCATGCTCAAAACCTTTGTTGCTTTGCCTCATCGTTTGGAAGCTCAAATTGCAAAAACTATGAATGCATTTCTGATTTTCCTTAATCATCTATTATTGTTATTTTCTACTTTACTTATCAAATCTGCCAACTCTACGATTGTGACATAAAATGAACAAATGAATAACATACGTCTCGAGAGAATAACCAATAATTTAGAGGATAAAACAAGATTCCATTTGAAAGAAAACGAAATAGCCGATAGGTGATGGCATAAACCTCAAAGCTAGCAATTCAAGAAGAAATCAAAGTACGACATTAGGTTAGACAACCTAGTTTGCAACCTTTCCTTTAATACCGTACGAACTACGTTCCGACCTGATTCCCGTGGTGGGATACGTAGGCAGCCCACATAGGGTTCGGTTGCACTATAACAGAAAATCAAAAATCATTAACAAAGTACCAACTACGCTGACCTGATTCTCATGGTGAGATACGTAGGCAGCCCACATAGGGTTCGGTTGCACTATAACAGAAAATCAAAAATCCGTAACAAACTACGAACTACGTTCCGACCTGATTCCCATGGTGGGATACGTAGGCAGCCCACATAGGGTTCGGTTGCATTATAACAGAAAATCCAAAATCCTTATATAAGGAAAATTACACATAGCCTGATTCCCTCAGTGGGATTCGTAGAATATCAACATACGGTTCAGTCATACTTAGATAAAAATCCAACAAATCTTTTACCATTTATATAATAGAACTACGCTGACCTGATTCCCTTGGTGGGATACGTAGGCAGTCCACATCGGGTTCGGTCCCTTTATTAGAAAACTTCAGACCATTTTATGTACTTACGAACTACGTTCTGACCTGATTCCCTTGGAGAGATACATAGGCAACCTATATAAGGTTCGGTCACACCATAACATAGGTTTAGTACACCCTTCTGAATCAAAACTGGGCATATTTTGAAGGATTAGACAAGAGAAAGTTGGACATCGACAATATTAGGGCTACCAGACAGGAAATAGTATAGACAAATGACCTTTCAAGGTTTTTAGAAGTGTCACAATCGGAAGTTAGCAGAAATATTTTACAACTTGCATGCATATATTTTCATATATATCTTTCCTTATATACATACACTTGTATATATATTTTTCAAATGAAATACTTTCTTTCAATTGTTTCACTACTGTTCATCTACCGAGACTTGAACAGAGATCACAAGATCCAAACAAACAGGATGAATGGAGCGCCAATAAAAGTCAAGCTTCGAGTCAACACGAACCAACTTCCCCCTCCCAGACTAAGAATTTTTCTTTGAGTGCAGGAATCAAAAGGCCGCGAGATCAACAGTCAAGTCTATCGATCACGACTAAAAGCATCGCTTGGCCATTATGGCCTCGCCTTAAAAGCCAAACGGCTTTATTTCCAACTTTATCTTTAATTTTATTTTATTTTTATCATAATAACTTTATGACTTTATATACCTGTTTTTGTAGGTTGACGAAATTGAAGGCGAATTAAATCAGGATCACATGTCATTAGTTCGGCCTGTCACGATACCACCAACATCATCAGCCAAATGGCTATTCTATCACTTTACTCCATACTTTATCAATTACTTTATCATATGCTTTACCAACTTTAACCACTTTACTCTGAACTTTACAGGAATCTATGTCAAGTCTCCGAAGCAAACTGGAGGCATCTCCGAAGACAACTGGAGGCATCATTTGGCTATTCAGCCTCTTCTGCACAAGCCAAACGGCTACACTCTTACTCTACCCCCTACTTTATCCATTACTTTATCATTTACTTTACCAACTTTAACGACTTTATCCTGAACTTTGCAGGGATTATCATCAAGTCTCCGAAGACAACCGGGGGCATCACTCGGCTATACAGCCTCAACATCATAAGCCAGACGGCTACACTATCACTCTACTCTACCAATTACTTTATCATTTACTTTACCAACTTTAACGACTTTATCCTGAACTTTGCAGGGATTATCATCAAGTCTCCGAAGACAACCGGGGGCATCACTCGGCTATACGGCCTCACATGCATAAGCCGAATGGCTACTCTATGACCTTACTCTCTACTTTATCATTCACTTTACCAACTTTACTGACTTTACCCTGAATTTTACAGGAATTATCATCAAGGCTCCGAAGACAACCGGAGACATCATCCACTTTACGACTTTACCCAGACTTTACGGGAATCTTCATCAAATCTCTTAAGACAACCGGAAAGATACCATCAAGTCCCCGAAGACAACCGGAGACATCACATGGCTACACGGCCTCATACGCATAAGCCAGACGGCTACACTATGACTTTACTCTCTACTTTATCATTCACTTTACCAACTCTAATGACTTTACCTTGAACTTTACAGGAATTATCATTAAGTCTCTGAAGACAACCGGAGACATCATTTGGCTGTATGGCCTCATCAGCATATCATTGAGTCCCGACAACAACCGGAGACATTACATGGCTATACGACCTCCTCTGCATAAGCCAAACGACTACACTCTTACTTTACTCCCTACTTTATTGCTTTACTTTACCATCCACTTTACCTACTTTAACGACTTTACCTTAAATTCTGCAGACATCATTGATCATCGAGTCTCGGAAGACAGCCGGAGGCCTTATTACTATCATTAAAAGTTCCAAATACAATTGGAGATATTATTACATTCCTCGGCATACGCATCACACATTCATTCAAGTCCATGAAGACAACCAGAGACAACATTTGGCCACACTGCCTCATTATAAGCCGCACGGCTTCGTCCTCACTCTCACACTCATATTTACTATCATTTTACACTCTTTATAATTTTACACTTTCAACTTTATTACTAATTTTGACATGAATTTCAGTTTTGGTAGAAAGTACAACCTGCAGAGACGCAACGCAACGTGGAACTTTATCGTACGCAGTGAACTGGGGCAAATACGCTGAAGAGGAATATCAAACTCATAAGCAAAGGTCACGGATCTACTCTCGAACTCGACTCCGCCTACATCCATAAACATGTGATACGTAGGTTATCAAAAAAAATCTTCTTTCATATACACCGCTAAGACTCTATTCAATCAACTCTTTTCACAATCTCGTATCCTTTGCTATATCCCAGTGTCTCCATAACTCAACACTGGGGCATTTTTGAAGAATTTACATCGTGTCCATTAGAGTCCTACTTATGGGTGTGCTGTGCACCACATTTATAAATAGGAGGCTATAAACATACGGTCCATTCTCAAACACTGTCGTCATCTGTCTACGACCCGCGAGGATACAAATGAAATTTCATCCAACATCATTTCAAATCATTAACACCTCTCAATACTCCGTCAATTTTCGCTTCCCAACATCCTAATCTCACCATAATTCTTTCCATCTCATAATATTTTCCACCAATTCTCCTAACCCATATTTTCTCAAGTTCATATTTGTTGGTCGGAACAAAATTGGCTACTACGTCAACTTCTTCGCCCGAAGACTCTTACATCATCTCCGGTCGAAGAGGGGCATCTGTTGACACTCAATTTTGTCCCTCCTTTATTTAATTTTATTTACTCGGGCTTCTAAATTTACTGACGAGCGA